>NC_073746.1:247818993-248418993 GCF_029784135.1 Toxorhynchites rutilus septentrionalis
AACATTTCTCATACCCAAAAACCCTCACATTCTGAATTGTGTTTGATTAGCTTTCGAGTTATGCCAAACTTTGTGTCATTTGTATGACACCCCACCCTTAGAGAGCGGAAGGAGTGTCTAACCATCATAGAAACATTTACTGCACCCTAAAACCTCAATATGCCAAATTTGGTTTCATTCGCTTTATTAATTCTCGAGTAATGCAGAAATTTGTGTTTCATTTGTATGGCAGCCCCCCCTTAGAGAAGAGGGAAGAGTATCTAACCACCGTAAAACATTTATTGCACCCTAAAACCTCCACATGGCGAAATTTGTGTTTCATTTGTACGGCAGACTATCACGAAAAACTTCCGCGGGGCCAAAAATCCCTACATACCAATTTTTATGTTGATCGGTTCAGTAGTTTCCGAGTCCATTAGAATGAGACAGATATATATATATATATATATATATATATATATATATATATATATATATATATATATATATATATGCATGTAAAAGTACTACATGAATGTTATAGGAATCAAATGAAAGCAGTTCAATAAGGTTGATTGGATTTGTTATAGAGTTGGTTAGCGAAAAATTGTGTTAGCCTACAAAAAGTTGGAAAAAAACTGAAAGATATCGATTTTTTATTACTTCCTGATATTTTTGTCCACGTCATCTATATACACCCAGATGAAAATAGGTTCATAGCATATTCCAAAACAAGCAAGTATGAGCTTCAAAATGATATGCATCCCATCTTCATACGTTGATTTTTCAAGAAGTTACAGCATTTCAAAAATCACTTTGCACTTTGCACTCTGTTTCTCTAACTTTTTTGTCGTTTATGTCTTATTTATGTTTTATGTTTTATGTTAATTTTTTTTCGAATTTTTATATTTTGACAGCTAAACATCACACCGGTCAAAATGACCGGTTTGGTAGGAATAAGTATATAACAAATGTCGGTAGTTCTAGTGTTAACTATGATTAGGTTAAGTTAATTAATTTGGACCTCGGAGGTCTGTTTTTTTTTCCAAATACATATTTTATCAAGGCACATATGGCACTGGCGGGGCCGGGAGTTCAATATTTTGACAATTTTTGTCTTACGACTATGTTAGTAATATGTAACCGATTACTCGCGGTTGGCTCGAAGTTAGTATTACAAAGATTCTCATATTTGGGATGTTGCACTCTCCAGTGCTCTGTGTGTGTGGCCGACACAGGATACTTCCAATTGGGGTGCAACTTGATCATAGGAGGTCTATTGATTGTTGTTATAAATAAATAAATAAATTACATTTGCTTCTGTTCTAATCTGCTGCATCCAGCTTATTTAACTTCTTCGTTCGAAACACGTGATCCAGACTTGATGTTCCAAATTCTGGTTTGTTTTCTATTATATATTGAATGGCGTTAACGTTCACTATGGAACTTTTTCCGTCTCAACGTATGCATTAACTAGCGTCATTTATCAATACTTAGTTAAGATTTCTTAAGCCAAAAGACACGCCTTGAATGTATTCCGAGGGACAAGCTCTAGCATGACAATGTGAGACGCTAACCACTCGGCCACGGGTGCACTTGGTTTGTTTTCTACCATTCCTATATTTACTCCCCTTTTCCATGTACTAATGAGCTCTATTCCCGTTTTCTTTCATAATCTGAAAAATGTAGGCTACTTTTCTCGTATCTTTCGTATATGAGTTCCGATTCCGAATTCTTGATTGCGTTTTTTAAACTCTCGGTTGTATTTACCAACTTCTGTATATGGATCTCCTTACACCACCTGATTACATTTACTTACCCACTTCTACTATAACCTACTGGTTGAATTCCCTTCAAACTCGTTGCTATATTCACTATAACCTTCCGGTTGTATTTAATTCAATTTACCAGTTGAATGCACTTCAACCTCCCGGTTATTATAATTTTCATTCTGAAAATAATATCCAAAGTAATAAATAAGTGGATTTTATACAATACTGCTGTAGTCCAACGTCGAAAATGCGGTCGTGTTTCGGACATAATAAAGGTGTTTCTGGTGACAAGTAATTGTCACTCAAACATGATATACGTCTAAATAATTTGTATAAGTAACTTATGTGTGGAAATTTACTACAATTTAGATAAGTGGGGTTATAATAGAAATTAACTTTATATTCTCGATCGTACATTTTATCATTTAATTTCAATGAGCTACATATAGAGGTGGAGCAGTACGCGAAGTATGTCTGTATGGGCAAGCCAAATATCGTGTCGTAATTATTTGCATTAAATATGGAATGTACATGGAAGAAACAAAACAATGTTGAAAATACTCACGGTTGCATGATAATTTGAGCCAAAATTATCATGAAATCATTCAACTGCTTGTTTTTTTAACAGATGACAATTCTATCGTTGCTTATTTCGATTATTCATGTGGTAAAAAGGCCCAGAGAGCAGTTGTATGCTTAGTTCTCGAAAGCAGTAGCATTTTCGGTGAAATTTTGATTAAAGGGTGTGTCACATCAAATTGCATCACGGAAAAAACGCTGTAGAAATTCGCCCAGTAGTCCGATCCTTTTGAAAATTTTAGACAGTAAAATAAAAACTATTAAACAACTTTTGGCATTTTCTTTTTATTCATACTTCGAGCCCAAGCCCGTATGCTCGCACCTTCCTCTTTACCCCGTTCATAAGTTTCTGTACAACGTCAGGTTGTAGTTTTTTTTTTGAACAGAAATCCATTTTCTTTTGAAGTCCGCCTCCGATTTGACAACTTTTGGGTTCTTCCGGAGGGCCTGCTTCATAATCGCCCAATATTTCTCTATTGGGCGAAGCTCCGGCGCGTTGGGCGGGTTCATTTCCTTTGGTACGAAGGTGACCCCGGTGGCTTCGTACAACTCCAACACGTCCTTTGAATAGTGGCACGAAGCTAGATCCGGCCAGAAGATGGTCGGGCCCTCGTGCTGCTTCAATAGTGGTAGTAAGCGCTTCTGTAGGCACTCCTTAAGGTAAACCTGCCCGTTTACCGTGCCGGTCATCACGAAAGGGGGCGCTCCGCTTTCCGCAAGAGCAGATCGCTTGCCACACCATGTACTTTTTGGCAAACTTGGATAGTTTCTGCTTGCGAATCTCCTCCGGAACGCTGAATTTGTCCTCTGCGGAGAAGAACAACAGGCCCGGCAGCTGACAAAAGTCCGCTTTGACGTAGGTTTCGTCGTCCATTACCAGGCAATGCGGCTTCGTCAGCATTTCGGTGTACAGCTTCCGGGCTCGCGTCTTCCCCACCATGTTTTGCCTTTCGTCGCGGTTAGGAGCCTTCGGAACCTTGTATGTACGCAGGCCCTCCCGCTGCTCGGTCCGCTGGACGAATGAACTTGACAGATTCAGCTTATTGGCGACACCCCGGACCGAACTTCTCGGATCACGTCTAAACTGCTTAACTACGCGCTTGTGATCTTTTTCACTGACGGAGCATCCATTTTTGCCGTTCTTCACCTTCCGGTCGATGGTTAGGTTCTCGAAGTATCGTTTTAGTACTCTGCTGACCGTGGATTGGACGATTCCCAGCATCTTACCGATGTCCCGATGTGACAACTCCGGATTCTCGAAATGAGTGCACAGGATTAATTCACGACGCTCTTTTTCGTTCGACGACATTTTTCCAAATTTACGAAAAATTGACAGTGAAGCATGGCCAACGTGATCTATACACTCTTATCTGATTATAAGCGAGAGCTGAAGATATAATTCCTAAAAATTAAATTTCTACAGCGTTTTTTCCGTGATGCAATTTGATGTGACACACCCTTTAATTGGCGATTATTATCTCACAACATATACACCGACACTGAGAGCCATCGAAACATCAACTTTTTTTTTTTATCCCATTTATTTGTTTAAGACTCATTAGCATTTTAGCTGTAACAGAGCCGAATTTTAATCGTGTACATGTCACATGGTTATCATATCTATAATTAGCACATTACACAGTTGCCATTCGCCAGTATTCCTTCTATACCATTACATATGGTACATTCACACAGTAGCCATTTAGGCGTAAGAGTTATTCTTTCTGTTCTTCCATTATCCAGTTGGACCACCGGACAGCGGAGACAGTTGATTGATCATTGTTGAGTTATTTATAGAACAGTAGCCCGATGTGTCTGGCAGAGCAGAGCAGTTGTATGGATGAATCGATCTTATTTCGACCGTGGATCGATCTCCATAGCTGATGATTGTTGCGTGGACGTAGCTATTCTGTAACAACACAAAGATGGTCAATGAGGGCCCTGAGTTATGAACTCACGATCGATCGCTTACTAAGCGAACGCGCAACCAATGTGGCTACGGAGACCCCCTAAAAAAACATCAACTTCATAACGGTAAAATATTGAAACTTCGTTTGTTTCTATGAACGTGGGGGAGTGAAAAAGGCACATGACTGACGTCACTATTTGCGAAATAGTTATGGCAGCGCATGCTATGTCGTTCGAAACTCGACCATCTTCATTACCTTTTTTCCAGGACATTGATTTAATTTCAATGCATTATTACTGATATTTTTTATTACGTAATATTATGTAATTGCATTCTGAAAACTATCTGGAAACATGTCAATTAATTTCCCATAGTCTATTCAAACAATTTATTTTCTCCGATGACGCAAATTCTTCTACTAGAATTCATAGAAAAAAATACCTATGCCTGCAATTGAACTGAACGATTAGTCCCACCACGATATGCGTGATTAACACAGGAGTCTTCCGTTGAACAAATAAAATCTATCACCATCGTTTTCCGTGCAGAAAAACCATTTACTACCGGGCGGCAGAGGTACACTCTGTTAATAGGTAAATCACGACCATCACAGATGAGTTGAACGATTGTTGAAATCGCATCGCATCGCAGCCCTAGAGCAAAGATAGCGAAAGGACTCATGTAGCGCCATACATCCATGGATCAGCACCAATGGAGGCAGCTTCGAAAACCCACAACAACAGCACAACCGTGGTTTGCCGTTTTGATGCATTGAATCATAAATTATGCACATACAAAAGCTTTTAAATAATTCGATTACCTGCCGAGTCGTCGTCGCCATGTCGACTCCTTCTTGCTCCGACTCTCTCGAGCTGGGGCTTTCGAGGGGTTCCTTCTTCTGCTGGAAAGCGTCGGCCCACGGAGTCAATCGCGCCGGACGGTTAGCAGCAGCGCGGGAAACATTGTTTATAGGGTTAAATCACATTTATGAGAAGGCATGAAAAACTATATGTTTGCAATATGTAATCAGGTAACCACTGGCGCCAAGTGGATTTCACATGGAGATGATGGTGGCTCAATGATAGACATGTTTATGGATAGTTAAATGTAGCAAATTTAGGTCATTCTGCATCGAAAGCGCAGTATGACCAATAATGGAAGTGGAATTTGAGTGAGCCGTAAGCTGGCTTATGCTGCACCCTCGCGGTGAACAGAAGGCGTCCGGCAGGAACAGAATTACAACTGAGTGGCTGGAGCTACAGCTCTTGTGGCTGAGCCGATTGGTTCAATTAGTTCGAGGCGTCAATCAATTGATGGATTTTTCGACACACTGCTAATGGATGATTCTTGTATATGGGATATTGACCAGCGATATGTGGGTGCGTTCGCGAATCATATTACTCGAATAAATACATTTATTGTATGATATTATTGCACAGCAAGCGTCAAGGATAGGGAACCGCTACTTAAGGGGAACCGTCATGGTATCTGTCGGGCAGCTGTTAAATCAAAATTCAAGACAAGTCAAAGAAAAACAAAATTATAGAGGGAACGAAAAAAACTTTTACGTTTGGGAGGAAAGTATTAATTGAAAATAAATGCATGATTGTGAAGCTTAGTGATTGTGCTTTAATATAATTTTCGTTCGAACTTCTTTTTTTCCTCTCTTAAGAACTGTACATTATCTAACAATCTGCGAAAGTAGTTACAGAGTGTGGTTTATAAACAATTATTCATTCATGCTAACTGCAATTTTGTACAACTACTTCACCATTAGACAACATTTTTCATAGGGACAATTTACCACGAATCATAATTGAACGCTGAAATGTATCAGTACCTAATTTGAATACAAATTATCCGCAAACTCAACACATTATCAATGAACGGG
Source organism: Toxorhynchites rutilus septentrionalis (assembly GCF_029784135.1). Lineage (NCBI taxonomy): Eukaryota > Metazoa > Arthropoda > Insecta > Diptera > Culicidae > Toxorhynchites > Toxorhynchites rutilus. Next base: position 247,825,124 of record NC_073746.1, read on the forward strand.
CAACAAGCGTGTCGATGTCCGAGCGCGCTGCTGAGTACAAGAAAAGGGTGCATGAAAAATGACCGTTTCGAAGGAAAATTGCCCTGCCATTGTAAAACCGTACCCAGACTCTCGCGGGTAACATAAGCCGGTCAGCGAAAAAAAAAAACGGTGAAATATATCATTTTAAAAGTACCATAAATTCCGATTGTTGCTCACAATTAGGTAAAGTACGATCCGGCGGCGCGACCGCCGCAATCACCGGCACCGGCTATCGGTTCCATGAAATGGAAGCCATGTCTTGCAAAGTGCCGATGACGCGTCGTCGCGCGATTTCAACGATTATACGATTATGCCAGAACCTGCAGGCCGCCGCCGCCGTCACTGCTTGCCCCACCAAAAGGCGACAGATTTACACATTCAGATTAAATTGAACCGCTATTTAACGTAACAAAATCCGCAAATAGATTTCAACGCCGATATGTTCGCCGGTAATGGACTGCCATATTTTCCGATGTTTACGACCAGCATAATTTCTAACGTGACACTATTTGACACGGTCTCTAAATTATACCACGGGAAAAATCGGCATTCTTTCCGGACAGATTGGGCCCTTCCCGGGTCGCGCTGTATGAAAGAATTTGCCGAATGCGACCTAATAAATTCTGACCACGATTGGTACATACAGTACGTATATATCTATCTCATAAATAGACTATTAATCATAATTAATTCAGTTCCACATAGTGTCACGATTTAACGACTTTATATCACGATTACCGCTTGCTGAAATTGCCATAAATTTAGAAATTCGCAAAGCTCTCAGTTGCCGCACATGATGAGTGCAGGATGGAGTTCACCCGATTTCAGTGCCACCATCCGATATGGGAAAATGATTGCGAGAACGGAACTCCCTCTCGGTTATGGCATTAGAAGGCATGCAATGCCCGGAAAAGGTATGCAATCCATCTCGTCAATGTGAGAACCGGCGTAATTGTGTCATCGAGTCGGTCCGGTGTGATGAGTCATGATATAATTATTATTAAATGTCACAGAAAACATAATTTCTAGAGTAGATTGGAAGGATGAAATTTTGAAAAATATTAAACTGTTATGCAATAATGCAATAATGCGCTTTGGAAAGCAACTGTTTGGTAACGTTTTGGCAACAAATAATAATCACTCATCATCAATTTCATTCAATTCAGTATAACTCCGTTGGTCAATAAATTCGGTTTTACACTAAACCTACCGATGTTTCATGTATACCTATTCCTACCACAGCGCGTCAAGTGACACTTTATGAATAGTTAGTGAACAATGACTCGATTTATATAATAGGAGTACCGGTAAGCTTCTTCGTTTTTTTTTCAAAAATTAATGCTTTATTCTTCAAAAATGGTTACAAATTTAATATTCAAAGTATTGCCCATCGCTAGTCACAACTTTTTCCCATCTTTCTGGCAATTCACGGATCCTTTTGCGGAAATAATCGGCTGCGTTGTCGGCTAACCACGAATCGATCCAATTTTTGACTTCATCAAAATTGGAGGAGTGCTGGTCAACCAGGCCATGTTGCATCGATCGAAAAAGGTAGTAATCGGACGGAGCAATGTCTGGAGAATACGGCGGGTGGGATAGGACCTCCTATTTCAGCTTTTTTAAGTATGTTTGGACCGGTTTCGCGACATGCGGCCGAGCATTGTCGTACTGCAAAATAACTTTATCGTCTCTTTGTTCGTATTGTGGCCGTTTATCCTTCAGTGCAAGGCTCAAACGCATCAATTGTCGTCGGTAGATGTCATTAATGGTTTCATTCGGTTTTAGCAGCTCATAGTACACCACACCCAGCTGGTCCCACCAAATCCTAACCTCCAAACTCCAAACCTTCTGGCCGTGGATATTCCGCGCGGCCGGCGATGTTGATGCATGGCCGAGGTATCCATACGTTGCCCGACGTTTAGGATTGTCGTAATGGACCCACTTTTCATCGCCATTAACGATTCGATGCAAAATCCCTTTCTTTTATGCCGTTAGAGCAGTTATTCGCACGTGAAAAAACGGCGTTCGACGTCTCGTGGCTTCAATTCATACGGCACCCAATGTCCTATCTTTCGGATCATTCCCTTTGCTTTTAAACGATCGGATATGGTTTGCTCAGCTACTCCAAGTGTATCTTCAAGTTCTTGTTGCGTTTGTGACGGATCTTGATCGAGTAAAGCCTCCAATCTTCAAATTTTCTTTGGCGTCCCGGAACATTCTTCGTCTTCCAAGTCTAAATTACCACTTATAAACCGTGCAAACCACTCTGACACGTTCGCTCAGTTGTAGCATGGTCACCATAAACTTCCATCAAAATGCGATGAGTTTCTGCAACTTTTTTCTTCATATTAAAGTAATGAAGTACGAGTAACACTCCCCGCAAAAACACTCTCGTTGGTACGAAATTCGACACATTCGAAGTGGCAAAAAACTATGTGGTTTACGCTTCAACTTTTTGACATATACTGAAAAAGACGCACAATGACAGTAGCTTTCCAACGAATGTCTGGAAATTTGATTCACTGGAATGATAATCAAGTTACGCCTTCTGTTGAAAACCCGAAGAAACTTACCGGTATACCTAATAGTTTTGTTGACAAACGTGACAAGCCATATTTCTCCTGTATATTTCGACATTTTTAGGATAACAATTATTAGCAAAATAATGAAATCACGATTCTTGACACGCAAAATAGCACTGTAGCTTGAAATGGTTATTGTTAGCTCGCTTGGATAGTCAGCAATACAATTAATTCTAATCATTCACTATTAATTCACAAATACAACAAAATATATAAAGCAATAGCAAAAATGTGTAATGCAATGGTTTTGTATCACAACCACATATACAAATCTTTCTGATATCATATGAATGTTTGCACGGGTCAAATGACCCGTTGCGGTAGTTAGGGCAGATTACATATATTTCTCAGTAATAAACATGACAAGTAGTAAGTAAACACTGAAAAATACATTCGATGTATGTTTTAAGAAAAGAAGAAAAGTTATGTGGGCAAATTATGTTGTGACAATGTGATTTGCAAAAAAATTTTGACTTAAAACTTAAAATAGGTCATTTGACCCCTTCGTGGTAGGTTTAGTGTTAAATCAACTGTGCGCGAAACATGCATAATCTAACGTAACCTAACAAATAAAAACGCCCAATAAAATACGAAAATATGTAAACTTTTCTAAAGTATTACTTTGATAAAAAAAAAACGAACATTGTGATGGGGGAAAAAAACTATTCGATTGAACCTTCTTCAGAAAAATAAAAATACAGGATTTGGTCGATTTTCATTTTTTTCTTATTTTCCGGAAAATGGAAGATTGGGAAAAGAACCTTGAACTTTGAGGTTTCTTTAACACCAGTGATCAAAATTACGACAATTACGACAAAAAAAATTCACAGTTCGGTAGCTTCGAGATAAAAATTTGAAAAAAATTCTGAAAATGCATCTCATAAAAGTGTATCGAGAAATATCATCAAAAAAACAATTTCATCAAAAATTGAAGTACTAAAAAAATCCTTCAAATATTGAAAATATTTTTTGGGGGATATGTTGTTATATGTACTTCTTTAATTCGTATTTAAATTTGATTCTACACCTTTTCTAGATATGTGCGATTTTTTTGAGAATTTTAAAAGTGTTTCGCGGTACGAAAAAAATATATTTCTAAATTATGATTTTTTAGAATTTCGAGACCCATCAGTTTATATTTAAATATGTATATTTATTTGATTGTGTATTTATTATATGTTTTGATATTGGTGAATAAATCATAATATTTTAGAAATGCGCGGTACGAAATATATCTAATAAATGTTTTTTTTTTATTTCCATTTTTTATGTGATTTTCGAGCATTTTTTAAATTTTCCTAAAATCTATTATTGTATTGTATTCGTGTATTCGTAAAAAGATCCCCATCTTATCACCAGCGCTATGAAAAGTATTGTTGCAAATTAGAAAATTAGATAATTTTTCTGGTTCACTATACGAGCTATGGCTAAAAACAATGGTTTTTTCCACGACACTCTCGCTTGGAAAAGAAAATATAGAAAAAATACTCATAGTGTATTATGGTATACTCATAGTATCTCACTATGATAAAAGTACCATCAATAAATCAATTTTTTTTACATTTCGTTTTTTTTATTCAAAATTGGATAACTCTATAAAAAGAACAGATGTTGATGTGTTTAGTCTTATGAATTTAAATTTACGATCATCGATTTCATAAAAATAAAAAAAAATGCAAACGGTGAAAATTGGGAAAATATTTTAAAATAATTGATTTACTGCAAGTTGCTGTTACTTCCCCTCAGTCTTTTGGCAAAGATGCGGAAGCTTTGTTGGGAGATGCTCATGCAGTCCGGGACTGACTCCAAGTGGATACCCCTAATCAGTGACTTTTTTGGTCAGGTTGTGGAAAATAATTAAGTACCGTCGATGAGAGTGAAAATGGGTGAGAAAGTTACTATAAGTAATATCTTGAATATTTTTGAAAGCTGTGAACCGTTTAATAGGAGACATTTTTCTACAACTTCCAATGCATAATACTTAACTGTAGTACAAATAGTTATTATTCAATAAATCATCGAAGTTTTATATGTAAACTAGCTGACCAGGCAAACTTCGTCCCGACCAAAATTTGTTTTTTGTTATCAATACCTTCAAATTCACGTTTTCTTACTATGAGTAAGTTCATGGGTCCAATCTCAGAACTGTCCATTGATTGTTCTTCTATTCGACCCTGTTGAATTTACCTTTTACAATAAATTTCCTAGTATTTCTAACAAAACTCATCATATCAGATTATTTTCAGACACAATTCCATTTCAAGATTTTTCAACCACTTGCAAATAACATGTTTCTCCGTTACGTGGAATAAATGTTTTATACAGAAAATATGATAGAATAAAGACAGCCCTAAATCGGACAATTCCTAAACCTCCACGTGCAAAATTTGGCTTCATTTGCTTGATTAATTCTCGAGTAATGCAGAAATTTGTGTTTCATTTGTATAGTAGACCACCCCCCCGAGAGGAGGGTGGAGAGTCTAACAACCATAGAAACATTTATTGCACTCTAAAACCTCAATATGCCTAATTTGGTTTCATTTGCTTATTTAATTCTCGAGTAATGCAGAAATTTTTGTTTAATTTGTATGGCAGCCCCCCCTTAGAGAGAAGGGTGGAGAGTCTGACCATCATAGAAACATTTATTGCACCCTAAAACCTCAATATGCCTAATTTGGTTTCATTTGCTTGGTTAATTCCCGAGTAATGTCGAAATTTGTGTTTCATTTGTATGGGAGCCCCCCCTTAGAGAGGGGAGTGGAGAGTCTAACCATCATAAAAATATTCATTGCACCCTAAAACCTCAATATGCCTAATTTGGTTTCATTTGCTTGGTTAATTCCCGAGTAATGTGGAAATTTGTGTTTCATTTATTTCATAAAGTATGTACTTTTCAGCCGAACTGTTATATAAGGTTTTGAATTTCACGCAAAAGTTATGGATTTCTTTCTCCCCAAACTAATAGGTAAATACCTCCAAATAACAAAACTTGCGTATTTTTCACGAAAATAGTACATTCTGGTTTTTGATTACATTTGTGTGAATGTTGTATTCGGGCAAATGCTACATGTCCTATTATCCCCAATGTATTATCTCACAGAAAAATGTGGTCCAGATAAGATGAAAATAGTGTTGAAATTTCAATTCAACATCCCGGACTCTATTCTCCACGCGACAATCAACACACTTTCATCGTTTCAAATGTATATTCATACATAGGTTATCCCTGACGGGATCGTTCCAGCCGTTGTTGTGACAGTATCTTTCTCTATGTCACACCAGATTTCCTCCTCTCAAGATAACATCATCATCATTGGGTTGCAGAAACTCCTTCTATCGCTGTGCAAGTGATCTTTGACGATTGCATTCTAGCCCTCGTCGCGTCGCATTTGTGGCTAGCTCTTCCACAGTCAACCGTACAAAGTCTTCATCTTCCGAATGGACTTGAGCCACGATAGCCTTAAGAAACCTCGTCGCAAACCACTCGCCACCCCCAACACAGACCCAAACACACACGGCTCCCCCATCATTACTGATCACCTACCGCCGATTCTCTCGGGACGTGCAGATGAATATGTTCGTGTAGATAATTTTATGATTATATGGGACCTTAATTACGCTCTCGTGACTATTTAAGCGGATTGTAGACGAATTTTCAATGAACAGCGCGATGACGAAGATGCTTCGCAGAAAAGCGTTTACTTATCGATGGTTAACCTTTTCTCTCCTTTTGCACGGTTGATTGAAACAACTTATGCACAACTTTGCACGTTTCACCCGAGGCTGTGTTGATTGAATGTAAAGTTGTTGACAATTTTTATGGCGTAATCAGTGGGGCTTCCGGTCATAATAGCCAGACGGTGCAGTGCGCGATGAATTCGAACCCATTTTAGCGTTGTAAATCATTTAGATGAGCGTCTTTGAGTGACTTTTTCAAGATTTGAGATGAAGGATTTTTAAAAATTTTCGCGAAAACGATACTTTATAGATGAATACGGGATGCTTTATAGATAAATTATTCATTATCCACCTGTTCGCCCCAGTGATGGCGTGTGTATGTGTTGTTCAAGAGAGGGTGGAAAAACTCCCCCAGCGAGGTACATGACAGACTGCCCTGTCATGTAGACATACACACAAACACACTGCGATAAACCCAACACTCCTTGATGGCCTGCGGTCGATGCGGCGTAAAAGCCGCCTCCATGAGCAATTGTACCAACGGCTCGCATATGCAAATGATTGTATGATAATTATTTAAATTGATTTGAAGATCAAAGCATCGAGATGGTGGCGCGCAAATGGTTACACCGGCAAGTGCAGGTTTGATAATTTTGCTAAGTGGATGTCGGGAAAAGCTGAATCACAAACTTACGGCCTGCGTCTGCCCTGAGAGCAAGCTCTCTGCGGGCAGCGTATGCCGCTCATACGGAACAACATGGTGTTTACGACGACCGGTCAAAGGTACTATCGCGGGACATATTTTAATGAACCACATAGCAAATTCCATCGCACTCTAACGCTCTGTCTAGAATTAAATACTGATCAGGTTGATCGGTGGTGTAGACAGACGGGGAGATAGCGTACGATCTGTCATCATACTAGACTTAACTCCATCCTGTGTAGACGTCTAACAGCGCAAAACGTGGGGCGGGGATTAATATGAGACTTATCAAAGTCGCGAACTACTAAGCCACAGCTCAACAATTTTTCAATTATCATCGCATTAGCGTATTGTTTACTTGTTTATTTCGCTCCATTGATTTTTATACGGCTTATCTCGGGGCGAGTTTATGTCATCACCACAATTTACGTTCTCTACAGGAATATTCTTAGAAAGTAAATCAATGTGTACAAACTACTTAAAGACCTTCGCCTTGTATACCCTATTATGGGTAGTGCTACATGCCTGAGAAATGTCTTGTGAATTCCGCCAATAACAGTCGGATATCGATTCATCGATTCTATTTGAGGGGCTTAGGATGAAAGGGGTGTAAGTGATTTGATCGATTTCTCTTCATCAACTTTCTCTTCAGTTAACCCATTTTAGGCCAAGCGTTCGAAAAATCGAACATCAACTTTGATAATTTTTCGTGTCTTTGGAAAGGAACCATATGGAATGTTTTTGCACCAAAAGATAGCTTAATTTATTAGCTACCACTTATATAGATTTCATTCAATTTTGGGTAACTTTATTGAATAATAAATTCGATTTAAAGCAAGTTTGTTTGGAAAGTGTTTCAATTTCTACAGTATTGCTTTGAAAAAAGGACATACATTGTGATATACAGAGAAAATCATTCGATTGAGCCAGCTACAGGAAAATAACAGCCGGGGAAATCGAACGTTGGCCATATCGAATCAACACATCTAACCTCCGCTGCGCATTTGGATTTGTTTACTTAAGAAGACGGAAGTTTTTCATTTATTCTTGCATTTTCAATTGTGAATGTTTGCAAATATCGATTAATTTAGCAAATATTATTGAAAATCTGTATGATTTTTTGTCCGTAATAACCTTAGGTGATGGCGGCCCGTAGAATTTCTTTTGTGGAGGAGCTAGAGGAAATGATCAGTACGTGTAACGAGGATTCTAATGAGATTGTTTGTGTGAATATTCTTCCGCCGGACCGAATATTAACCTCCCAACCCACTATGTCATTGTTTTTTCGCAGTACTCTGGTATTTTTCAGGTTCTGGAAAATGTTCTATTTTTTCGGGAAATGGATAATTGAGGAGACTAAGGAGGAGCATTGACATTTCTCCACAGTGAACAATAAAAATAACAGCATATGCTTTCGTTTGAAAGAAAAAGCCTGCCAGTAATAAGTTAAAATTTCATGAAATAACAAATGCCACATCTCACCTTAGGTGGATTAATTTGGGTTTATACTTAGAGACCTCCATTCTCCTGTTCTTGTTCTTCCCGGAATCCAAAATTGATGCATTTATGAATACCGTATATTTGCTAATTGTGAACTAATTGAAGTGACTTTTAGGTCGCAATATGTTTGTGCTTGCAAAAAATTGTAGGAGGTTGTGTTCAAGACACGACTGTATTGTTGACGTAGAACTACGCTGTTATTTTATATAAGTCGCATATTTATAACTTCGGCTATCATTTTATAATACTATGAAATTTTAGAAATAACTGTTTAGTAGCAATAGCAGTAGTTAGCAATGGTATGATCGCCCTGAAATGGTGTTTTTTATCGTAGAATCAATTGACGATAATTGATTGATGATTCATTCTTGCCTCGCAGAACAATACACTAGATAATCGTTTGTCGCTATTTGTTTCGTGTCAATGCATTTAAAATTTACCTCGAACGCTATTCCGGTGGCCTTTTTCACAATTAACATAGACTCGGCTACACTCGATTATATACTTGTTGCACTAGCACCATTATTCCACATCTCATAACTACATCAATACATCTTTGGAACCGCATGGAAAGAACAACAATGACAATACTTGCATGTATCGAATATCATGCTACATGTTATTTTGTATTGTCTCAGTGGAATCGCACCTCCAAACATCGTTCGTACAACGTAAACCAAGTGCCGAACAAGCGTTCGCCATAGCATGCATACTGAGCCATATATTGGTGATTTAAAGCTACTATAATAAACACTTCTCATCATTTAGCACTATTCTCAAAAGAAACGCTTCTGTTAATATTACAGGCCTCGAAAAAAATTGTATTACTTTCTAATGTTCAAGATAAGCGCATCTGTCATCCTTAGTGGAAAAATTCCAGAATGGCATTTACTTTCTTGGTGATAAAATAAACGAAATAAACGCTTTCTGTTAATCTCAACAACCTTGAAAAGAGTAGCATTGCTTCATTATGATCAAGATTAACGCAAATGCAATCTCCCCTATCTCCCCTTCTTGTTTATATTCATCATCACGGCTGCATAATTTACACCACCAAACAATTTTGCGCTCTTTTCAACAGAAGCCTTTTCTGTTAATATTGCCGGTCTAGATTAGCTTACCTCTCATACTTTGTGGAGAGATTTTTGCTACTGTCATGCGAAACCCAATCACCGACAAAATTTCAGAACATGACGATAACCGAGCTTGATGATTCCCCACACAATTGCGCAGCTCAAAACCTTAATGCAAAGGCTTCAGTTTGATGCAATGATTGCAATGCCAGAGACATCAGCGAGTGAGTGATTTCGTCGCGTCTACAACTCAATCCGAAACGAGAACATTTGATGACGCAAAACAAGGAAGAACAAGCGATGTTCATTGCTTTGGAAACAAAACGAGACTGACAGTTTGCCTTTCTTTCTTTGTTTTAAAGAGGCTTTGAACTTTGCAGTTCATTCGCCTCTAAAAAGTTTGCCTCGGCGAGATTCACTGTTTACACTCTAGGCAAATATTCCCCTTCGTTCTTCTTCTTTTCCTTTGATCACGGAGACTTTTAATTTTACGGTTTCCCCTTCTTCTTCTTCTTCTTCTTTTTGGCTTTAAGAGGGTTTAAACTTTTCAGTTCATTCGCCTCTAGGTTTCCCCTTCGTTACTCGTCGATAAATTGCTCGTTATTGACAGCTCTGTTCGGGAAAGCACATAAATGGACAGAACAAATGTGAAAATAAAACGGTTATAGTTTTCAAGATTTTTAACCACTTACACACCAGGGGATTGTAATTTATAGCATATCCAACAAATCTTAGGGAATTTCCGATTCGTTTGGTATGTAAATCGCCTAAATCCGTTCGCGTCAAAAATAGTTATCAACGTTAACTATATTTCATAAAAACGTGACCTGTTTTCTGATTTGACACCCTTGATGAAAGACGTAGTTCTACGTCAAAAAAGTGCGGGTTTCGGCCAACGTTCGATTTTTTGAACAGTCATCAGTCAGTCACTCAAGCGCTTCTGTGATCTTAAAACTTCTAACTGCAGGTGCTCGAGATAATTTTACAGCATGACAACGCCAGATCATATGTTCACGGATCTGTCAAGAAAAAGAAAAAGTGAACTGGGAGGCACTAGCTCACGCACCATCCCCAGATCCCCGGATATTGATCCCTCCATCATAACATAATTCGATTTGTAGTTCTGGATTCTGAATTTGAAAAAAAAAACGAAGAGGGTCGTGTCAGCGGCCGAATGATTTGATGTGGAATTGCTCTATATGTCAACAACAACAGCATACGAAACTGATCCGATGCTCGCGACCGAAGCATCGCGAATAATTTCAAGTAATATTCTAACAGTTATAGGTAACGTGAAATTAATTCTCAGCATTAACATGCACTACTCGCTGTCTAGCTGTCTGTCTGTATAGAACACTAAAACATTGAATGATGATGATGTTGGATTAAAGAGGCTTTAAACTTTTCAGTTCATTCGCCTCTAGCCTTGAGAAAGGCCTTGGGTTTTTTTATATCAAATGTTGCGCATGCTCTCGTTTCCGGTAAATCCTGTATATAGTGTAATAATCGTATAACATCTGCTGGAAGAGAAGTACGTTAGTAATGGGAGGCATATTTGGTCACCTAGTAGAAATACGAAGTAATTATATCAAAACCGCTGAAAGAAAATAAAATGAGAAATGATGTCTAGCCCAGGATGTTGGAAGAGAATTATATGGTCATTAAAAGATATTAATTAACTTGTGTGCCATCCACGCAAAAATTGTATTCGAACGTCGGAAGAGAGCCTTTTTTTTTAAAAAATCAACATCTGTGTATGTTGTTGTGAGTGTGTGTCTAAGTGTGTGTTTGATTTGTGATATCTACATATCTAACTATTTTTTTTGTTTTTTTTTTGTATTTTATATATTTATATATATTTTTTTTAATAAATAAAATGTGTGTGACCTAACATATGTAATACGTTGGTAACACATATATTAGCTCACAAGCATTAGGTGTTAGTATATATGATATGATTAAGTCGGTTACATATAACATATAATCGTATAGTGGTGAAATGAGCTCCAAAAGATCCGTCTCCTTCAGGAAATGCAGTAATTTGTCCTCCTTCAAGTTATCTCTTGCTAGGGCTGTCCTTGGGTTGTCAGCTATCTGAAACTTTGTTCTCTTAACGTTGTAACGTGGGCAGACAAGTAGAAAATGTTCTACGGTCAGCCTGACGTTACATGTACCACAAGTGGGTGGTTCGGTTTTTTCAACCAAGAACCTGTGCGTTAATTTGGTATGCCCAATACGAAGACGTGTTAGGCATACTTGAAAAGGTCTTTGGTTTCTATCCATTCAAGGATGGGTAGTGTTTTTAATTTTTCTCAAAAAAGTATCACTGCAGATGTTCCATTCGTTCTCCCAGCACGTCATCAGAGATGAGTTAACCCATCTGATTATATCATCAGATGGGACGCTTGTGCTCCATAGTTCGGATGTTCTCCCTTCTTTGGCTAGGCGATCAGCCTCTTCGTTACCGCGGATTCCACAGTGACCTGGGATCCAGCAGAAGGTGATATCATTTTGGGCAGTTTTCTCTTCAATTGCGAGTACCCATGGATGTTTGCTACTTCCGCTCTCAAGAGCAAGAAGCGCGCTAGCAGAATCGGTGAAAATAACCGTCTTTCTGTTGTGTTCGCACTTTGATGTAGCGATAAGAAGTGCCGCTAATTCAGCTGAAAATACCGAACAGATATTTGGGAGTTGGAACTTAACTTGCAGGTTATTAGCAAAAATGCCGATACCTACTTGTAAACCAAAACTATGCTGCTGTTTTCACCAGCTCGCACAGAGTTTTTAATTGACCAATCAATCTGAGGTTCCCATTTATACCATGGTCGAAGGTTAATAATGGGAATTGGTACAATCGTTGGAAGAGTGGTTCGGCATGTATCCTGCAACCAGTTATTCACTCTCACAAGAGAGGATTCACCTGTTGGATGTTTCTCGAGCGTTCGTATCGCGCGCGTGCTGTAGAATCTCGTGAGGAACAATTTGAAGGGTAAATTGCCTGACTCGGCGAGTAACGCTTTACTTGGGTTAGTTCTAAAGGCCCCTAATGCTAGTCTTATTATCTTTTGATAGCTAGGCCTCAGTTCTTCAAGCGTTTTCCAGGTGGCACGGCTGAAGAGTTCAATACCGTAAGTAAGTTTGGAATAGACTAAGCTTCTTCCAATGTTGAAGATAGTTTTGCGGGATCCTGTTCGGCTTCGACCGCTTATAACGCTAACTAAGTTAAGGCAGTTTTTAATGTCCGATATTGTACTCTTAATATGTATATTGAATGTGAGTTTTTTGTCCACCATTACACCGAGAATTCGTGCAGAATTGACTCGTTTAATGGACTTACCGTTCAGAAGATAAGGACGTAGTTTTTTCCTGTGACGCTTATTGTTGCAGCAATGAAGAACTTGAGATTTTTCAGCTGAGATCCTAAATCCCACGGAATTCGCCCAGTTATTAACAGACGAGATTCCTTCCTGAAGTCTTCTTCTTGCTAGTTCTGGGAATGAGTTTTTTGAAATTAGCAGAATATCATCTGCGTATAGCAAAGCGTCAATATTTTGGGGTATGACATCAAATAATGATTGCATCGCTATCAGGAAAAGAGCAACCGATAGCACAGAACCCTGTGGCACTCCATTTTCTTGCAGTTTACTGGTGGAGGTGACTCCTCCGAGAAGAACTTTGAAACTACGATTTTGTAGAAAACTGCGAATTATCTCGAACAAATTACCTTCGATACCCCATTGATGGAGTTGGTCCAAGATATTATATCTCCAGGTTGTATCGTAGGCTTTGGATATGTCCAACAGAGCGAGTTCCCCGTGGAGGTGGTCTCGCGTGATCACATGAAGGTGTTAATCAAATTGGCTGAAGTAAGTATTGGTACCATTGCCTTGACGAAAAGCATGTTGTCGAGGATCCAGGAGATGACGTTCTTCAAGGTTCGTCATCAATCTCCGTTTGATCATTCTCTCGAAGACCTTACCTAGGCAATTGAGAAGGGTGATGGGACGAAAACTAGTGGCTAGTGGTTTTTTCTCCATCGGTTTAGGGATGGGGATGACTAGGCCTTCCTTCCATGAGTCGGGGAAACATTTGCTAGCCCAAAGGTTATTATAAATTTGGAGCAGCGACGTTTTGACGTGGAAAGGTAAATGTTTTAACATGCTATATTCTATTTCGTCTGGTCCGGCTGATTTGCCTTTGGACTTACTAATGGACCACAACATTTCTTTCATAGAGAACCTGATATTGTAAATATGAGGTTCCCCTGAGTCCGAGGGAAACTCTGTAGTCTCCGCGGCAGTTTTACGAGCTTTGAAGTCGCTTTTGTAGTTGGAGGTGGCAGAAGTACTAGCAAAATGGTCAGCTAAATGTTCAGCAATGGTTCCGGGATCATCGGTAGTGGTACCATTGACCGTAATGGAATAGCCTCGCGATCTTCTTTTGCCACTGATTGCATTAACCTTGCTCCACAGTTCACTAGAAGTTGTCTGAGGGCAAAAGCTATCAAGAAATTTAAGCCAGCTATTTTGTTTAGCTTCCGCTATAATTTTCCTTGCTCTAGCTCTAGCAGATTGAAAATCAGCTAGGGCAAGTAATTTTGTCTCACTACCGTCCAGTTGTCTTCTAAGCTTCCGTAGCGCTTTTCTTCTGGATTTAATGGCCTGTTTGACATCATTATTCCACCATGGGACTGCCTTCCGGCCGGAGATACCACTAGTGCGGGGTATATTAGCTTTCGCAGCTGCCCAAAAACTCCTATACTGAATAGTTACCCTGTGCAGGTAACAGATGCGAAATGGTTGATTCGAAACCATCACAGTCGGCAAATTGGTACAACCATCTCCTTCGCAGGAGGATTTTTGGATTACTGGTCAGTGTTCGGATGTGAATGGGAAAATTATCACTTCCTCTTAGATCATCATCGACACACCATCTGACTCTGGACGCAAGGTCCCATGAGGTAATCGTTAAATCAATTGCAGAAGTAGAGCCAGAGTGTTCATCCATACGAGTATGTTGGAAGTCGTTCAGGATGATGAGATTAAGTTGTTCAACGATTTTTAAAATAATTTTGCCTCTTAAATTGCATCTTTGGCCACCCCATACAGTATGGTAGGCGTTAAAATCACCCATGATTATGAAAGGATGTGGTAATTGTTGAATTGCATTGTTTCTGCTTCCAAATTACTGTTACTATGCGTTGGGGAAATGTATATAGAAGCGAGGGTTAACCGTAACGGTCCCGTGAATTGGATTGCGCATATCTGTAACTGTGATGAAATTTGGATTAGGGTATGTGGGAGATGGCTCAAAACAGCGAGGCATACTCCACCCTGGCGTGAGGTTAGTCCCTCACGGAAGTACCATTTGTATTTACCTTGTAGTGAAAGATTAAAATCAGGTGAAATCTTAGTCACTCTGGCTTCTTGGAATGCAAGTGTTAGTGGGAGATGTTTCTCCTCAGCTAACATTAATTTAATTTCATCCATTGACCTACTAAGCCCACGCAAATTCCATTGAATGGCAAGTTTTCGGTTGGATCTTGAATCTTGGGTAACAGGTGTACTGTTTATGTGTGGAGTGTTGAATTTTAAGAAATATTATGGAGGCTCTTGAAGGGTTTAATTAATGTAGAAGGAGGTATATCTGAAATTATTTTGACTGTTTGTTACTTTTGGAAGTCTTGGTCTTCAGTCTAGGGTCAAATTTTAAATAATTTGGTATTGTCCGATTCGTATTAGGTACTGTTTTGTATGAAGTGGATGGTTGAGGGTCGGCCTGTTGTGGAGCGGCCGGTTGAGAGATTTCTGGTTGTTGGTTTTTATATATTTTCCTTGTTTTATCATTAACGCGGAAATTTTCATCTTCAGATGATTTCAATTCATCTGAAGTTGAAGTTTTAGAATTTTGATCTTACGTTTATTTAATTTTGCTGATTCAGTTCCATGGGAATTTCTGAATCAGTTTCGGAATCGGAAGTGGAGATGGTATATTCAATGTCTGGCTGGTTAACTATCGGTGTGGAAATCGTTTGGATGATTGGGGTAGGGTTGCGCTGCGTGCAGTTGCACTTGCAGCGATTGCATCCCGTGGACTAAGTTAAGTCTCTCTTGGACTTTGCTTACGTACGAGGATCCATTTACTTTGGTCTGGTAGCTTTGTTTGGCTTCCTTGTAGGATATTCCTTGGTCTACCCTCACTTTGGTAATATTGTTCTCTGCGACCCATGCGGGGCATTTTCTATTCGTAGAAGGGTGGTTGCCACTGCAATTTGCACAGAAGGCAGGAGCGTTGCAAATAAAGTCCATGGCTGTTTCTTCATTGCCTAGTTCTGGGTGTGCTTGTCCACAGTTTCGGCATAATTGGACCTTGGTCCTACATTTTTTTGAAGTATGTCCGAATTTGTAGCACCCGAAGCACTGCATCGGATTCGGATAAAAATTGCGCGTGGGGGCGCGGATGAAGCCAAAGTTGATATATTCCGGAATTACAGTACCCCTGATGGTCAAAATCAGGGTTGGAGTTGGAATTAATTCCTTCTTGGTTGGGTCTATACGGGAAATTCGTTTGATCGCAATAACTCTTTGGTCAGCAAGCTCTTTCAAAAGTACAGCTTCTGCCATATCAATAACATCCCTACACGATACTACGCATTTGCGCTGGTTCAAGGTAGGGTGAAAATTTATCTCCACAGGGGTCTTGTCAATTAATAACTTAATACCCAGGAGTGCATCCACATATTCTTTGTTACGAATATGGATCACATATTGTAGGTTATCGTTTTCATCGCGCTGTGGTCTCGCGTCGTTGAAATCGCGATCCGTAACAGCTTGGATGGTTTTGGAAACAACGAACGGTTTGATGGTAGAGTATTCTTGCCAGTTGCTTTTAGCAATAAAATTTGGAGCTCCCCATATAAGGGGTCGGCCCAGAGAGGAGAGGTGCGTGTGGTGGGCACGCCATTATAAAGATTTGTTGCCTTACCGGCTCTGCTGGAAGCCATGGTAGAGGCTGGCTATACCCGGGAGGTACAGCCAGGAAGGTTGATGTAGAGATACACACTAAAAATGGCACTAATGCAAAAAAAAGAAAAGAAAAGGCTCAACAGTTTCGGAGCTTGTTTCAAAAAAGTTTTTAAATTTCACTAGGAAAACAAAAAGATTTCTTGTTTCCAATCGACCAATCAGAACGCGCGATTTTCGTCTAGATAAAGCTTGACTTCTATCAATTGTTCAATAGTTGATTTGAAAAAATATATAATTTTTTTGCATTGCAATCAATTGTAAAGGGGTGTCGAAATTGATTGATGCAATTATTTCGTAATTCCATCTGTGAATGACTGAAATAGGACAATTTTCGCGATGCGACCGATTTTCAGTTTGCACTCTAGATATATTCCCGAGAGACGTAAGCCTAAGTTTGCCTAAGTTACCCGCAGTTTGCTTGAATCGTCAGTTTCGAGTTGTTTGTTTGTTTGGTTGTTTGGTTGTTTGGTTGTTTGGTTGTTTGGTTGTTTGGTTGTTTGGTTGTTTGATTGTTTGGTTGTTTGATTGTTTGATTGTTTGGTTGTTTGGTTGTTTGGTTGTTTGGTTGTTTGGTTGTTTGATTGTTTGGTTGTTTGGTTGTTTGATTGTTTGATTGTTTGGTTGTTTGGTTGTTTGGTTGTTTGGTTGTTTGGTTGTTTGATTGTTTGGTTGTTTGGTTGTTTGGTTGTTTGGTTGTTTGATTGTTTGATTGTTTGGTTGTTTGGTTGTTTGGTTGTTTGTTTGTATTTGTGGAAAACACAATCCTGTCTGGAAACAAGCCCCTACCAACCCCATCGTAAGGATTCTCTGGTATTCCCAATCCAAACAGCTAGTTGTAATCTCGAAGGTAGTTCTTTAACGATTCCGTTGATTAGGAAGAATGGTTGAAGCGCTGTCCGGTGGTCTAACTAAACAAGAAGGAATACTCTTACGCCTAAATGGCTACTGTGTAATATGCTATTTATAGATATATGTACACGACTAAAATCTGGCTTTGTTACAGTTAAAATGCTAATTAGTCTAAATAAATAAACAAATGGGATAAAAAATGGAGCCCTCCATCTGCTAGAAATCTGAGACTGACACTCTCCGCTTTAAATTACCGTCAACGAGAAAAAATCGGTGTCAACTAAAAGAAAAGTGCTGTCAACGATTACCCAGCTTCTCCTTGGCCTGTATCTGGATTCCGAAATTGATTTAATCAATTTCAACGACTTCGCGATTTTTGAACCCGACCACGTCTGACTTTCGAAGTGGATATCCAAAATTAACTTTCGATTCGCGACTTCCATCAAGTGTAACTCCTTTGAAACAAAATAAATTCTGAAAAAAATTTCTGGTCTGAAAGAGAAAACATTTCGAAACAAACTGCTTAACAGACAGATTCCAGATTCGAACAATGGGAGCGCTGCTGTAAAATTAACAATAA
Source organism: Toxorhynchites rutilus septentrionalis (assembly GCF_029784135.1). Classification (NCBI taxonomy): domain Eukaryota; kingdom Metazoa; phylum Arthropoda; class Insecta; order Diptera; family Culicidae; genus Toxorhynchites; species Toxorhynchites rutilus. The sequence continues at coordinate 247,843,135 of NC_073746.1, forward strand.
ATTTAAAAAAAATCATGATAATTGAGTCTTTTGTTCTTAAAATTTAACATTTAAGTCATCTTGCTTCAACTTCTATGAAATCTCTCGGCTCGGAAGCCTCCGTGTATTTACAAAACCCGTCTGTCAGGCTGACAAAACACACATTACTCACCCATGTCTCGGTGTGCGCTTAACGACAATCTCGATGCTGCCTGTCTATCTTGTTCGAAGATTTTGTACCAGCTAACTTCGCGCAACAAATTACTGGAAAAATGCACTTGTCCGGTCCTAAAATAGGCTTCCTCGCGGTGCGTCATAGAGCAGTGCCGAGTGGGCCCTAGCTGTGATCTCTCCCAGTGTGTGACTCTCAAGCTAGTGCTCTCGATGGGTAATTTTTCAAATCCATTGCTTGCACCCCCTAGAGGCTGCGGGGGTGGTCGTCAGTGGGAAAGAAAAAAACACCAGCCGATGATCACATCAACCTCGTGGGATCGAACGGCGTTTTTTTCTGCTCGTTCTTGTTGCTGCGAGGCACACTTTGTTGCTTGGCGACTTGTTCGCGAATCTCATCGAGTTGGATACATCAGAGTTTGCAATTAGTATCGACGAACCAAAGCACAGGCTCTGCACCAAGCGGCTGATGACATAGCTGCAGCTGAGCTAATGCGATCGGCGTGGGTGGGCGGAAATGTATGATTATCCTAGCAATTACGACCGGAACGCGCGGCTCGTCAACGCTGATACTAATGGCACGTGGGTGGAGCCAATGGTGAATGAATTCATTTTGATGTCTTCAGCAATTTGGTTGGTCGGTTGGTGGGCAAATTGTAGCAGTGATTGAATAAGCTGATAGGGCAATTTGCACACATAACATTGTCGCTCGAAGACATTGAACTGAATTCTGGGTGGCAAGTGAATCGTTGCATTTGAAAACTGCAATTTGCTTCAAGTGTGTTTTGTGATACATGTATATGTTCATTCGTTTTCATGGGTCCATCAATGGTGACTAATGGTCTTTGGTGATTTTTAGGGTTTTTAGGCTCTCGATCGTACACCCAAACTAGCGTTGGCAGAGAACATTTCATCTTCGGCAGAAACGATGCCATTTCGTGTGCTGGAGGGTAAAATGCGCAAATAAAGGGTGTGTCACATCAAATTGCATCACGGAAAAAACGCTGTAGAAATTCGCCCAGTAGACCGATCCTTTTGAAAATTTTAGACAGTAAAATAAAAACTATTAAACAACTTTTGGCATTTTCTTTTTATTCATACTTCGAGCCCAAGCCCGCATGCTCGCACCTTCCTCTTTACCCCGTCCATAAGGTTCTGTACAACGTCAGGTTGTAGTTTTTTTTGAACAGAAATCCATTTTCTCTTGAAGTCCGCCTCCGATTTGACAACTTTTGGGTTCTTCCGGAGGGCCTGCTTCATAATCGCCCAATATTTCTCTATTGGGCGAAGCTCCGGCGCGTTGGGCGGGTTCATTTCCTTTGGCACGAAGGTGACCCCGTTGGCTTCGTACCACTCCAACACGTCCTTTGAATAGTGGCACGAAGCGAGATCCGGCCAGAAGATGGTCGGACCCTCGTGCTGCTTCTATAGTGGTAGTAAGCGCTTCTGTAGGCACTCCTTAAGGTAAACCTGCCCGTTTACCGTGCCGGTCATCACGAAGGGGGTGCTCCGCTTTCCGCAAGAGCAGATTGCTTGCCACACCATGTACTTTTTGGCAAACTTGGATAGTTTCTGCTTGCGAATCTCCTCCGGAACGCTGAATTTGTCCTCTGCGGAGAAGAACAACAGGCCCGGCAGCTGACGAAAGTCCGCTTTGACGTAGGTTTCGTCGTCCATTACCAGGCAATGCGGCTTCGTCAGCATTTCGGTGTACAGCTTCCGGGCTCGCGTCTTCCCCACCATGTTTTGCCTTTCGCGCGGTTAGGAGCCTTCTGAACCTTGTATGTACGCAGGCCCTCCCGCTGCTTGGTCCGCTGGACGAATGAACTTGACAAGTTCAGCTTATTGGCGACATCCCGGACCGAACTTCTCGGATCACGTCTAAACTGCTTAACTACGCGCTTGTGATCTTTTTCACTGACGGAGCATCCATGAAGATTCTTCACCTTCCGGTCGATGGTTAGGTTCTCGAAGTATCGATTTAGTACTCTGCTGACCGTGGATTGGACGATTCCCAGCATCTTACCGATGTCCCGATGTGACAACTCCGGATTCTCGAAATGAGTGCACAGGATTAATTCACGACGCTCTTTTTCGTTCGACGACATTTTTCCAAATTTACGAAAAATTGACAGTGAAGCATGGCCAACGTGATCTATACACTCTTATCTGATTATAAGCGAAAGCTGAAGATATAATTCCTAAAAATTAAATTTCTACAGCGTTTTTTCCGTGATGCAATTTGATGTGACACACCCTTTAATGAGCTGTTTTAAAAGCTTAAAAATGGTTTGTATGTATGCGAACAGACCTCTCTTTCTGTTTTCTTTTCTTTTTTTATTTGAGATTATGACAAAAAAAAGTCCATACAACGTCAATGGGGATCGAACCCAGGCCGGCTGGAATTCTTTTTTAGGTCATCATTTTTCAAAGTGAACTGATGGTCCACAAATCAATTTTTTCCCAATTATTACCCGCATCGAAAAAATTATAGGAAGTTATGTCCAAGATACGACCGCATTGTTGACGTAGAACTACGCTGTTATATTATAAAAGTCGCTTGTTTAAACCTTCGGATATTATTCTATAATGCTGTGAAATTTTAGAAACAACTGTTTAATAGAATAATCTCTGAAATGTTTTTTTCATTGTAGAATCAGTTGACGATAATTGACTGATGATTCATTCTTGCCTTCGCTGAAAAATACATTAGCTGATCGTATGTCGCAATTTATTTCATGTCAATGCATTGAAAATTTACCTCCAACGCTATTCCGGTGGCCTTTTTCGCAATTGACATAGACTTGCCTTGAAACTACTAAGAATATAAACACTTCTCATCATTTTGCGCTATTCTCAAAAGAAACACTTCTGTTTATATTACTGGCCTCGAAAAAAGTTGCATTACTTTCTGATACCCGAGATAAGCGCAGCAGTCACCCTTAGTGGAGGAAGTTTTGCTACTGGCAAGCGAAACCTAATCACATACAAAATTCCAGAACGACATTCACTTTCTTGGTGATTAAACAAGCCAAATAAACTCTTTTTTTTTAATATCAACAACCTCGAAAACAGTAGTATTGCTTCATTATGATCAAGACTAGTGCAAATGCAATCCTAGCTTGCCTCGAAATTTTATTGCCCCTGGCAATGCGTTCGTTTTTTGCAGGGCTCGAGCCAGCCTTCCTCTTCTTGCGAAGCACTATGCGGAGCATCCAATTTATGACGCGGAAAGAAAAACACACGATACGAATAACGCGTAAAACGAACTGGAAAAACCACACGACGATATCCAGTTTGAATTACCACTGGTGGGGTCCAATCTCAGATCGAAGCGCAGCGAAAGCAAAGTGAACCGGATTGCTCAACAGTCCGATGCCGAATGAAAGTTTGCCTCATTCTTTCTTTCTTTGTTTTTAAGAGGCTTTAAACTTTGAAGTTCATTCGCCTCTAAGTTTGCCTCAGCGAGATCCACTGTTTATACTCTAGGCAAAAATTCCCCTTCATTCTTCTTCTTTTCCTTTGTTTTCCCCTCCGTTGGTCGTCGATAAGTTGCTCGTTATTGACAGTTCTGTTCGCGAAAGCACACAAATGGACAGAACAAATGTATGAGGAAATGGGAATGCTTCCAATTTTCATCAATTTAAACCATATACAGACTATGGGATTGTAATGTATAGCAAATCAAACAAATCTTAAGGAATTTCCGATTCGTTTGGTATATGAATCGTCAAAATCCGTTCGCGGCAATAGTTATTAACGTTAACTTTATTTCATAAAAACGTGACCTGTTTTCTGATTTGGCACCCTTAATGAAAGACGTAGTTCTACGTCAAAAAATGTTGTACTTTTCGGTCTGTTTTAATTTCAGTAAAAAACATTGCAAAACACTTTTTTGTAAAATATTTGGCCAATTAGGTAGAGAAACAGTATGTTGAATTGCATGAAACTGCATCAAAGCTTTGGGAAACTTGAGTTTCCAAAAATATAATTGAAGTTCTTCTTAACATGTCCATTGTATCCCCACCTCCCCTACCACCTTCTTTCAGGCAATACGCATCTTTCAGTCAATACTCGGATATCATGCTGACAGAAGCCTGGTTGTTTTGAAGCAATTCAGTTATCAGCCCAGTTTTCGATTTCTTCTAAAGCTCGGAGCCTCTCTTCAGAAAAAGCCGAAGCCATGATCCGGAACATATTGGACTTGGGATGAATGCGTCTAAGACTAAATACATGCTAGCGGGAGGGGCTGTTCGTCACGGAATCTTCCTTGATAGTAGCCTTATAATCAACGGCGACGAACTCCAGGTGGTCAACGAGTCAAGGCAGATAGGCTCGTTGATAACTATGGTATTATGGGCTCCTCAAATTCCCATGGTCCAACAAACTCCAATCCCGTACAAAGTCTACCATATACAAATCCCTGAAAAGGTTTCCTTTTTCGCCACTCAAGCAACATTTTGGACATGCAACATCGCCGTTCGATATCTCTTCCTTTCAATTCATATGGAACTTAATTTTCTTGCTTTCGAATGTATCCTACTGCTTTGAGTCGTTTAGTTAGTCGTTACTGCTATGCGTCGTCCGATGCTCGCTCGACATTACACTTTTTCTGAGCGGTTGTTTTTGTTGCAGTTGTTTTCTGGAGCAATTTTCCCGGTTACGGATATCCTTATATATATATATATATATATATATATATATATATATATATATATATATATATATATATATATATATATATATATATATATATATATATATATATATATATATATATATATATATATATATATATTGTTAGTAAAATTTAATTAGTTCTGTTTCCACAAGGTGGCTCAAGGCGCTATAAATAGTCGACAGCGACAGCTGATTTTTGCTGAACTGTGAAGGGTCGATTCCGGGTGTTCGGGTTCGATTCCCGTTCTGGTCGGGGTTTTTTTTTTTATTAATTAATTATCAGTTACTTAAGTTTAAAGGAGCCGAATTCTTAAATATATTTTTAAAACTATATATATATATATATATATATATATATATATATAAACAATTTTCTTACATCTATGGTTAGTAAGGTGGAAAACCGATTACTCGCGGTGTACTCGAGTTTAGAAGGGTGACATATTTTTAGGAGAAGGATGGGATATAAGGAAATTGTAACAATGTTGATGAGCACTCAATTCTTAAATCTATTCGTATATCTATAGTTTATTTACATTTCAACTTATTCTACTATTTATAGCAAGGGGACGAATTACCCGCAAAGGAAGGAAAGGAGGGTATAAGGATGTAGGGACAATCACGCACGAAGATCTATAGCTTTAAGGAAAACATATATATGGGACATGTAATCAAGGTCTAACCGAGCCAACACATCTCTCACCGGCACATTGGGCTGTCTTCCTCGGGCCCGAAGGGAGTTTTCTAAATTCGATCTGGCGAATAGATACACCTCGCACGACCAAACAACGTGCTCGATGTCGTGATAACCTTGGCCACAAACGCAGAGATTACTGCTGGCAAGATTGAAACGGAAGAGTAGTGCATCTAACGAACAGTGATTGGACATGAGTCGGGAGAAGGTGCGAATAAAGTCCCGACTCAAATCCAGACTTTTGAACCACGGTTTGAGGCTAACCTTTGGGATAATCGAGTGAAACCACCGGCCCAATTCATCTTCATTCCACTTGCGTTGCCAGTTAGCGATGGTATTTTTGCGAACTAAAGAATAAAATTCATTGAAGGCGATTTGACGCTGATATATATTGCCTTCAATTGCACCTACCTTTGCCAATGGGTCAGCCCTCTCATTACCCGGAATTGAGCAATGTGAAGGGACCCAGACAAAGGTAATGACATAACAGCGTCTGGATAAAGCACTCAAAATTTCTCGTATTCTCTCAAGGAAGTACGGCGAGTGCTTTTCCGGCCTCACTGAACGGATAGCTTCGACAGAGCTAAGACTATCCGTTACAATGTAATAGTGTTCAACAGGTCGTGAGGCGACGCTGTCCAGCGCCCAGTATATCGATGCCAATTCAGCAATATATACCGAGCAAGGACTCTGAAGACTGTGTGAGGTGCTAAAAAATACGTTGAACACTCCAAATCCTGTGGACTCATTCATAGAGGACCCATCAGTAAAGTATATATTATCACAATTGATACGCCCATACTTTGCATTGAAGATTGTAGAAACGAACCCCAATCTAAGATAATCTGGATTTTCATGGATTTTCTCCTTCATGAACAGATCGAAATGTACAGAGGAATTGATGTAGTCAGGAAAACAAACACGGTTGGGAATATACGAAGAAGGAACAACCTGCATAGAGGTGAATTCATGATATGAACTCATGAATCTAGAATGAAAATTATGAAATGAGGTGTGTTTTGGCAGCTGATTGAAAACAGAAACTGCCATACTCCATCACTGAGAGAATAGTTGTTCGATACAACATAATAAGATCTTCGGGATGGGCTCCCCACCAGGTGCCGGTAATTGTACGGAGAAAGTTTATTCTTTGTTGACATTTTTTACTCAGATATCTAATATGGGCCCCCAAGTACATTTGGAGTCGAACCAGACCCCAAGATACTTGAATGACATAGCATGAGTGATCGGTTTACCCAAAAGTTGAAGCTTTGGTTTTGCTGGTCTATGCTTCCTAGAAAAAACCACCATCTCTGTTTTCTCCGTGGAGAATTCGATCCCTAGCCCAATGGCCCAGGTTGAAAAATTGTTCAAAGTATCTTGTAAGGGTCCTTGCAGGTCGGATTCGTTTGATCCTACGACAGACACCACTCCATCATCTGCAAGTTGTCTTAGGCTGCAATTTTATGTAAGGCAATTGTCGATGTTGCTTACATAGAAGTTGTACAAAAGGGGGCTTAAACATGAACCCTGGGGGAGGCCCATGTAAGAGAACCGACTTACTGCCGAATCTCCGTGAGAAAAGTTCAAATGTTTCTCACAAAGCAAGTTATATAACATATTATTCAATAGAGGCGGTAGACCCCGAGAGTTTAATTTGTCTGACAAAACCTCTATTGAAACAGAATCAAAGGCCCCCTTTATGTCCAAGAATACTGAAGCCATTTGTTTTTTTTTCGACGTAAGCCATTTGAATTTCTGAAGAAAGCAACGCAAGACAATCATTCGTCCCCTTGCCCCTGCGGAACCCATATTGTGTATCTGAGAGTAGGCCATTCGTTTCAACCCATCGATCAAGGCGAAACAAGATCATTTTCTCCAACAATTTCCGTATACAAGACAGCATTGCTATTGGGCGGTACGAATTGAAGTCGGACGCGGATTTTCCGGGTTTTTGAATAGCTATAACTCGTACTTGTCTCCAATCATCTGGAACAATATTATGCTCCAGAAACCGATTGAATAAGTTCAACAAGCGATGTTTCGCCACATCAGGGAGATTTTTCAGGAAGTTGAACTTAATTCTATCCGATCCCGGAGCAGAATTGTTACATGAAAGGAGAGCAAGAGAGAATTCTACCATCGAAAACTCGGAATCAAGATCGCACCTATCTTGTGGTATATCTCGAACAATTTTTTGCACAGGAGCGGAATCAGGACAAACCTTCCGTGCAAAATTCAAAATCCATCGATGTGAATATTCTTCGCTTTCATTCGTTGAAGAGCGATTTCTCATGTTTCGAGCCACTTTCCATAATTTTTTCATTGCACGTTTTTTCCCTTTGATCAAGTTTTTAAATTGATTTTCAAGGTCCAAATACGTCTGAAAATTTTCAGGGGTTCCACGTTTCCGAAAAGCTTTAAATGCATTCGATTTTTCTACATAAAGCTTGGAACATATGCTATCCCACCATAGATTGGGAGGCCTTCGACGAATAGTGGAACCTGGGATGGGTTTCGTTTGAGCGCGAACCGCGCTGTCATAGATCAAACGAGAAAGGAAGTTATACTCCTCCAATGGAGGTAAACCATCTCTGGAATTGATGGCTAGAGCAATCGCGCCCGCATTTTTTTTTCCAGTCAATGTGTCTTGTGAGGTCATATGCCATGTTTATAGATTCAGAAGAATTCGACCCAATGGTGATGGAAATTTTGATTGGCAAGTGATCACTACCGTTGGGGTCCTGGATTACATTCCACTTGCAATCTAACGATAGTGAATTCGACCAAAGCGAGAGGTCAAGAGCACTTGGGTTAGCAGGAGGTTTAGGCACACGTGTTGTTTCCCCAGTGTTCAAAACGGTCATATTGAAGTTGTTACAAAGGTCATATATCAACAATGAACGATTGTCGTCGTACTGTTCCCCCCAGGCAGTTCCGTGAGAGTTGAAGTCTCCCAAGATCAATCGTGGCTCAGGAAGGAGTGAGCACATGTCATCAAGTTGTTTGCGGCTAACCGCAGCTCTCGGAGGCCAATACAAGCTGACAATACAGAGGTCTTTGCCTCTGATGTTTGCATGACAAGCAACAGCTTCGATCCCTCCAATAGGTGGAAGGTCAATTCGAAAAAATGAGTGGCACTTATTGATCCCCAATAGTACCCCTCCGTATCTGTCATCGCGGTCCAATCGTATAATATTAAAATCGTGGAAAGAGATATCATCTCGCGAAGAAAGCCAAGTTTCGGACAGAGCAAAAACATCACAATTGAAGTTATGAATTAAAAATTTGAATGTATCCAATTTAGGGATAAGACTACGACAATTCAACTGAAAACAGTGATATCTCCGACCTCTCTATCTAAATTAGACATCAAGAGAGATAATCATTGCAAGGAGGGGCCATGTTTGCATCAATTGCTGTAAAATTGTCTTTAATACTGGAAGCATTGAGATGACAAGGGTTCTGATGGAGTCGGAAACATTAAAACACTTGAAGATTTGATCCAAAAGGTCAGACAACTTTATAAATCCCGATTGGGAAGTTGAGCTGGACGGAAAAACAGGGACAGTTGGGGTTTTTGATGTCCCCTCGAGTGCTGGGTCGTTCGAAGGTGAACTATTCCCACGGAAGCCAGGAGGAACCTGATTTTGCTTGTCCGCTGCACTCGATTTTTTAGGCAAGCTAACTGGGGGTATCACCGGGGGGACTTGTTCTTGAACTTTGGGAGTGGTCACATTTTTGCGCCGGGGATTCCCTTTGAAAATAAACGGTGTGCCCCCGCTAGCTGTGTCCGCTTCCATTTCATCAACTGGCAACGTGGAAAAGCTATTGTGTGTTGAGATTGGTTGTTGTTGTTGTTGTTGGGCCAGTGGAGAAGCGCCCTTTAAAATTTCCGCAAAAGTGCGCTTCGAGCGTTCCTTTAAAGAGCGCTTCTGTTTCTCCCAGCGACTCTTGTAAGTTTCACAAGCTGAGAGCGCGTGTGGGGATCCTCCGCAATATGGACACTTATGCTCAGTCGCACTGCAGGATTTCCCCTCATGTTGCTCTCCGCAAGTGGCACAGCGCTCCTTGTTGGCACAATAATCTGAAGTGTGACCAACTGACTTGCATTTGTTGCAAGTCATGGGCTTTGGCACGAAGAGTCGCACAGGTAGTCTCAATTTGTCCACCATAACGTAGTCGGGGAGGGCGGCACCAGCAAAGGTGACTCGAAACGAGTCTGACGGCGTAAATTTTGTTTGGTCCCCATCATGGGAGAGTTTCCCGAGTTGGCGACAGTCCAAGATCTTTACTTCCATTGAGGGAAGCTTCTTGAACTTGCCTTTTCCTTCTTTTTTTATTTGTTTGCTCGTCAGACCCGTTTCAGTTATCACCCCCTCAATTTCTACGTTATGGGAGGGTATAAATGTTCTATATTCGAGAGTGAAGTGTTGGTCAGCAACAATCTCGTTTGCGTGTTTCCGTTCATTCACGACAACCCGCAATTTGTTCGGTCTAACCCTGCGAATTTCAGATACAGAAGTGTATCTGGCCAGATCTTTCATGATCTGAATCACGTTAAGGCTTTTTTCTTTTGGTTTTGGCCGGAGGAAAACAACCCACGGGCCAGTTCCAGGTGCATCTTCTGGATAAACTCTGACACGTGGAGCGGAAACAACAGAGGGAGAAGACGAGGACGAGGACGAGGACGAGGATTGGGTTGGATCGGAAACATCAGAAGGGGGAAGCGAAATCGATGATGGGAGAGGGGGAGTGGAAGTAACAGTCGGTTCAGAAGGGAGGCTTGCTATTTTCTTAGAGGGGGGCTTGGAAGGATGAGCAGATTCGTCCCCAGAAGAATTATCTTCTTTTTGAGGGACTCGTTTATGTTTTTTCCCAGATCTTAAATGGGATTCATTATCGGAGATCTCCATCTCTGGAGATCCTCCACTATCCTCCATTTTACAAAAATTTCTGTCTTATTTCTAATATATTATTGATTTTAACAATAATCTCGAAAAAAAAATAACAAAACAAAAATAAATTATGATATTAAACAATGAACAAATGAGTTGAATAATAATATTAATATTAAATATGTGTACCTTAATATAAAAGTTGTTCCGATATTGCGCTTCACTGCCCTAACCAGGGAGAGGCAGAGGCTACGCGCTATGGATCAACACAATAGCGCAAGAATAGCTCACACGGTCACGTGATGATAATTCCCGTTAACGACAGCCACACGATGGCGATCCCGTTATGCCAATGTTCAACAGCCGCCAAGGGCTGCAAGCTGCAAGAGCGCTGCTTCCTTTGTTCCACTTCACAAAAGGTCAATTCGAAAGCGGACAGCAATGACCTTCACTCGTACACTATACCAATCGCACAATAGTAAAAGTGGCAACGCACAATAACGACACTGAACTTTACTCGTCAAGAGTTGGATAGCGAATGAGGTCGGGGGTTTTTCGCCAAAGAAATTTATTCCGATTTGCACCGTGGTCACGCGTTTTCTAGAGCTTGCCCCTCGGAATACATTCAAGGCGTGTTATTCGGCTTAGGAAATCTCAACTATGTATTGATAAATGACGCTAGTTAATACATACGTTGAGACGGCAAAAGTTCCACAGGGAACGTTAACGCCATTTATGGTTCATGGATGCTCTTGAATCTAGCTCCCTTTGTATCTCAGGAACGGTGTTATCTAATTCTCAGTAGAGTCAAATGAAATGTGTCAGTTGACAATTTGGTTATATGGTGACTTTTTTCTTGTTACCTTCATTCTAGCTTTTTAGCATGAGTTTTCGTTTTCATTGCTTCAAAAACAAAAAAAAACAAATTTGACCTATATGGAAAATAAGTTTACACACATACACGCAAAAATGATTACAGGTACACACAAATACGTCTCTATTATTCCGATTTTAATGAATATAAAAGAAGTAAATCTCTTTCGAATGATGACCGCATATAAACAGGTAAGAAAAAAGCAGTTCTTTAAACTAATATACCATTTAAAAAAAAGACTTGGAAATGTAGTTAATGTAATATGTAATGTGCGCTTATAAAAATGTTGTTTTTTGTATTTTTTATCTTGTTAACTTTTTGTCCAATCCTCTGTTTGTCAAATAGAGAGTTGTGAAATAATCATCACTGAGTTCCAAAAAATCTATTGTTAATGCTATGGAAGCGCGAACTACTTATGAAAATGACGTATTTCGCGAATTATTCAAATGTGTCAAATTAAATTTGAAATATCTTGAAAGCAGACACTAATTTTATTTACGATTTAACTATTTGCAGTAAAATATAGCTATACAAATCAATCATCTCTCCTCTTCTGGACTTTAGTTCTTCCATTTTGTTTTTGGCCAATGAAACACAAATATCGAGATTACAGCGCTTGCAGAATAAAATAATGCGTTTGATTTTACAATGCAACAGGTTCACTTCCTCATATTTGATGCTGGACGCTTTGCAATGGTTATCTGTGAAGCAAAGAATTGTTTATTTAACTATGGTGTTCATTTTTAAAGTAGTTAACGGTTTGCTGCCTCGATATTTGTGTGATCGAGTTGAAAGAGGAAGTGACTTTCATAGATATAATGCTAGAAACGCGAATGAAATAAGAACACCACTTTTCCTAACATGTGCTTCACAAAATTCTCTATATTTTAAAGGAGTAAATGTTTTCAACTCGATGCCAACACATATTAAACGTGCAACAACACTAGCGGAATTTAAGAGAAACTATATTTCACACGTTAAGGCTGTGTTTTCCTAACAGCCGAAAGTTTTTTTTCAATTTTTTTATGACACATATTTTTTGACTGACAACGTTTTATACGAACGGATATCTTAATGTGAACAGTTTTCTTGATTTTTTTTTTGTTTTTAATATTTTCAACCTGACGAAGTTTTTTTAAACGGATTATATTGTTTATAGAATTTTGAACAATTTTAGATTTATGTTATATTTTTTGTTTCCAATTTGTATTCGTCTCTATTATGTCTATCATGATCTTGGTGATGATGGACTATTTTAATTTTTTGTTGTTTTTGTTTTGTATTAGTTAAAAAAAATAAAAGTAGTCTACAAAAGTTTGAGCCCCGCGCGCGTTTCACAGATGTAAAGGATATAAAGTAAAAGTTTTTTCTTAAGAGCCGGTCTAGGAATTTTTCGTAAATGAAAATTTCTCGACTTCTCTGGATGAGGATATTCATTGTCAATCCAAAACAAGGCTGGCGGTTGGACTTGTGCTTTGGTGGACCAATTGGCTGCAAGAGTCTGGTCGGGACCGTATCGGCTCTGTGGCGGACACGACTGGGTATCGGCTTGGGTTGTTTTTGACATTGCAATACTATATACGAATTTATATCTGTAAATAAAATCAGTTCGTTTTCTTTTGTTAAACTGGTTTCAATGCTGATAAAAATAAATTATCTTTTAGATAACTCGTCTTGCTCAAACCTCTGTAGGGGAAGGAGGCGGGACCATCATCATCATCATCGCAAAGTTCATTCTCGATTTAAAAGGTAAAACACTGTCTCGATTCCGCTCATCTATTCTCAGAGAATTTTGCATTCCCTCATTTGCCTCTCGGAATGACGTTAGATGGTGATAGAATCAAATTGGAAACTTTTGCTTGAGCCAGCGAGTGTCTTTGTAAAATCATTCGTTTTTCACTCAAATGGCAATCATTGAGCCTCGATCGCGGATGTAAAATATAGGTAGATAGTTGAAATCGAGTTGTTTCCTGTGCACTATTGAAATAGCATTTTTTTGTTTATAGTATAGAATGATCTAAGTCAACGCAAAAGACCATATTAACGCAAGTTATTGGTGAGCGGGAAGGTGGACTCATGTGCACTTGAATGCTGACAAGGAAAAGAGTACAAGGGAAAATAAAATCATACATACACGCAGATTCAGTCTATTTTGACTCACTCGTTATTTTGTTTCGTGCAATCCTTCCAAAGGAGTATTCATTCATTGAATGTTATTTTCCACTCGTTGTTTAGTTATGTTCACTATCAGTCCCGAATGAAGTTGGTCGGGAAGTGTAAAATGATTCATCGTGTTAGGTAATTAGGTGTGGAGAAATGAGCGAATGAACTTTTCCATACTTGCCTCCTGCTGCCCTTGCTCCGGTCTCACGAAGATGACACTCTGTTTTGGAAGGATCTGACATCGTGCCATTACGCGAAACCGGTGATGGAGTGGTACGAAGCCAACGATGTAGTCCTTATGCCGAAGGAGGCAAATTCGCCAAACTCGCCAGAATTTCGCCCAATGGAAAAATTCTGGGCAAATTTAGATGCTCCGGAAAACAGGGAAATTCTTCCATAACGACCGAGATTTGGAGAAACAATGGATGAGTGTGTGTAAGAAAGATGGCGCAAGTGTTGCGCGGAATTTGATGGGTAGCGTTAAGTCCAAGGCATTTAGTGCATTTAGTCTAGGAGAGGAGGTTGAATAAATCAATTTTGCAAAAATATAGCTAATACGTGTTTATTTATTTTCCGAGAGATTAAAAAATATGCGACTTAAAAAGAATGTTTGTTGATCATTTTTGCATTTTTTCCGAGAACGGATGTTTTCCCATCATACTCTTCAACATCGTTTTTCGTTTAATAACTCGATTTCGTATTTATTTATTTATTTATTTTTCTTCGATATGAAAATCGTACAGACATTTTCATGTTCTAAGTCTAAGTCTAAACATATTTTTTTGATAATAGCAAAGTCAAACACGATTCGATCGGCGGAAAAAATCTGACTGCCACGTCACTCGAAGAGGCGTGTTGAAGCGAAGTTTCGCTAATAGTCCTCCACAGTCGATGTGATCAGTCAGGACATCAAATACTCGTCTTCAAATATCGTTGAAGCAGTACTCGTCTCATTGCTAATGTTGGCAAGTCAATCAGCATACAACGGCTTTCATATACTGGCAGATTCGTCCTATCCCTCCAATTGAAATTACGAAGAGCATATCGAATAAACCAAACTTGTACCCCGTATTCCAACACGCTACGCACCAACGAGCAATACGGCGCTTTAAACAGTAAATATCGTCAAAGAATATTGTATTTCGTTTTAAGAAACCTAGCATGGAATATTTTTTCGCAGTGACTGAAGCAATGTGTTCCGTAAACCGTAGTTTACTGTCTACAAGAAACCCTAGATTCTTCACGATATTCGTACGCTTCGAACTTGTTGTCCCCATTTTATAGTCGTATGCAATCGGTGGCAAAATCAACATAGATAGCATCAAATTGCTGTTGTTTCTTCATTTTGTCCACAAGAGTCGATACGAAGCTTAGCAAATTGGTTGTAGTCGAGCGTTTTTTCATAAAACCATGTTGATCGGAAGAAATTATGCACTTCGTAGACTGGTAGAGCACATCGGGTACCATTCCTTCGAAAACCTTCGGCTAACAGCTAAGAATAGAGATACCACGATAGTTCTCTACATCGTTGAGTGACCCCGACTTATGGATTGGTATGATCGAGGCGAATTTCCAAATAGTGGGAAAACACTTTTCACTAAGAGAACGGTTGAACAGAATGCTTGCTGGAGGAGCAAGAAAGCTCGCACACTGTTTGATGAGAAAAGGCGGTAATTGATCTGACCAGGTCCTTTTGATCCGTCGATGGATTGCAGCTTAAGCTGGACTTCATGTGTTGAAAAATTCGTCCGAGGCACGTGCACATCAAAATGCGAAATACTGTTCAGGTAGCTTTCAGTCAATAGTGGTGAGTTATTACTTGACACGCTTTGAAAGAAGGACGAGAACATATTCGCTGAATCCTGCAACGTGATGGCAGCAATTCTCCGGTAACACATGTTTTGAGGTATACCTTTCGTTGTTTTTCAATCGTTAACGTAGCTCCTGAATGATTTCGGATCTGCCTTCACATTATTTTGCGATGCGATGAATGTAGTCACGAGAACATCTTGCTCCCAATCGACTCGCTGAATTTTCTCTTTGAGTGCAGTCATGTCACATCGATGAAAATCAAAACGTTCAATCTTTTCTTCGAAAAAACTGTGCTCCACATCGAGCCTCAAAACGATCGGCTTGTGATGTCTATCCACATTCAGTAGCGGCAGTAGTGGTTCGAAAATATCTGCGCTGGCTCCCCCACTAATAAAAACCAGATCGAACAGCCTGCCATTGTCGTTAACGAGATTATTTTGCTGCTGCAGTCCGGTAATTAGCATAGATTCAACTAAAGCCAATTCCGGCTCCGTAGACGCTTTTATTGGCAGAAAGCAGCTCGTCATATTACTAGCATAAACTAGGCATATTGACTATTAGCATCATTCCGATCGCAACGATATAGTGTATAATCGTTGGTAAGCTCCGTATCAAGAATATCATCCTTCAGCCAAGTTTCGGTAAAAACTATGACATCATAATCACACGAAGTGAGAACAACAAAAAAAATCATTACATCGGTCTTCAAAACTCTTCTCCAGAGTTTCTTTGGCTTGTTTACGTGTCTCTAAACAAACGTCAAACAACGTTGCACTTTATTTATTTTGCTGATGAACGAACTTCTCTTCCTGAGTCTGGTAGGCTACGACGAATGGTTTTGTCAGAGATAGACAGCGAGTGGTTTTGACGTAGGACTACGTCTTTCATTTCTGTACCGGGGTGTAAGTTCAAAGTTTCGAAAACGAGAGAGTGACGCTGGACTGCAAGATTTTGAACGTTAATACCTCTTTTCCGGCTGAACGGATTGGTATGATAATCAGTTCATTCGAAAGACAAAATGTCCACGAGTTGTAAGATTGTTAATTTTCTGACCCGAGAATTTGTTTCAATGGCTTTATAATTGTTTAGAAAACAGGCTATTGAAACCGTATATAAACTCGCATACGCTCTGGTAATCCATCATACGTTACGTGGACACCGACTGAACAACATCGTTGCTGGACGAGCTGGACGGCGAGGGATCGAGTGCCTTTCTCAAGGCAATGAAAGTGGAAGTGTAGTGCTGGAGTAGTAAATTAAAGTCTCTGTAATACAAAACCCTCCTTACCTTCCTGGAAATCCATTCAGTTGATGCGGCGATGTGTGATGAGGACGGTCGCACTCAGACGTCTATGCATTATTGTCTTCTTTTCCAGTTTCATTTCTCTTCTGCAGTTGTACCGAACGGATGGCTATAAAACATGACGCTTCCTTTGCTTTCGTTTATTTCTACCTTTACTCTCGCACCGTGAGGACTCGTTTCATTAGGACCAAGCAGACAGCTCGTAAATCTATCGGTGATAAGGCACCACGAAAGCAGCTCGGAGAAGCGCACCAGCCACAGGAAATGTGAAGAAGCCACACTGCTACCAACCGGGAACCGTCGCTTTGCGTGAAATTCGTCGCTATCATAAGTCGACCGAATTGTTGATCCGCAAGCTACTTTTGCAGCGTTTGGTTCGTAGGGAATTACCCAGGACTTCAAAACCGACTTGCGCTTCCGCGGTTATGGCACTGCAGTAGGCCTATTCGAAGATACGCAAAGCGCGTTACATCATGCCCAAGGACATCTAGCTGGCCCATCGTATCCGAGGAGAGCGTGCATATAATCAACTGCCTTTTTCAGGCATATAATCATATAATCATATAATCAACTGCCTTTTTCAGGGACACCAAATTTTATGGATTAGAGTTCAGAAAAGTTTTTGCAGGCCGAACTGAAAGGAATATTTAGCGAAAATCGTGGTGTCCAAGATAATTCGATACCGATGGGTGCCATTCACTATGGATTTGATAATGAAGAATACGAAATATATGATAGTGGATATTTCACCATATCGAAGAAATTACTTTGATGAAAGCAGCGTTATGAAATTATTTGTGTACGAATGCCGCAATCGATAGTCGATTCTAATTTGCGATGGGTATTTCCTCGGAGGACTCGATTCCTCCTTCGACATTAATAATCTCTTTCTGGCAAAACGAAGTGTATGATAATCACATTATTCAAACGATCAAATGCGAAAGTTTTCTGCCAATCCCCTTTCAACCTCCAACATCTCTTTCTCCCGTTTGTCGTTTTTCAATTAAGACGCGCCCACATTACGCCAATCGACCTTGGCCGCCCGGTAAAGCCGACTAAATGTGGACGTACCGCTCGGGCTTGCCGACGTGCCGAAAACCGACTCGAATCAAACCGAACCCAACCCGAAACAAGTGGGTCCGGTTCGAGAAAGTCGAACCAAAACAAAACGAAGTACATTAGCGTTGACGACATTGTGCTTCGTGTGTTCGTGACGGCTACGTACATCCGATGGGACTTCGGCTTTGTGCACCCGATAGGGCGTCCACATTACATAACGAACCAAATATATCGCCTGGTACAGACCGATCGGCATCATTCGGCATAATGTGGACGCGCCTTTACATTTCTCCTCTGCAGTCGAACCTTGATACTGAAGAACACGATATGATATGGTGTAGTGGATATTATATTACATATCAATATTTGTTTAAGAATACTGCAATCGATCGTCGTTATTGGGAAATTGGAATTGATGGAAAGGGGCTCTTATTTTACTGTGTAATTCCGAGGAGGAATCCTTCTCAAGTGTTAATAATCCTGATTCCAACTATCGGGGCTTGGGGAGTGGGTACTATTTGCGCTGGGTATTTCCGAGGAGGAATCGATTCCATTAAGCGTTAATAATTCTTTTCTGGCTAAACGAAGTAATATGATAATCACTTTATTCGAAAGATGAAATGTCTAAGATTTATATGCTTGTTACTTATTTATTGCTATGTCAATGTTAGTCCTACGATAACCTTGCGGTTATATCAAAGATACAACGCACTTCTAGTTTTTTGACGTAGGACTACGTCTTTCATTTCTATACCGGGGTGTAAAATCAAAGTTTCGAAAACGAAAGCGTTACGCCGGAGACCGAGATTTTGAGAGGTAATAGCTCCTAAACAACTGAACGAAATGGTATGATAAACACTTCATTCGAAAGATAAAATGTATACGCGTTTTATACTTGTTACTTTCTGATCCAAAAACATGTTTCAACAGTCTTAAATTTGCTTTCAAAACAGGCTATTGAAATCACCAATCGGTATACAAGCGAGCGCCGCTCGGAAATCCACTCAGTTCCTTATTGAACAGTGATTGGAGCATGTTGTCGCTGTTGTGGTGAAGCTCTTCATTTATCATGAAAGCGCGGATGAACGGTGTCACCAAGAGCCTGTTTGTGCACCTTAGGCTCTTAGGCTTAGGGAATCCATCAGGAGAAGAGTGATGCCACAAACAGTGTTCCCGGGAAGATCTCGAAGCAGCCGCTACACACACACACACATACACGCGCGGAATTATTTCCGTTTGGATGCCATTCAGCATCGAGAAAGATCCGGAAAATAATCTGCCAGTTCCTCTGGGAATTTAAAAATACATTCATGTGAAAGAGTTTATTTGAATGTTTTCTATCCATGTAACACTGTGACCAAATATGTTTCAATCAAGTGCTATTAACAGATGTTTATCGAGTTAGCATAAACCACTGGTGGGCTTCCAGTATCGAGGAAAATGTGGAAATATCCAATCGTTACTGAAAATAATCTGCCAGTTCCTCTGGGAATTTAAAATTACATTCATGTGAAAGAGTTTATTTTAATGTTTTCTATCCATGTAACACTGACCAAACACATTTGGTTTTATGATTTTTCAATCAATCGCAATTAACAGGATAGCTTCTGAAGATTATTCTTCTCCGTCAGTAGGATATTTCCGTATCCAATATTGTATGCGCCCGCAATCGATTATTACTCAGTCGCCGAAAGTTCCGAGCTCAGTGAGTTCATTTCCCTCTAGTTTGCCTTCCAAATTGCCATCGTAAACCACGCCTTCTCTCGATTCAATCACGCACAAAAAGCATACTTAAGCGATATTCTGGTGGTGAGACGCATTCATTTTTCGTGAGGACATCGACAAGACAACATCGTTGCTGAGGGTGCTGGACGGCTTGTTTGAAACTGTGAGGAGCACTAAGAAGCCGATCCTTCAGGAGAAGAGAAGGTGACCATCGAAGCAGCCGCTACAAACACATACACGCACGGAATTCTTTCCGTTTGGATGCCGTTCAGCATCGAGAAAGATCCGGAAAATAATCTGCTAGTTCCTCTTGGAATTTAAAAATACATTCATGTGAAAGAGTTTATTTTAATGTTTTCTATCCATGTAACACTGTGACCAAATATGTTTCAATCAAGTGCTATTAACAGATGGTTATCGAGTTAACATTAACCACTGGTGGGCTTCCAGTATCGAGGAAAATGTGGAAATATCCAATCGTTACTGAAAATAATCTGCCAGTTCCTCTGGGAATTTAAAATTACATTCATGTGAAAGAGTTTATCACGGTGCTACTGACACTCGATCGAGACGGTCATGTTTTTAGCGCCTTACGAAAGAGTTTTTAAATAAAGTTTTCTGCTTTTATACTCTATATTTCCAAATGCAATAAATCAGCCTGTATCAAGGCTAATTCCACAAATTAAATTTCAATACAATTATTTTTTACGATTCTAACGATTTCTTTCTATATTCACAGTTCATCAGAGAAAACAGCAGAGCATCTTCATTTTTTTTTTTTTTAATTCGTTTATTTTTACAGGCTCAGTTACTTAAGTTTAAAGGAGCCGAATTCTTAAATATATTTTTAAAACTATATATATATAGAAACAATTTTCTTACATCTATGGTTAGTAAGGTGGAAAACCGATTACTCGCGGTGTACTCGAGTTTAGAAGGGTGACATATTTTTAGGAGAAGGATGGGATATAAGGAAATTGTAACAATGTTGATGAGCACTCAATTCTTAAATCTATTCGTATATCTATAGTTTATTTACATTTCAACTTATTCTACTATTTATAGCAAGGGGACGAATTACCCGCAAAGGAAGGAAAGGAGGGTATAAGGATGTAGGGACAATCACACACGAAGATCTATAGCTTTAAGGAAAACATATATATGGGACATGTAATCAAGGTCTAACCGAGCCAACACATCTCTCACCGGCACATTGGGCTGTCTTCCTCGGGCCCGAAGGGAGTTTTCTAAATTCGATCTGGTGACCAGATACACCTCGCACGACCAAACAACGTGCTCGATGTCGTGATAACCTTGGCCACAAACGCAGAGATTGCTGCTGGCAAGATTGAAACGAAAGAGTAGTGCATCTAACGAACAGTGATTGGACATGAGTCGGGAGAAGGTGCGAATAAAGTCCCGACTCAAATCCAGACTTTTGAACCACGGTTTGAGACTAACCTTTGGGATAATCGAGTGAAACCACCGGCCCAATTCATCTTCATTCCACTTGCGTTGCCAGTTAGCGATGGTATTTTTGCGAACTAAAGAATAAAATTCATTGAAGGCGATTTGACGCTGATAAATATCGCCTTCAATTGCACCTACCTTTGCCAATGAGTCAGCCCTCTCATTACCCGGAATTGAGCAATGTGAAGGGACCCAGACAAAGGTAATGACATAACAGCGTCTGGATAAAGCACTCAAAATTTCTCGTATTCTCTCAAGGAAGTACGGCGAGTGCTTTTCCGGCCTCACTGAACGGATAGCTTCGACAGAGCTAAGACTATCCGTTACAATGTAATAGTGTTCAACAGGTCGTGAGGCGACGCTGTCCAGCGCCCAGTATATCGCTGCCAATTCAGCAATATATACCGAGCAAGGATTCTGAAGACTGTGTGAGGTGCTAAAAAATACGTTGAACACTCCAAATCCTGTGGACTCATTCATAGAGGACCCATCAGTAAAGTATATATTATCACAATTGATACCCCCATACTTTGCATTGAAGATTGTAGGAACGAACCCCAATCTAAGATAATCTGGATTTTCATGGATTTTCTCCTTCATGAACAGATCGAAATGTACAGAGGAATTGATATAGTCAGGAAAACAAACACGGTTGGGAATATACGAAGAAGGAACAACCTGCATAGAGGTGAATTCATGATATGAATTCATGAATCCAGAATGAAAATTTAGCTCGATCAATTGCTCAAAATTTCCGATCACCAATGGATTCATAACCTTACACCGGATGAGGAACCGAAGAGATAATAAATTGAAGCGATTTTTTAGTGGGAGTACGCCTGCCAAAACCTCGAGGCTCATGGTATGCGTTGAGGGCATACATCCCAACGCAATACGGAGACAAAGATACTGAATTCGCTCGAGTTTAATGAGGTGTGTTTTGGCAGCTGATTGAAAATAGAAACTGCCATACTCCATCACTGAGAGAATAGTTGTTCGATACAACATAATAAGACCTTCGGGATGGGCTCCCCACCAGGTGCCGGTAATTGTACGGAGAAAGTTTATTCTTTGTTGACATTTTTTACTCAGATACCTAATATGGGCCCCCCAAGTACATTTGGAGTCGAACCAGACCCCAAGATACTTGAATGACATAGCATGAGTGATCGGTTTACCCAAAAGTTGAAGCTTTGGTTTTGCTGGTCTATGCTTCCTAGAAAAAACCACCATCTCTGTTTTCTCCGTGGAGAATTCGATCCCTAGCCCAATGGCCCAGGTTGAAAAATTGTTCAAAGTATCTTGTAAGGGTCCTTGCAGGTCGGATTCGTTTGATCCTACGACAGACACCAATCCATCATCTGCAAGTTGTCTTAGGCTGCAATTTTGTGTAAGGCAATTGTCGATGTCGCTTACATAGAAGTTGTACAAAAGGGGGCTTAAACATGAGCCCTGGGGGAGGCCCATGTAAGAGAACCGACTTACTGCCGAATCTCCGTGAGAAAAGTTCAAATGTTTTTCACAAAGCAAGTTATATAACATATTCTTCAATAGAGGCGGCAGACCCCGAGAGTGTAATTTGTCTGACAAAACCTCTAATGAAACAGAATCAAAGGCCCCCTTTATGTCCAAGAATACTGAAGCCATTTGTTTTTTTTTCGGCGTAGGCCATTTGAATTTCTGAAGAAAGCAACACAAGACAATCATCCGTCCCCTTGCCCCTGCGGAACCCATATTGTGTATCTGAGAGTAGGCCATTCGTTTCAACCCATCGATCAAGGCGAAACAAGATCATTTTCTCCAACAATTTCCGTATACAAGACAGCATTGCTATTGGGCGGTACGAATTGAAGTCGGACGCGGGTTTTCCGGGTTTTTGAATAGCTATAACTCGTACTTGTCTCCAATCATCTGGAACAATATTATGCTCCAGAAACCGATTGAATAAGTTCAACAAGCGATGTTTCGCCACATCAGGGAGATTTTTCAGCAAGTTGAACTTAATTCTATCCGATCCCGGAGCAGAATTGTTACATGAAAGGAGAGCAAGAGAGAATTCTACCATCGAAAACTCGGAATCAAGATCGCACCTATCTTGTGGTATATCTCGAACAATTTTTTGCACAGGAGCGGAATCAGGACAAACCTTCCGTGCAAAATTCAAAATCCATCGATGTGAATATTCTTCGCTTTCATTCGTTGAAGAGCGATTTCTCATGTTTCGAAATTTCGCCAATAAGCACGTTTTTTCCCTTTGATCAAGTTTTTAAATTGATTTTGAAGGTCCAAATACGTCTGAAAATTTTCAGGGGTTCCACGTTTCCGAAAAGCTTTAAATGCATTCGATTTTTCTACATAAAGCTTGGAACATATGCTATCCCACCATAGATTGGGAGGCCTTCGACGAATAGTGGAACCTGGGATGGGTTTCGTTTGAGCGCGAACCGCGCTGTCATAGATCAAACGAGAAAGGAAGTTATACTCCTCCAATGGAGGTAAACCATCTCTGGAATTGATGGCTAGAGCAATCGCGTCCGTATATTTTTTCCAGTCAATGTGTCTTGTGAGGTCATATGCCATGTTTATAGATTCAGAAGAATTCGACCCAATGGTGATGGAAATTTTGATTGGCAAGTGATCACTACCGTTGGGGTCCTGGATTACATTCCACTTGCAATCTAACGATAGTGAATTCGAGCAAAGCGAGAGGTCAAGAGCACTTGGTTTAGCAGGAGGTTTAGGAACACGTGTTGTTTCCCCAGTATTCAAAACGGTCATATTGAAGTTGTTACAAAGGTCATATATCAACAATGAACGATTGTCGTCGTACTGTTCCCCCCAGGCAGTTCCGTGAGAGTTGAAGTCTCCCAAGATCAATCGTGGCTCAGGAAGAAGTGAGCACATGTCAACAAGTTGCTTGCGGCTAACCGCAGCTCTCGGAGGCCAATACAAGCTGACAATACAGAGGTCTTTTCCTCTGATGTTTGCATGACAAGCAACAGCTTCAATCCCTCCAATAGGTGGAAGGTCAATTCGAAAAAATGAGTGGTACTTATTGATCCCCAATAACACCCCTCCGTATCTGTCATCACGGTCCAAGCGTATAATATTGAAATCATGGAAAGAGAGATCATCTCGCGAAGAAAGCCAAGTTTCGGACAGAGCAAAAACATCACAATTGAACTTATGAATTAAAAATTTGAATGTATCCAATTTAGGGATAAGACTACGACAATTCCACTGTAAAACAGTGATATCTCCAACCTCTCTATTTGAATTAGACATCAAGAGAGATAATCATTGCAAGGAGGGGCCATGTTTGCATCAATTGTTGCAAAATTGTCTTTAATACTGGAAGCATTGAGATGACAATGGTTCTGATGGAGTCGGAAACATTAAAACACTTGAAGATTTGATCCAAAAGGTCAGACAACTTTATAAATCCCGATTGGGAAGTTGAGCTGGACGGAAAAACAGGGACAGTTGGGGTTTTTGATGTCCCCTCGAGTGCTGGGTCGTTCGAAGGTGAACTATTCCCACGGAAGCCAGGAGGAACCTGATTTTGCTTGTCCGCTGCACTCGATTTTTTAGGCAAGCTAACTGGGGGTATCACCGGGGGGACTTGTTCTTGAACTTTGGGAGTGGTCACATTTTTGCGCCGGGGATTCCCTTTGAAAATAAACGGTGTGCCCCCGCTAGCTGTGTCCGCTTCCATTTCATCAACTGGCAACGTGGAAAAGATATTGTGTGTTGAGATTGGTTGTTGTTGTTGTTGGGCCAGTGGAGAAGCGCCCTTTAAAATTTCCGCAAAAGTGCGCTTCGAGCGTTCCTTTAAAGAGCGCTTCTGTTTCTCCCAGCGACTCTTGTAAGTTTCACAAGCTGAGAGCGCGTGTGGGGATCCTCCGCAATATGGACACTTATGCTCAGTCGCACTGCAGGATTTCCCCTCATGTTGCTCTCCGCAAGTGGCACAGCGCTCCTTGTTGGCACAATAATCTGAAGTGTGACCAACTGACTTGCATTTGTTGCAAGTCATGGGCTTTGGCACGAAGAGTCGCACAGGTAGTCTCAATTTGTCCACCATAACGTAGTCGGGGAGGGCGGCACCAGCAAAGGTGACTCGAAACGAGTCTGACGGCGTAAATTTAGTTTGGTCCCCATCATGGGAGAGTTTCCCGAGTTGGCGACAGTCCAAGATCTTTACTTCCATTGAGGGAAGCTTCTTGAACTTGCCTTTTCCTTCTTTTTTTTATTTGTTCGCTCGTCAGACCCGTTTCAGTTATCACCCCCTCAATTTCTACGTTATGGGAGGGTATAAATGTTCTATATTCGAGAGTGAAGTGTTGGTCAGCAACAATCTCGTTTGCGTGTTTCCGTTCATTCACGACAACCCGCAATTTGTTCGGTCTAACCCTGCGAATTTCAGATACAGAAGTGTATCTGGCCAGATCTTTCATGATCTGAATCACGTTAAGGCTTTTTCCTTTTGGTTTTGGCCGGAGGAAAACAACCCACGGGCCAGTTCCAGGTGCATCTTCTGGATAAACTCTGACACGTGGAGCGGAGACAACAGAGGGAGAAGACGAGGACGAGGACGAGGACGAGGATTGGGTTGGATCGGAAACATCAGAAGGGGGAAGCGAAATCGATGATGGGAGAGGGGGAGTGGAAGTAACAGTGGGTTCAGAAGGGAGGCTTGCTATTTTCTTAGAGGGGGGCTTGGAAGGATGAGCAGATTCGTCCCCAGAAGAATTATCTTCTTTTTGAGGGACTCGTTTATGTTTTTTCCCAGATCTTGAATGGGATTCATTATCGGAGATCTCCATCTCTGGAGATCCTCCACTATTCTCCATTTTACAAAATTTTTTGTCTTATTTAATAATAATTTAATAATAATCTCAAAAAAAATAACAAAACAAACAAACAAAAAATTATGATGATAATATTAAGCAATGAACATATGAGTTGAACAATAATATTTATATTAAATATGTGTACCTTAATATAAAAGTTGTTCCGATACTGCGCTCTACTGCCCTAGCCAGGGAGAGACAGAGGCTACGCGCTATGGATCAACACAATAGCGCAAGAATAGCTCACACGGTCACGTGATGATAATTCCCGTTAATGACAGCCACACGATGGCGATCCCGTTATGCCAATGTTCAACAGCCGCCAAGGGCTGCAAGCTGCAAGAGCGCTGCTTCCTTTGTTCCACTTCATAAAAGGTCAATTCGAAAGCGGACAGCAATGTCCTTCACTCGTACACTATACCAATCGCACAATAGTAAAAGTTGCAACGCACAATAACGACACTGAACTTTACTCGTCAAGAGTTGGATAGCGAATGAGAGCATCTTCATTCATCCGCGGCGTTTTAACCGCTGTTAGCGGTGCTCCCTTGCACTCCTACAAGAAAAAGGCGCGATCGGTGGCGTCACAAACGCTATCTTTCTTCGGATTGTGGGGATCCCTCCAACAGTGAGTAGAGCTTTTCGGGTGTTTTTAAGTGCTTTTGGTGATTCTTTGAACTGAATTTTCATTATAATAGAAACACATTAGTTATTAAAAAGAAAAATCACGATCAAATAAAAAATAGTGTAGTGCTAAATTGCCCTCAGAGGCTAGAAGTGAAGGTGTAAATCGGGAAGTACCCCTTCTTCTTCGCGTTTCTCCTGGCAATCGGCAAGTTTTGTTTTATAAATATAGGTGCTTGAATTTTAGATTTCATACAAGAGCTTTTACGGACATAAATCCCAAATAAGGGAAGTGTATCAATATCTTACGACTTTTTCGCCGGCTACACCTGGGGTGTAGCTAGGCAACAAAAATGGCTTCCAGTAGTTCCGGACCTCCAGGAGGCCGGGCTACAAACCGTTACCGTGGAAGACCAACCCAACGTACCACTCCATTATGGGCTGACCCACTGAGTGGTGATCTTCAAATTCTTCTATTACGGGCCACAGGGGAAGATACCCTCCCCTCGAACCCCTTTCTTGTAAGCAAGACAGTTGCCAAGGCAGGATCCTTAGAAAGTGCAAGACCACAACGAGACGACAAAAACCGAATTCAATATGTACTCTCAGTAAGAGAAAAGGATGTTATCGATAATTTACTTTCAATTAACAAGCTAATTGATGACACCCCAATAGAAATTATTCACCATCCGACTCTAAATCAACGCAAATGCGTTGTCACCTGTCGTGAAGTTCTAGACTTAAAGGAAGATGAATTATTACGAGAACTGGCCGATCAAAAAGTGATCGAGGTAAAGCGTATCACCAGGAAAGATAATGATTCGATTATAGCCACACCAACATTAATTCTGACCATTCGTGGAACTGTTGTTCCTGAATATATAAATTTTGGATTTCTTCGAGCAGGGACTAAGTATTATTATCCGAACCCCATGCAATGTTTTAAGTGTTACCGCTTGGGCACACAACAAAACGGTGCAGACGAAATACTCCACTCTGCAAAAACTGTGGAAAAGACCACAAAATAAATATTTCCGGAAACAAAATCTGTAAATCCCCTGAATTTTGCGTCAACTGTAAGGGTGATCATACCTCATCCAACAGGTCGTGCCCAATATGGGTAAGAGAAAACAACATAACCAGAATAAGAGTAGATGAGGGAATATCTCACAACGAAGCTAGGAAAAAGTATGACCTCCAGAACAATGGAATAACCTATTCCAGTGTGCTGCAGGACAGACTTAATACCATCCAAACAACAGTAGATGGCTGCACTCAATGCAAATGCCAATGTAATTTCGCTAGACCCAATCGGGATAATAGCCAATCCATTATTTCAGGCAATGAAACGGAAAGCTCGATAGATGAATCTGAAGAAGATTCCGAAGAATCAGAAGAAGAAGAAATGGAGGAACAAAAGAATATAGAATCTGAAGAGGATAGACAGGACATGCAAACCGAAGAGGAATCAGATAATCCAATGGAATACATTGAAATTAGGAATAAAAATAAAAGGAAAATCTCGAATAAAGGAATATCTTCTGAAGAACATAAGTCTTCTGATGAGGAAAACAAGCAAACCAAAGAAGTTCAACGGAAACGGACAAGGAACGAACAAACAAATCAAATAAATGAAAGAAACAACACACACACACACACCAACAATAAACACCCACATAACAACAATCAACAATCACATGCTAACACTCTATACCACTCCGTTCCAAATAAAAATAACACTAACACAAATAACACACACCAGGAAAGTTTCCAGCCCTCCAAAGGGTAATAATAAAAACAAATAAATAATTCCTTCTATTACATAAATTTAACCTTTGATCTGCAGCATTTTTATATCAATCAATATTATTTTAGTTAAACCGAACGGCCCGGAGTTGCCGTCCACCTTATTTTTGAAGGAGGTGGGATGGACGGCGGCTCCAGCCTTCGATCTCTTGATACTATTTACCATACTTTTCATAAAATAATTCATAAATCGAAAGACCTGGAGCCACCTTCCGCCTTATTTAAGGAGGGATGGGACGGAGGGCGGTCTCCAGGCTTTCACTTATTCATATTATATTTAATCGGATTATTTCTTTAAATAACTTTCATAATCGTAGGACCGGAAACCGACGCTCACCTTATTTTTGGAGATGGTAGGGTGAGTGGCGGTTCCTAGTCTAATATTATATTTCCTCTAAAGGCCGGGAGTTGTCCTCCATTTCACTCAGTGGGATTGATGGCGATTCCTGACACTCAATACTTTTTAAATACATATAAATATGTGTATGTGTATACATGTATAAAATAAAATAAAATTAAATAAAATATATATACATATAAAAAAATGAATAAATTACTAACAAATGCCAACTAACTAATTTACAATTTCAAAAGCCATACCTATCCCACTCCTTCCCCTTTTCCTACCGATGTCACTCCTCCCTAATCCATTCCTTTGAATCCCACCCAAATCCTTACCACTCCTTTCCTTCCTATCCTCCTGAGAAGGGCCTTTTTGTTTTTTTTTTGTTTTTGGAACACGCCTTTCGCTGGGTCTCTTGTGCTTCGTTACCGCTTTGGTCCTCGGATCATTAAATACTTACTTCCCTTTACAGCTTATATTAAATATCTTATGAAGCATAGGATCCCTTCCTACCTTCTTCTTGATTCGAAAATCGAGCGGACAGATCTGATGGATGTTATTTTGTTTTTGGTTTCCCTTTTCGCCAGTCCCCTCTGGGCTGGTCTTATTGTGGCTCTTCACTGGGCTAGAGGCGAATGAACTGCAAAGTTTAAAGCCCTCTTAAAAACAAAGAAGAAGAAGGAGAAGAGTTTATTTTGATGTTTTCTATCCATGTAACACTGTGACCAAATATGTTTCAATCAAGTGCTATTAACAGATGGTTATCGAGTTAGCATTAACCACTGGTGGGCTTCCAGTATCGAGGAAAATGTGGAAATATCTAATCGTTACTGAAAATAATCTGCCAGTTCCTCTGGGAATTTGAAATTACATTCATGTGAAAGAGTTTATTTTAATGTTTTCTATCCATGTAACACCGTGACCAAATACATTTGGTTTTGTGATTTTTCAATCAATCGCAATTAACAGGATAGCTTCTGAAGATTATTCTTCCCCATCAGTAGGATATTTCCGTATCCAATATTGGATGCATAAAACCTTGTGCCTCCAACGTAACGCTCTCGTTTTCGAAGTTCTCCAAATATTCATTCATTAAGAATGAATTCAGATTCAACTTCAAACAAATGAACTCTGAATCAACGATAGTCCTACGTCACCCTTGCGGTTATACCATAGATATAACCCACCTCCTGTTTTTCAGGATCGGAAATGTTTTTTTGGAAATGTTTCAAATTCTCTAAAGATTGTCGCATCCGTCTTCCGAGACAGCCTCTTCTGGATTCATCAGCTACTGACCCGAAAATGTAAGAAAGCCATTATTTTCCTAAGGGGTTGATTCAAAAATAAAACTCAACTATAATATCGCAAACGGAATCAAAATGGACCACCTAGATTGTACGATTTGGCGTTACTTGATATTTCCTATTCGGACATCAGAGTGTGTTATACATTGAATGCGTCTCCCTTTTGGTTGATAGGGTAGCGTTATTGACTAGATACATCTCTAATGTTGAAAAGCTTTTCAACCAAAAGCCGGCCTTTACAAAGAAGCATTAATTCCGAAGAAAAAAGTATCAACATGCCTGCTAATTACACCGTGGAGCACTCCTTTCGCTAGCTGGTGCAGATCATCAGCCACTGTCCGATAAAACCAGATAAAACGCCACACTGACGTGTGAATAACGCCACATTCACTGTGCTAACTGTCTGGATCATCCGAGTGCCGTCGCCATCACGCCGCCGAGCCACGTATTGACAGGCGTTCGATTCTTTGGCATCGTAAATGACGTTGAAAAATTGCTGACCATTTAATCGATGAAAGTTCACGTAAGTAGCAGAGACATATTTTTTCATCCCGTCATTCTCCAACTCACAGCTTCCACAACGCGCGATGGTATTATCAATAGATCGGACATCGGCGAAAGACCGGACCGGAACGCAGGAATATCGCAGGCCGCGGGCCGAAGGCCTTTAATTATATTACCATTTAATCCCACTCCCAGACACATCTATGTAAACCAACCAAACGGGGCAACGCCGGAGAGGAACAAGTGGAATGTATATCAACGACGGATCAGCCCTACCGCTGCCACGCGTCCCTTCCGCCAGTGGCAGCAGCAGCCACGATTCGCTATTAGAAAAGTCATTACTCATTACTTGTCATCCAAACAAACTTCTGTGAAATCATCCATGTCATTGATAAAAAAAACTCCATTAACCAACCAGACTCGTTAGGGCGACTGTTTGTGGAACTGTTTCATACAGCGTCACTTTTAATATAATTTAAAAAGTTGAACTAATATCTAAATTGCTTTCTGCATTGTCAAATCACTTGAATTACCAAGAGGCCACCAGCCATTGCGATCTTCAGTCGCACGAATGGCGCCACTCCAGTCTCTTCTCTTTCTGAATTGCACGCTTGCGCGACCTTCTACGACAGGTAACTCCGCTATAACGAATGCACTGATCTTTACCCCTTGGCTGTGACCACTGTACACACTTGGCGCCGGTATTGTGAGATTTTTAACGTCTCACGCCGCAGTCACCGTCGTCATCAAGTCGATGTGGTCAACTGAAACGACAAAATTCAATCATTCCGGTTGCATTGATCGATCAATTAGCCATCAATCACCGCAGCAGAAGTAATAAGCCAGCGTGCGACGGAAATCTGCGCCAAGCAGCCCCCATATTGAGAGGAGAAGTCGGTGTGCAACTTTGACGCAACATTTGCCCAACTGCCACCAATTCGTCGTATCCATAGACACAATTCCTGTGAGCCCAGTTCTGGGACTACATCTCCCGCTGACGTATTGAGGTTAGTTGCAGTTAAGCTGAAGAAATGAATTTCAATTTTCCGATCACATCACAGCTTCAGTTTGGTGTGCGCAAAAGCACTGCATGCAGATTACAAAAACTCGTTCCGCGAGTAAGTGCTTCGTTTTGGGAAAATGCTACCCCATACCCGCTGGTATCTTGTTACTTCGTCACCCAGCGAACGCGCTGCAAGGTAAGACTTTTAAAACAGGATAAAAACGAACATCAAACATCGGGGGGACACGATATCCACCCAGCAGCGCATTGGATGCGACTCTGCCAAACAATGCGGCCCGATTCGCTCACAGCTTTCGACATGATTCGATATGAGATAGTAAAGAGTGATTCGATTCTTGGGATCCTCGTTAAATCTCTCTTTCGTATAGCTCTCCCGTGGTGATGCTCAACTGATAACTCACTTCCCCTCGATGTGAACGGGAGAATTGCTGTATTCGTGGAGAGTAACGTGCGTTACGGACTGGGTTAGCGGTTGTGAAATAATTTAACAATTATTCACGGATATTGGCTACCCTTTTCCTATATTTTTATTAAAATACAGTTTTGACGGTCGTATATTTTTTTTACGTAGAGCTACGTCTTTCAGGAAGGGTGCCAAATCAGAAAACAGGTCACGTTTTTATGAAATAAAGTGAAAGTTAATAACTATTTTCACTGTGAACGAATTCTCATGATTTGAATACCAACCGAATCGGAAGTTCTCTAAGATTTGTTTTATATGTTATTCATTACAATTCGCTAATCTCTAAACGGTTTAACGTATTTTGAATGCTTATAACTCGAACATTTCTTAACAGATCGGAAAGATGTTCGCATCAATGGATAGAAAATATTTCTACGCGTCTATCACAATTAATAAAATATTATTTTTCATGAGATGAACAATTCAATAACTGTTAAATGTCAAGCGTTATCTAAACGCTCTAACTCCCAAGTTTTGATTGGCCTGATTTCAGACTTTAAAATCGATGTACCTGTGGAAATCCGCTTTGCAAATATACATGCAAGTCGGGGGTATTTTTCCCCACTGAGCTGTGTTTCCCTAACACGGACTTCAAAATCAATGTGCCTGGAGGAATCCGCTTTGCAAATACACGCAAGTCGAGGGTATTTTTTGGTGTTGTGCGGACCAGAGTATGTTTGCCTGAAACGTACTTTTAAACTGAGAAGCCTGGGAAAATCGTCATTTCAGATACTAGAGATGAATGGACTTTCGCGATTCGAGAACTACGTAGACATGAGATGTGCAATAATTTCAGAGGGAAATGTAAAATACAATTATCCTTAGACAATTCTTCCGTTCACATATTTTGGTAATCCTAGGCGTCGTATCAAACGTAAAAGGACGTTCACCGAATTTATTTGTAACGAAGAACATAATCTGTTACAAAAATTTCGATGCATTCTAAAATAATATTTGAAGTGGTAAACAAGGGGATTGCATAATACAGGGTTTTCCATTTCGGGCTTCCGAAAGTATACAGTCCTGCGCTGACAACCGTTTGACATAGCTGTCAACCAAAGCGTCATATCGTTAGTTGAATGTCTGCCATTTTATAACGGATTACGGACGGATTTTGGTCGTCATGGACGGCCTACTGAGCACACAATCGTTAATGTAGTGCGAAAATTCGAACAAACTGGATTTTTGCATTTGGACTGGCACCTACATCCATATAAAGTCCAACTGGTACAAAAATCAGAGCGTGGT
The DNA here is from genome assembly GCF_029784135.1 of Toxorhynchites rutilus septentrionalis. Taxonomy (NCBI): domain Eukaryota; kingdom Metazoa; phylum Arthropoda; class Insecta; order Diptera; family Culicidae; genus Toxorhynchites; species Toxorhynchites rutilus. Next base: position 247,876,132 of record NC_073746.1, read on the forward strand.
GACCATGGAATGCGTCGGGCATACGTCGATTGGGTGAACGAACAACAGCAGCAAAATGCTGAATTTTCGCATCAAATTTTCTTCAGCGATGAGGCACATTTCGAGCTCGGTGGCTATGTGAACACCCTAAATTTCCGTATATGGGGCTCAGAAAATCCACACGTGATTGTTGAGAGGCCATTGCATCCGCCAAAAGTCACTGTTTGGTGCGCATTATGGTCTGGTAGAGTCATCGGGCCGTATTTCTTTGAAAATGAGCGCTATGGCCGCATGTTAACCGTTTTTTTTTGCCACAAATTGAAGATATGGATACGGATGACATGTGGTTTCAGCAGGACGGCGCCACGTGCCACACAACACGACCGAACATGGCCATATTGCGAACGAAATTTGAGGGACGCATAATTTCGCGTTTTGGTGATGCCAATTGGCCGTCCAGATCATGCGATTTGAACCCGCTAGACTTTTTTTGTGGGGTTATGCGAAAGACCGTGTCTATGCCAACTCTCCGCAAACTCTTGAACATTTGAAAGACAACATTCGTGATGTTATGACCGAGACACCGCCCCATATGTGCCGAAAAGTCATCGAAAATTACCTGTTCCGTATCAAGGTGTGCGAGGAAGCCCCAGGTGAACATTTGAGTGATGTTGTATTTCACTTTAACTTTAATTTGAAATAAAAGTTTCATCGATATTCGAATTCTAAGTGTGTTTTATTTCAATTTACTTTCGGAATTTAAAGTTGGAAAACCCTGTATACATATATATATATATATATATATATATATATATATAATGCCGTGACTTAACTCGCGGTTTAAAAAAAACTTTTATTTAATTTCTAATTACCCTTTTTATTCGTTTATAACACTTTACATTCGGTTCATAAACCTTTATGCCCGTATTCAACTCGGCTACGCTCAAGACTGAATTCTATAATCGTATTACAAGGCTTAAATAGACTACATCTGCTGATCTCATTATTTCCGTCGGTGGTTCGAACCTGATCGAACCTTTGTTCGCGTCGTTCGATTGATTTCCGCGGCGTCGGCAAATGTTGGTTTACACGCGCGGTGTAACTTTGACGCCTCTGTCTGTTGCTATGGGTCTCGGCTGGGCTTTTGCTGACGTCTTGACTTCTGGGACGCCTTGGTCGGTCGGTTGTGGTGTAACGCCTCCCCCCTTAGATTCTCGTCCGTCCTCGGACGATCTTTCGAAAAGGACGAGACTCGGTAATGGTCCAAATTCTCCTTTTCCAATGGTTTGTTTAAGTTCCGTGGTGGTTCCAACATGGCTTCGAATTTCCAGAGTTGCTCTTTCCTTCGCTTTGAATCTTCTGTCGATGATATAAATGGTAAAAGAACAGATAATGATTAGCATGAGGAGGACTCCTCCTCCGATGGTTGTTGTCCTTTTTGAACGATGCAGGTCTAACTTTATGTCCTGCAGACTGTTAAGGTTTTCCAATTTGAGGTGGTTGATTTCATTATTCTCCTCTGTATCCGTATTGGTGAATTCTTCTTATGATCTCGTCTTGCTCGACTTCCATTCTGATGTCCTCCAACATGGTCTCTGAAATAAATACTTTGTAAATAATATTTGAGGAAAAATGTTTTTTATACGTCTCCTGCACTAGTTGTGCTAATGAGATAGGTACTTTTATACAACTCAAACCCTTCGGATTCAGGGTCCGTTTCAACGTTTCAACTATGTCTTCTTCGGTGTATGTTCTTTTTACTATTGTGTGTCTGTGATATTTTGGAAAAATTTGTTCGTAGGCTGCAAGTTCTACATTTCCTATTTTGAATATGACTTGTGTCCGAAAAACGTTGATAGGTCTCTCAGTATACCGAATAAAGTAGTCATCACTCGTATCCGCTGAGTGTACTGTCGTTCCGTCACTTTCGTCGTCTGAAGGTTCGTTTCCTCGCTCAGAAGGTTCAACATTTAGGGAAAGCGATGATTGCGAGTGTGCGTTCAGGTGTTTTTCTATGTTTACGCGCGACAGCGCGTCGGCGACAACGTTTTGTTTTCCCGGTTTGTAGATTAGTTCGTAATCGAATTCCTCTAAAGCCAGCTTTCCTCTAATTATTCTGTGGTTAGCGTTCGTGAAAGAAAATGTTAGTGGTTGGTGGTCGGTGAACATTTTAAACTTTCTACCATAGAGGTATGGTCTGAAATGTTTCACTGCCCATACTATCGCGAGAAACTCCTTTTCGGTAGTGGAATATCGTTCTTCCGTTTTATTCAAAGTACGTGAGGCGTATGCGATGGGTCGGTCGTTACCTGCTGGCCCTTGTGACAACACTGCACCAATAGCGTGGTCACTCGCATCCGTTGTTAGTGAAAATTCTTTGCTAAAATCAGGGTAAATTAATACCGGGTCGATCGTCAGAAGTTGCTTACACTTTTCGAAGCATGTTACTACTTCTGGTGTAATTTCGAATTCAATATCCTTTCGGAGAAGTGCTGTTAACGGCTTTACAATTTTTGCGAAATCCTTAATAAATCGCCTGTAGTAGCCAAGCATTCCTAGGAATTGTCTCACTTCTTTTTCGCTTTTAGGTATTGGCCATTGCCTTATTGCATCAATTTTGTCGCTGTTTGGTCGTACTCCCTCTTCAGAGACTGTATGACCTAAAAATTGCGTTTCTTTCCTAAAGAACTCGCATTTGTCCAGCTGAATTTTTAGTCTTGCTTCTTTCAATTTTGCGAAGACTTGCGACAAATTTTTCAAGTGCTCTTGAAGCGAGCTGGAGAAGATGATGATATCGTCCATATAGACGAAACAACATACTCCTACTAAATCTCTCAGAATGCAATCCATGACTCTTTGAAAAGTCGCTGGGGCATTCTTCAAGCCAAATGGCATACGAGTAAACTCATATTTGCCACCGTTTACGGAAAAAGCAGTTTTTTCTGTATCTTCCTCCGCTAATTGAATTTGGTGGAAGCCAGAAACTAAATCGATTGTTGAAAAATATTTCGCCTTTCCTAATTTATCCAGAATATCCGTAATTTCTGGTATAGGGTATTTGTCATTAATTGTTTTCTCGTTTAGTTTTCGGTAATCGATCACTAAACGGAATTTTTTTCGTCCAGATGCATCGGACTTTTTAGGAACCACCCACACAGGTGACGTGTAAGGCGAGATTGACTCTTTTATGATTCCGTCTTTCAGCATCTTTTTAACTTGCTCCTGCACCTCGCTTTCGTACACGTAGGGGTACTTATACGATTTGGAGTGTATCGGAATACTGTCCACGGTGCGTATTTTATGTTTAATTTTATGGGTGAATGATAACTTATCACTTTCCACATATAAAACGTCGTTGTATTTCCTGATCAATTTCCTGAGGGTATATTTCTCCTCCTCATTCATATGATCGTCTCTTATGGTGTAATTTTCAGAGTCAACCTTTTTCGGTAGCTCTGTCAGCTCGAATGGGTCAACCTCTGTATCCAAGTCATTGCAAAGCTTGATCTCGTTCGAATTGATTTCCATCGATTTTTTTGTATAATTTTGCACTGCTACAAAGGCTGTGTTATTAGCACTTCTGTAGAGGCCTGGCAAGATAGAAAATTTTCCGTGAGGCTTTTCTTCCTCTATAAGAAAATCTCCATTTTTCTTGGTTTTCAATTTTATGAACTGATATTCTTGTTCATTTAAATTGATTTTATGTTTCTCGGGAAATCTCTTTTTCATTGCGAAAGTTTTTCTCCCGATCTTCAATGTATTTTTACTGACGTCGATTTTAGCATTTAAATTTCTCAATGACTCGTATCCGATGAGTCCATCGAAAAATTTATGAAATTTGAAAATGAAAAATTTCAGTTTTTTATTTATAAGAAATGGGTCGAAGGAAGCGGATTTATCGATTGTAAAGGTTCCCTTAATGTTGGTTACTTTTGAAATCGGTTCTGTTTTGCAGTTTTCTATGTTTACATGCTCGGGTGATATGTAATTTTTGTTCGCTCCTGTGTCGATCAAAAATTTCATCTCGCCTTTGGATGTTGCAATGGTGATGTAGGGAATAAAGTTATTATCGTTCATTATTTTTCTTTTTGTAGCGCCTCGGCCACGTGAAAATTTAGTTCATCGTTGACGAAATAATCGTCATCTTCCGAATCGAGGACGGATTCGTCCAGCTGTTCCGAAGTGTCAGGTTCTGTTTGATGATTTTTGCTGTGTTCTGCTGTTTCGTGGCTGTTAACCTCTGCCCGCGATTTCGCTGTCCTCATCGAGACATCGTCATCTGGCGGTGGAGCTCTAGCTTTGAATTTCGCAGACCCGTATGGTTTTTGATTATGCAAGTTATTGTTAGAATTTGAGGTGGATGGCTTCGCGTTAAAGTGATTGCCATTACTATTGGGGTTGGGAGACGGTTTCGAATTATGTGAACCGTTACTATTGTTGGATCTGATATTTTTATTTGTGTCAGATGGTTTTTGGTTTAACTTCTGCCTATATGCAGCGTTGGCATATTGTATGGTGATTGCATACGCTTCCTCCAGACTTTTAGGTCTGTAGCTTCGCACGTGCATAGACAATTCCTCTGTGAGCCCATCTATGAATCTAGTGAGAGTCATAAGGCTCACTAGATTATTTATTGCTCTTGTAGAGTTGTTATAATCATCCATTGTCGCTGCTGTGGATTTAATAGCAGTGTCTATGGTTTTGATTCGGTTGTAGTATTCAGTGATGGATTTTTTTCCTTGGTTTATATAAAACAACGATTGGATATGAGATGTCAAATCTCTCCTATCGCCGTATGAATTTAGAATAATTTCTTTGATTTCTGCCCAACTGTTCGGGTTGCCGGCAGCAATCAAAATTTCTTTGGCCTCTCCCACGATTTTATTCTTTACCGCTCTGACCAATTGGCTGTAGACCGGATCATCTCTGTATCTTTCAAAAAGATGCAGGGTGTTTTCGGCGTCTTCAAGCCATGCGTTTGTTTCCCGTTTGTTTCCGGAGAATGTTGGTAAATTCTTAATAGGATCCGGAGTTCTAAACTGCATAAACGGATCCTCCGCTTTTGCTTTAAGTGTTCTCAATTGCCCAATCAGTTCGTTCTGATTGTGAGTTAGGCTCCTTATGTGTTGGAGTAACCCTTGAATTGTTATTTCTTGTTGCGGAATTGGTGCATGATCATCCAATTCCGGGGCCAGAAGTTCCGGAGAAATCATTTGCTCCCGCTCGGCCATTTTAATAAATTTGTTTTTTCAAAAGAGTTTGTTCTTTTTTTTTTGGCAGACTTATCTCACTTCTTAACTAGGCGAACCTAGCCAGAATTTTCACCTGCCCCCGGGCTTCTGAATGCCAAAGGGGGACTAGGCTCTGCGGAATGCACGTATCTGCATGCTCGTGCTGTTTTAGTCCTGACCGAGGAATTGTCGGACAATCGCGCAGGTGCTAAGGATGACCGACTTTTGGATGCCGGCCAATTCCTTCTCGATGTTCAACACCTTTAGCGCTTCCAGAAGTGTCTTCGGGATAATTCCAGTTCCAGAGAGAACGACTGGAACAATTCTTGGGACCTCCCTTAGCCCCCACAGTTCCTTGAGCTCCACGGCCAATGGTCGGTACTTGCAGATTTTGCGACCGTGGGTCTCCTCCAGATTCTGGTTCAGTGGAATAGCGACATCGATGATGGTGACTTTGCGGTCGCTCTTGTCGTAAACCATTATATCTGGGCGGTTGTGGTGGATCGAGAGGTCGGTCAGAACAGTGCGATCCCAGTACAGCTTGAAACGGTCATTTTCCAGGACAGGTGCAGGCAGGTACCGGTAGTTTGGTACGTTGTCTTCCAGTAGAGCACATTGGAGCGCCAGTTGTCGATGAACAATACGGGCCACGTTGTTGTGGCGCTCGGTGTAGGCTGCGTTGGCCAAAACGGGACAGCCTCCCATAATGTGCTCTATGTTTTCACCTGGTTGATGGCACATCCGGCAAATGTCATCAACGTCTTGATGCCAGACGTACCGCCTGCAGTTTCTCGTCGGCATTATCCTGTCCTGGATGGCTATCATGTCGGCTTCTACTACTGAAGAGAGTTCACCACGCGTTAGCCACAGATTAGATGCGGCCTTGTCGACGTGTGGCCGGTCCAGTTGATGGGGGTGGGCACCATGCACTGCCTTCTGCTTCCAAGCTGCAATCTTCTCCTCCACTGTCTGCAGATTGCAGTTGAGTTGGTACTCCGCTTGCGCCAAGTGCAGAGCGCTGTATCCTCTGTCGGCGGCGCAGACAGCCCGGTATAGCGCGTTTTGGTTGGCGCGTTCTGCGAAGTACTCGCGCAGTTGTCGTACCTGGGCAACACACAGTGCAGAAATGTCGACGATTCCAAGTCCCCCTTCTTTGCGTGGTAGTGAAACTCTCTCCAGTGCCGATTGAGGATGGTGCATTCCGGCCTCTTTGAATGCTTTCCTCATCCTCCTCTCAAGGTCCTCTAGGTTAGTTTTGCTCCATTTGACTACACCAAAACTGAAGGTCAGCAGGGGAACCGCGAATGTGTTGATCGCGCGTACCTTGTTCCCCGCGTTGAGGAAAGTCCTCAGGACACAGTTCACTCGACTCAAGAACTTGTCTCGCAGCTCCGTCTTGATGTCGGAGTGGCGAATCCCGGTGAGCTGTCGGAATCCAAGATATTTATAGGATTCGCCACGAACCATGTCTCTTATAAACTCGCCGTCATAGACCTCGTAGCCTCCGGATTCGGTAAGTTGTCCTTTCAGCAGGTGGACACAGCGACACTTGTCGAGGCCGAACTCCATACAGATGTCCCTGCTTATGTCTTCGACAACCCGGATAGCTACACCTAGACGCTGACGTGAATCAGCGTAGACCTTGAGATCGTCCATGTAAAAGGTATGGGTCACTTCTTCGTGGGCGCCGTCGCCATACCTTATTTTATAGCCATGACCGTTTCTATTGAGCGTCCTACTGAGGGGGTTCAGTGCCAGACAAAACCAAAGCGGGCTGAAAGAGTCGCCTTGGAATATCCCCCTCTTTATCTGCAGCGTTCTAGACTGCAACACATTTTCCCCATCACTGAGGTGCAGAGACGTACTCCACTGCCTCATCGCATGCTGCAGGAACCTAACGACGACGGGATCAATTTTGTAGAGCTCCAATACCCGGACGAGAAACGAGTGAGGTATGGAGTCATAAGCCTTCCTGTAATCGATGTAGGCCATACTTAGGTTCCGCTGGTTATATACCGCCTGGCCGACTATGGCTGCGTCGATGATGGCCTGGTCTTTGCAGCCATGCGTATTTTTCCTGCATCCTTTCTGCTCTTCTGCGATGATGTGATGCTGTTCGCAGTGAGCAGAAACTTTGGCGGTAATTATGCTGCTCAGTATTTTGTACAGACTCGATAGGCACGTTATCGGTCTGTACTTTGATGGGTTCAAAGTACAGACCGATAACGATAACGAGGGGGGGGGGCTGCCATACAAATGAAACACAAATTTCTGCATTACTCGAGAATTAATCAAGCAAATGAAACCAAATTTGGCATGCGGAGGTTTTAGGGTGCTATACATGATTCTATGGTGTTTAGATACTCCTCCTCCCTCTCTTAGGGTGGGTTGTCATACAAATTAAAAACAAATTTCTGCATAACTCGGAAACTAATCAAGCAAATGGAGCCAAATGATGAGTTTTGGTAGAAGTACTAAGGTTTTTCTAGTAAAAGGTAAATTCAAAGATCAATCAATGAACAGTTCCGCGATTGAACTCATGAACTTTGAACGTATTGATAACAATAAACAAATTTAGGGCGGGACGATTGTTTGCCGGGTCAGCTAGTTCGTAATAAATATACAGGTCATGTAATGATAGTTCTCCGGTTTGCACTTGTATATATCTTCTTCTTCTTCTTCAATGGCACTAACGTTCCTAGAGGAACTTCGCCGTCTCAACGTAGTATTACTTGCGTCATTTTTATTAGTACTTAGTTAAGATTTCTATGCCAAATAACACGCCTTGAATGCATTCTGAGTGGCAAGCTCTAGAATACGCGTGATCACAGTGCAAGTCGGAGGAAATTTCTTTGACGAAAAATTCCCCCGACCAGAACGGGAATCGAACCCGAACACCCGGCATGTTAGTTATGACGCTAAGCACTCGGCCACGGGTGCACGCAATATATCTTACAATGTATATATCTTACATAAAATTAAACTTTGTACTTAACCTTTTTTATCTCTACCCTCAATTGTTTCGTGGCTTCCCAAAACAGTGCTAGAAAATTTCATGAAACCAGATTGCCTGACGAATTTATGAAATTACAACGAGATTAAGTTTGAGTAACAACATTACTTTATTGAGGATAATGTGTATGTAGGTGTATCCCCAGTGTTATTGGTGTAGGAATACGTTTCAGAGTGTAAAATTACTCAAGAGATTTTTTTTAATTCACAGTCAATATAAAAAGATTTTATATGTAATTTGTTCGTCTGATTCAAAGTAGAATAAACTTTAATGATGGGACTATGGTAAATATATCTATAACCGCAAATATCATTAAAATTAGAAAAAAAACAACAAGTCTTCCACTGCTGATAGGCTTTCCTCATTTGTTGAGTTAATATTTATTCCAAAGCATGGATTATGAATTCAGTGAAAATTTAAATATTGTTTTTTCTGTAATTGTCTGTAGTGACTTTTCCTGTTTCCTCACATGTATGGCTCGCAGCAGTTTTCGACGAGGAAGCAAACATGTTCTGGGAGAATAAAATATTTAAGCTGTTGTTTTCCCAAAAATCGACATTAACTCTTCGGACAACCCAATATGAGCTATCCTGATTTGTCCTGATTTTTATATTATTCTTCCTGAATTTTTCATATTATAGTTGGGAACTATGCTCACAACTGGTATTATGTTTCTGTAAGTAGGGAAGGTGGAGGGAATACGTCCATGTTAGAAAAAACTTCAGTTATATGTATCCTCATGTATTCCCAAACTTAAATACAGTTTCTTGCAATTCAATATACTGTTTTTGAAATTGTTCGGCCACGGAAAACAGAAAAATTTTCACGATGATTACCCGCATGGACATATGGTCAGGGTTCTGAGTTACTTACACCACTGGATGCGGAAACTGATAATCTATCGACAATGATTTAACCGTGTCATCCGAATAGTTGCCAACGGCTGCGAAATAAAAGTAGCGATCGTTTTCTCCAGTTCTTCCTATTTAACCGAATCTTTATAACTTTTTTCTGTGTCAGACAGCCCTTGGAAAGAGTTGTCGTCGGGTTCTGGTCAGGGTTACCATATCTACAAAGTAACCATATTTATACAGATTTTTCAGACTTTTTGAAACCAAGATTCTGTAGATACAGATTACAGATTTTTTAGGCTTTCATATATATTTACCGATTTTCCAAAGTAATGATCCATTATTAGTTATGGCTTGATCTCAATAATATTTTCCCAACTAACTCATTTTATTCATGTAACATTCAAATCAGTCTGAATGAGAGTCATTTTGGCATTCATATGATGCGAGTATTACTGCTTTCTCATATTCAATCTAAGACGAAAAGATGAAAAAGTCTGCGTCATCGGGTAGCTATACTATTATTAATATTGTTAATACTATTAAGTATGAAGTACTATTAATAACACAACAATGGAAGCGTCATATCATCAGTTCCGCTGTGTTCATTTCAACTGTGAGCATTCGAACAATACGAATATTCACACGCCGAAAAAAGGCGATAATCGATAGAATAGGAATACTCTTACGCCAAAAAAATGGCTACTGTGTTATATACAACAAACTTATCTGAACATAACAAAACAAAGAGTGGAAAGCAACATTCGATGCCTGAATACTCCTTTGGAAGGATCGCTCGAAACAAAATAACGGGTGAGTCAAAATAGACTCAATCTACGTGTATGTATGATTCTATTTTCCCTTCTACTCTCTTTCTTGTCAGCATTCAAGTGCATTTGTTATCGGCAATGCACAGGAATCTACCTTCCCACTCACCAATAACATGCGTTAATATCATCTTTTGCGTTGGCTTAGATCGTTTCATACTAGAAACAAAAAAAAAGTAATGCAATTTTAAGGCATTTGGCATCAACATTTTTTTAAAACCTCGATTTTCGTTGATTTTTCGTTTTTCAAAAAAACTCAAATTTTACATTTCTGACACCAGTAAATGAAGTCCGAATGAGCTAATATTTTGCATAGGGTATATTATCATGCGAATCAACATTTCGTAGCATGTTCCGAATGAAAAATCGAGATAACTATTTTTATTGGAACCCTAAAACCATACTTTTCGTTTCGTATTCCGAAAAAAACCCAGAGTCCCAGAGTGCCAATTTTTGACAAAAAAAATCTTCGAGATGACACTAGATCTCGACGTTTCACGCCATTTTAAGACATTTGACATGAAATTGGGTGGGTGATTTTTCGATTTTCAAAAAACTCGAACTTAGACCGCTTTGCGCCACTCTCCCTTAAGTCCGCATAGGATGTTTTTTCGAGGTGATGAACAGTTTTATGAGGTAACTTTTTGAAATTCGAGATGACCATTTTCATTGGCACCCTAATGTATATCTTCGAAATTTCATGAAAGTATGGGAACAGGGTTGAGAACTTATGGGAACTAACTATAAGATGAGTAATTATCCGAATTAGCGACGCCGGTGCCAAGCTTTTATTTTTATACGAATCGTGCGGACGGCATAATGTTAACATCATTGCGGCATACTGTCCCGAGCAAGTCAACATTAGAGAAGGTTCAGTTGTACTGCTACGGAACGACTTGGCCAAATAAATTCGGGGGCGGGCACAGTTGATCATCGCAGACGACCTGAATGCTCGACATGAGATTCAAAGGCAATAACCGAAGACAAAACAGAACGGGATCATCCTTGCGGAGGACTTAGACACTGGCTCTTACAACATTCTGACACCGAATAGCCCAACAAGAATTTTTCTGACCAATATGGTCATCTCCGTGGATCCACTCGCATCCGAAGAACTTCTATCCGACCACTACCCAATAATGCTGAAGCTGACTTCCACTGCTGATACGGTCATTACCGAGCAAAAAAGAAGTTAATTTGCTCTTAATGACGCTGTAAACAAACTAAATAACAGATCGCGCTCAAAACTGACATTAAGACCACTGGCAGTAGTGCCAACTTGAGAAAAAAAATTTTAACCATTCTAGGCTCCCATACAAACAAAACACAAATTTCGGCATAACTCGAAAATTAATAGAGCAAATGGACCCAAAATTGGAATGTGAGGATTCAAGAGTAATAGAAATATTTCTATGATGCACCCAAACTAGCGTTGGCAGAAAACATTTCATCTTTGCCAGAAATGATGCCATTTCTATGCTGGAGGGTCAAAATGCGCAAATAATGAGCTGTTTTAAAAGATTAAAAATCGTTTGTATGTATGCGAGCAGACATTTCGCGCCAACTCGTCTATGGAATTGGCATGACCCTCTCAAAACTTAATGAAACTTTGTGGGTGTACAGATCTCACCTAATTAAGCAACTTGGCATACTTCATTTTTCCAAAAAGTCTCTAGAATAACATATTTTTGACCATTTTTTTATTTTTTTTATTTTCTCATTTCAATTGGAATTGCGCAAAAAAAAACCTCCATACGACTTCAATGGGGATCGAACCAAGGCCGGCTGAAATGCAAAGCTATTTCACACGACCACGCTATCCATATAGCTGCCAGTGCTGTTATAAAGAAGCGTGATAATATTACACCTCATCATAACATAAAGTTGGAAAGTGTTTTCTAAGAGTATAAAGAAGAACATGAACGAGAATATATCTTTCTCTGTCTGGGCCGTGTAATTGGCAAACTATACGAAAAGCTTTCTAATGCTTTCATTTCAATGTGTCTCCTGTTTCGCTCGCTCATATTGGCTCTAGCATATATATTATACAAATGATATACATGTATTGGGGAGTAGAACATTTTTTTGTTATTTTTCAGCTCATTTTATGTAATAATTCGGGACATGTGCTAAAAATTAACTTTGGGTGGGGTTTGACACCTCTACCACCTCTGAAAGGATAAGGGGGATTACACACAGTTCAACCAATCATATTAACAACTAAACACGACAATTGAAAATTTTTGGAATCTCTGAAGAAAAATAGGAAAATTCGGAAAATTGAATTCTCAAATGCTCTACAATTACACAGTGATAAGCGTTTTTAGTCCATTTGATTTTGCGCTAATGAAATTTTGAACCGTTTTTCGAAAATGGAACGCATTCCTATATCTTCTAACCACATGAATAAAAATGGATCACCGAATGTGTTGATAAGAGCAAAACTCGAGAAAGGAATTGTCCGATTTAGGGCTGTCTTTATCCTATCATATTTTCTGCATCAAACACTTATTCCACGTAACGGAGAAACATGTTATTCGCAAGAAATTGAATCTTGAACGAGAATTGTGTCTGAAAATAATTTTATATCATAATGAATTTTGGTAGAAGTACTAGCAAATTTATATTAAAAAGAAATTGTAAAGGGTCAATTAGAAGATCAATCAAAGAATAATTCTGCGATTGGATCCACGAACGTTCGCTTAGTGAGAAAACGTGAATGTTTGAAAATATTGATAACAAAAAATCATTTTGGACGGGACAAAGTTTGCCGGATCAGCTATATATTATATACAAACTCGCCCTTCCGCATGAGTAAACGCTGTACTAGTTAGTATAGGTGGATGACTCATTTTATGAAACTTTTAAGCTCATTAAATGTTATGTTAGAGCATGTCAAACAATGTGCTAAATATCAATTTTGGATGTACATGGAATTGCTGAGAAGTGAGTAAACAATTTACTTAGACCTTGAAGGTTCTCTATTATCATGCTTTATATCGTCTGTAAATTAAATACTATAAGATAACGCTACGCTTATGATCATACGAGTGATTAGGTGTCGAACATTGGAATAATTAGAAACATCCGATAATACATCAAAAAATTGCCAACATTAATCAACCACACCTAATTGATTACTATCACTTCAAACGTGGTTAATATGTAGAGGAGAGACATCTGAACTGCGTTTGAAGAATGTTGATCTAGTCCGCAGGTGTGTGAGCTGTGCTGAATTGAGCCTATAATTAGACGAAATTAATCCAGATATTAACATTCAAAGTATAATTTTCGATTTCGAGTTCTGTCAAGGCTGCGGAAAAAAAACGTGATCAAATCGACGCATTTCTGCCCGATTAGCTTATCAATCAGGTTATTATAGTGTTCTGAAATTTATTAAACACCACAATTAAAACTCCCTTTGCAGACAGACGAAATCAACGTGGCACCACCACCTCGTCTCGGTAGCCTTCCGCCACCGTGTGATGCATTCACCATCTACAGATCGACCTCCTCTGTCTCTGGCATAGACAAACTGCACCACTAATGAGTATGATTAGAGAGCGCACTAGTCATCAGTTGGTAGGAGTCTGCACTGGTCAGCTGTGCAAGTCCGTGGCTGCAAGATTTTTGCTGCTCGCGTACCCTCAACCAAGCACGCGCGCGCTCATTCATTCCAACCTTGCTGGGCTCAGCTCTGGGCTGGCCAACGTGTAACTTTGCTCGAACAAAACGGCAGATTTTATCAGTAATAGCTACCTATTAAAACACGCGCCTTCCGAGCGAAGCACGCTCCTTGCCGGTCCAATGGTTACTCAGCCTAAGCGCTTACTTGTAAAATAGACAAGGAACAGGTGGTTTACCTCGCCAAAGGATGTTTAGCGTGTGTTTTCTATTTGCTGACCCATGCAATTATTCGCGCCTCGGAAATCAACCGTTCGGATGATGAGATCGCAGATAGGAGCAGTGCAAATTCTTCAGCAAGATATTAATATTTGAGAGATTTTCGGCAGAAGGTGATTTTCAAGAGAACTCTTACTTTCGGTTCGAAATCTTCTTATTTATACATAAATATTTCGCAAACTTCATCCATCGGCTGTTTATATTCGAAATCATCATCTGGTAGCCTTCCTTTTGCCACAATTTTCTGATGATTCAATTAACATACAATGTTCGGAATAACTATCCGATAGTTATTGTTCTTAAACTAAGCTTAAAATCGGTCGGTCATAAGCTTTCAGATATGATTTTTTTTCCAGCACAATATATCGAAACTTTTTTTGTTTTCTCCTAAGTTGTTGTCGACTACTTGTAATTGGAAGTTACGAAAATCTTGCAGACGATTAATAGGCAAAATGAAAAAAATACTAACGGGAACATTTCATTCGATTGTTCAATATTCTTTGTTGGTAATACTTATAATTATAGAAATAACCACTGTTTACAATTTGAAAATAAATTGAATAATTCATGCCACTATACCTTGCGGGGTTGATTGATACATCAACCAATTATTCCAACAATAACCTGACGCCGTGTCTCGGCGGGATTCGTAGCATATAATTCTGGCATCTCACCATTCAACCTTTCCCTACCGCAAAAATGGACAGGTCAGTGAGATTATGTCGCACGTAAGATAATTAAACCAGTGACATTTGCCACTTGAATTCGCACGCCGGGGAGACCAAAATAAACAAAAAAGTCGCTATGACTTAATTAAATTTACACTGAAAGCGCAAGACCTTGTCGTGTTTAGAGGTTGTCGCCTGGTAACAGATTATCATGCTCCCGGGCCTGAGGAGTCAGACATGCCGCGATTGCACCCGATCCCGCTTCCCGCTAACAGGCCAAACAGAGACACTACCGGGGCTGCTTCGAAAGGTCTCTCAACACAGTCTCAAGTGTTGTGCACTTCAAGATTGGATGCAATAAATTACAGTAGTACAGTTTTTCCTTCTCACCATACGGTTTTTATCTCATGTCGGTGCTTTTTCAAAACAGTGTAACCTGCTCCCGATGCGCGCCAGTTTTGTGTCCGCACCCTCCGTGTAACAGTGGCGGTCTTTCGTTTCATATGCAAATATATCGCCCAAGTCATGTCCCTGTCGCCAACGCTGCCAAGTGTGTCACCTCACCCCCATTCGAGTGCACTCCTATGCTGCCATAGAACATGACCCAATCCGACCCGAACCTCGGAGCCTACCGGGAGGGGTTGCGGTGGGAGTGGGAGTAGTCAGGAGAAGAAACCTCGACAAGCCGACAAGATTCGTCGCAGCGTTTCACTCAAACGTTGCACCACGACGACCATAATTGAATTAATTATGATTAAGGGTGAGCAGCGCAGGTAGTGGCGAAAAAAGTTAATTAAAAAATTACAACCTACGTCCGAACATGGTAAAGTGTCGCGCTTTTCGGACGCTTGCCCTGTGGTCGCGGGTTGTTTACTTTGCGAAGATTTCCCCCGAACATCTCGAAGAACTGATAAGAAATTAACGAGAGGCGTGTGATGTTTCACAGCTCTACTGTTTGTCTGGGTCGTTGTTAATTCTGTACCGGTATCGATTATCATTTCTTTGTGCAAATAACATATTGAGATGAACCGCAATATTTACATAATAACTGAATCCATGGATATGTTGGAGTTGATATAACCAGATATTACATAATAAATACTTGCTTCCAAACGAAAGCAAATGAAGTCAAAAGTCACAGAGAGTTGAAGCAGCAAACAACTTCTCTTCGAAACCATCAAGGTTTCCACCGCATGTCATCCACATTACTTGATTGGTAGTCGTCCTATCAAAAGTAGAACAATTTGTGGGCAAGAGATTCATATTTTCATTACACAACAAAACAGCATTTTTCTAAAAATGCTAAAAATGGTGGAGAACTAGAACCATAGTCGGCTTCCTCGAACTTCCATCACATAATATCACTGTTGGCGAAATGTCTCCTTCAGTGGAACTGAGCTACGTGAACTCGAGACTCGACAAGAAAAAAATGCTGTTTAAAAGGTTTTTCGTTACGTTTCCTGATTTTTTTTTAAATAGTAGAATTGAAAAATCATTATTTTATTATTGGGTCATGTGGTGGACAGATACATACAGATTGTATTGACATAAATTCGACAAAAATTGGTTCAGTAGAATCGTGTACGCCAGTTTGAAAAACGCGTTTAAAGTTCATTGTTATGGCCGTACCAGGTTAGATACCGCACCACCAATATGGCCTGTCATCAATATACTCGGTAATTAATTGGATTTTCGAAAAGTCCTTTCTAGGGTGTACTCTTGAATGCCTAAACTTCAGGAATATGAAGAAAAAAAATAAGATTCTTTTTTTTTTCAAATTTGTAGACTAGAATAGACGCGCTTAATCGGAAGACGCGCTAAGACTTTTTGTTATCAATTGTTGTAATCATAAAATGCACTAATTCACTGCTTTCTATTCATTTCGTATTCAGCGACAAGAATTCAAGACTTTTTGGAGCGTTGACGTAGGACTACATATGAAACATCGAGATAACCATTTTCATTGGCACCCTAACCATACGTTTTGCGTTATTTAAAAAAAGAGTCCCAGGGTTTCGATTGTTGACAAAAAAAAATTCGAGATGACAGTAGATCTCGACGTTTGAGGCAATTTTTTGGCATAATTTTGTTTTTTTCAAAAACACCATTTCAGGTAGTATTTTTTGGAAAAGTTACATTTGCAGAAAATATGGAATATGTTTTTTTGACTATCGATTGTCTGGGTTTTTTATAGTTTACACTGTCTCAGCACCAAAGGCGCTACATTTATTTATATTTTTTCTTGAAAACTGATGTTTTTTTTACATAATATATCCGAAAATAAGAGAGGCGTTCTTGAGTTATTATTTTTCAAAGTCAACTGATGGTCCGAAAAATCATTTGTCCTCTTTTTACCAAAAATTACTATTTTCTAAAATTTATAAATTTTGAACTACTGGACTGATTCAGATGATCGACATATCGAATTGAAGCCAATGAATCTTCTTTGAAAAAATATCACACTTGTTAAAGAATTGAATTTTCATATCTTTATGAAAATTTTTTCATAAAAATATGAAAAAATATTAAAAATATATATCGCCCTTGGTCCCGAAATCATGTAAGCTATAAAAAATCAATACAGTTGGGCCAGTAGTTCAAAAGTAATGAATTTTTGAAAAAAAAATTATTTTTAGAAAAAAGGGGAGAAGATTGATTTTTGGAACCACCCTAAAATAGAAATGGGCATCCTAATTAAAAAATATTGGAATAAAACAACCACTCATAATGAAAATCTGAGAACAACTGTATCGGTTTGGCATGGAATGAATGTATGAGTTACAAATAGATAAATAGATAAATAGATAAATAAATAAATAGAGAAACAGATAAACAGATAATTAGATAAATAGATGAATAGATAAATAGATAAATAGATTAATAGATTAATAGGTAAATAGATATATAGATAAATAGATAAATAGATATATATTGAATGGCGTTAACGTTCCCAATAGAACTTTTACCGTCTCAACGTATGCATTGACTAGCGTTGAGAATACGCGTGACCACAGTGCAAGTCGAAGGAAATTTCTTTGACGAAAAATCCCTCGGCCAGAACGGGAATGGAACCCGAACACCCGGCATGATGATGTGAGACGATAACCACTCGGCAACGGGTTCACGCAGATAAACAGATGAATAGAGTACAAAATTCAAAAATAGATAAACAAAAAATACATAATAATACATAGTATGATTCGAATGTTGTTTGATTTATTGATTATTTAATATATTTTTAGTTTATGCACTTCTTTAAACCCTACAAAGCTTTTCAATTTAAAATGGAATTTCTTTTCGGTGCATTGCTATAATTGCTTTGAACGTAAAATAGCCGCAGTGAATTTAACCTCGAAATTAAACCACTCAAAATGCATGAAATTGAATTCGTAGAAGTTGGAATCGCACGCAGAATCATTTATGGTTTTCAGTGTTTGTTCATGTTTACCATTTTTTTTCTTTTCTTTTTTTTATACAACTTGTTAACGGATGCCTAATAACAATGAGATTTATATTCTGCAAAGGTGTTGCAGGTCACTCCCTTCTTCATAAAACGATATTTTTATGCATAAAGGGTGTGTCACATCAAATTGCATCACGGAAAAAACGCTGTAGAAATTTAATTTTTAGGAATTATATCTTCAGCTTTCGCTTATAATCAGATAAGAGTGTATATATCACGTTGGCCATGCTTCACTGTCAATTTTTCGTAAATTGAAAAAAAAATGTCGTCGAACGAAAAAGAGCGTCGTGAATTAATCCTGCGCACTCATTTCGAGAATCCGGAGTTGTCACATCGGGACATCGGTAAGATGCTGGGAATCGTCCAATCCACGGTCAGCAGAGTAATAAAACGATACTTCGAGAACCTAACCATCGACCGGAAGGTGAAGAATCTTCATGGATGCTCCGTCAGTGAAAAAGATCACAAGCGCGTAGTTAAGTAGTTTAGACGTGATCCGAGAAGTTCGGTCCGAGATGTCGCCAATAAGCTGAATTTGTCAAGTTCATTCGTCCAGCGGACCAAGCAGCGGGAGGGCCTGCGTACATACAAGGTTCAAAAGGTTCCTAACCGCGACGAAAGACAAAACATGGTGGGGAAGACGTGAGCCCGGAAGCTGTACACCGAAATGCCGCATTGCCTGGTAATGGACGACGAAACCTACGTCAAAGCGGACTTTCGTCAGCTGCCGGGCCTGTTGTTCTTCTCCGCAGAGGACAAATTCAGCGTTCCGGAGGAGATTCGCAAGCAGAAACTATCCAAGTTTGCCAAAAAGTACATGGTGTGGCAAGCGATCTGCTCTTGCGGAAAACGGAGCGCCCCCTTCGTGATGACCGGCACGGTAAACGGGCAGGTTTACCTTAAGGAGTGCCTACAGAAGCGCTTACTACCACTATTGAAGCAGCACGAGGGCCCGACCATCTTCTGGCCGGATCTCGCTTCGTGCCACTATTCAAAGGACGTGTTGGAGTGGTACGATGCAAACGGGGTCACCTTCGTGCCAAAGGAAATGAACCCGCCCAACGCGCCGTAGCTTCGCCCAATAGAGAAATATTGGGCGATTATGAAGCAGGCCCTCCGGAAGAACCCAAAAGTTGTCAAATCGGAGACGGACTTCAAGAAAAAATGGATTTCTGTTCAAAAAAAACTACAACCTGACGTTGTACAGAACCTTATGGACGGGGTAAAGAGGAAGGTGCGAGCATACGGGCTTGGGCTCGAAGTATGAATAAAAAGAAAATGCCAAAGGTTGTTTAATAGTTTTTATTTTACTGTCTAAAATTTTCAAAAGGATCGGTCTACTGGGCGAATTTCTACAGCGTTTTTTCCGTGATGCAATTTGATGTGACACACCCTTTAACCTTTCAGAAAAAACAAAAAAAAACTTATTTTTTGTTCCCAGCTTTTAAGAAAACAATATCAAGCTCAATCGTTTTATGTTGATATTCTAGGCATAACTGTCCCACCATGTATTTTTGAACCTTTAATCAAGCATGATTGATTCAGTGAGGAAAGCTTTTCACTTTCCTTCAAACAATAGTTCACTGCTTATAAAAACAAGGTGTATTGTTAAATTGAAACGCTTAGAGCTTCTGGTAAAGAAATGCGCTAGAAAACTTTGATTGCGTTTTTCTCAGTTGCTGATTTTGGAACATGGGACAACTATGCGTAGAACGGCAGTGATGTGATTACCAAAACTCGTCATTACAATATAAAATTATTATAAAATTCAATTCTCGTTCAATATTCCTTGATCACTACGTATTTTTTTACTATACGTATTTGATAGGAAAAGTAAATTTTCATTCATGTTCTAATTTGTTTTAATTTCTTTTTTTTTCATCGCTTTTTAATTTTTCTCTGGGCAGAGACAAACACAACAACAGTTCAAATCGGACGATACACTCTCAAGTTTAGCGCCTTACAACACATTCTCATTTATATACATAGACTAGCTGACATGGCAAACGTTGTTCTTCCAAATATTTTTTTTCTAGTGAATATTTTGGTGATTGAATAAACAATACATAGTATATTTCAGGTATGTTTGAATGGTTCTACGTTTTTGATCCATTCGTTGATGAATATCGAACGAATATGCGGCGATGAAAGCTATGACATACAGAAGAATTGAGCGCTTTAGACGATGACCGCCGACAACAATAAAAACAATCAAATCATTCAAACCATCTTATTCCAATGTATTTCATTTTCGTAACAGATGTGTTTGATGTAAAGTGTTAATATGTAAATAAGTAAAAATTAAATAATGTTAATAAGTAAAACATGAAGTGAAAGAAAGTAATATGTTTTTGTCTTAAAATAGAAAATGAAATAAAGAAAATCAATACTAATTTTCTTCAATTACGTTCTTGTTGATGGAAAATAGGTTTTCGAATAGACAGCCAAATTCATGACACTTGGGTCCCGTTCATGAATTGTGAAACCAAAGAAATGACAGACAACTTTATTGGTGCCGATATCCTGGCCAATTTGTTGGCGCATTATTTCGTCATTGTCATTCAATCGAGAAGTAATCACATCGATATTCTGAATTTAAAACACAGCCATATTGCTCCCATTATTCACGGATTTTATTTGTATTTACTGCTTTTCGCCAAACAACGGAACTCAACATGAATATGAACATTGAATTTTTTTCTCAGCTGAAGCGAATATGGTACTACCCAACGATTTCCAGTCTGTCAACGTCTACGTTACTGATATTTGTCAATGGTTGTCCGTTTCTGGATATGTGGATATCCATCTACCCTTGTGATCGTGTTTTCCATCTGCAACACAAGACGGTAAAAGCTCCAAATCACCGCATGGGCAATAAACCATGTTTATGGGAACAATATCAAACACCATATTCCGTAATCCGATTGGGCTGAAAGCCGATCGGATTCCACGGTTTGAACGAAATCGACTTTTGCATTCTGAAGTCTGTTCGACTCAAATTTAATCGATCTATGGAAATGTGACAACTCTGCCATGATGAAAAATAGAAGTTGTGGAGCAATTTACTCTCTATCAGATTAGCAGACCGAAAGCAATTTTACATTGTCAACATTTGAATGAAGATTACTACTTCATGTTATTTGAATACTTAGATGACATAGTCCTGACCTAACTCTGACTCAGCTTTATTTCTCTATATTGTTCAATAACATTTCCGCTAAAACTGTACCCGTAAAATAAAAACATTATCAGACACAATTTTCGTATACGATTGTTACCCACTTGCAGAAAATGTGTTACTGTGTTACATACAAAACATATTTGTAAGGGTATAGCTAATTTCCATCAATATTTTTCGTTTTAAAAGCGTGTTTATTCCAGCGAAAATCCGTTTCTATTTTTACAGAAATAGAACACGAAGCTCAATGTCGTCTATGTCAAATTGCCATGTCATATCGTCACAACTTGATTGGACTTGAGTCGAACGGTTTACAGAATAAAAAATGCAATCCGTTCGAGTTATTCTGACTCGATACGGGTGAGTAGTTGATAAGTAGACGGATCTGGAATTTCCGAGGCAATTACACTATCGAATTCCATTACAATGCATTACGTTTTAGCCTGACAGTAGCAAAGGCTGTGTCGGCGTTGCTTTTGATAGCTTTTCGCAGGTGAATTTATTCGTCTCCATTCTGCTTCTGTCGATTGTGTCGTAGGAATCGCAGTCGTTCACCGCCTACCTTCACGTACATGCCAACCATGAATTGTTGGCACAGCTCACGACTTCTAGAATGACGTTGCCCTAGCTGCGTTAAATCATCGTTCGATAATAAACATCCATTGAGCTCTCTTGTTTGAGTCGTCTTTTGTAACTACATATTCATAAATATTTATTCGAATCATTGAATCAATATACGTGTTCTCCAGCTACTAATTTATCTGAATTAATGACAATAGCGTAATTAACATTTTGCTATCCGAGCATGTGTGATCTGAAGAATTTCAATAATTCATTGCGCTTATTCGATAAGGTTTCCAGTACCTCGTCGATGCCCCTAGCTTTAGTTGAATTGAGGTTACTTCTTGCCTAACAAACGTTTTGTGCATAATTTCATTAAAATCGGTCGAACCGTTTCGGAGGAGAGAAGATGTAGGAGTGCATTATTTCACCTGAAAATTTATTATCATTTTTGAATGAAGATCAATTCCATCAACGCGAATATCGATTGGGTTAACAACGCATAATACGATGTATTTTTTTCGATTTTTCTCACTGTAACATTAATATATGGGCAGAGACGAATACAACTAAATGAAGACAGCCCAAATCGAACGATCCACTCTCGAGAGTGAACATTGTCAACATATCCTTATATCCCTTCCTTTACCTGAAGAAAAATGTCACCCTTCTAAACTCGAGCACCCATTCTTCGCCGATTGCCCGAAGTAACCAGACGAAGGAAAGTCGCGTCCAAGTTCCGTTATCGGTTACCGCGTGATTGTTGTTTTTTTTGCCGCTGAAGAGTTCATTTCGCTATCTGGATAGTGAGTGAAGTGCCCTGCCTGCAAGTGGATAGAGGCTTTCATCCTCGGAAAGCCAAGCATTGGTTTTTGTTTTGTCGCTGATTCGTCGACATTGGAGATTTCGCCGAGTCATCGTGCCAACAGTGACAGTGCGGGTAAGCTTTCACCGACGACTGTGTGTAGCTAAGTGGTGCGGACTCAATCCACTTCATTCTCAAGCAAATTCTTGCATGTTTTCAAGCGATTTCTTGCAATAAATTCTCAGACCACCAGAGATGCCAGATTTACAAATATGTTTGTAAATTTACAGACATATCTGTAAAACATTCATCACATCTATTCATCACATCAAAAATATTTGACTCACCATATGACATTTTTCCATAGTTTTAATACAGAAAAGTTATTATATTTAGTATATATCAATACACATGACGTTAGACCAGCGATACTCAACCTGCGGCCCGGCAGTCCTTCTTGTTGGCCCATCTGGTGTGTATGATGTTTGGAACTCATACACATAAGTACTTTTGCCTTGACATCATTGCAGACGAAAAAGAGGATACGGTTATTCACAATTAATGAACAATTCTCGCGTAACTATAACCTAACATGTAACATTTTCGCCAACTCGAGTAAAACGTAGTTGAAGACCCGAACATTATTTCGCGAATTGTCTTAAAAGCTATCAATCTTTATCACTGTTTTCACCACTAGCTGTCAAGAATAACTTCGTAAAACCAATCGTAACTATTGTTCCGTGATTTGAGATTAAGGTTGAAGCCTCGGAGCGAAAAATGTTACATTGGACGTTTTGACTGCCCGCGTTTGCACATTGGACATATTACGTTGCACTATAAAAATTTGAAACTAACTAATAAACAACAATCCAAATATCAGCATTTCGTTCTAAAGACTGATTACTATTGTTATCACTCGTTGAATTGCACTGAAATCGATAACAACACCTGTAAGAAACAAATTCCAAAACGACCGAAGTACGACTGCGAGTTGTTTTGACTGCTTTGTTACTTCGGACGTTTCGGCCGTCGGAGGAAAGTGGCGTCCGAAGTAATAGCCGGGTGCTTAAAATTCGAATCTGTACATTGGATATTTTTTGTATCGGCGACAAAAAGATGAAGAAGATAGATACGTGAACGATTGTTTTTGTAATACATTCAATGATTGAAAACTAATAGCGTGCATCCATTAACTCGATTTGTTTACATTTGTTACATAGGACCTTTTCAAAAGTTACGCGAGAATTGACATTGACATTACGACAGACATGGTTCATGGCCGTGTGGTGGTCTAAAACTTGTATAGCCTTGCATGGCGGATGGAAAATATACACTGCATTTTTTTAAAAATAAAAACGACAAGACCGCAAGCCTTGGTGGATGTCCAATATATCAACGGAGAAATACTGTGTTTTATAAAAATTAACAACGCGTATGTTTGTGTATGTATGTGTATGTATGTATGTGTAGATCGTTGAAACATTTAAACACACTTACAGCACATAAGTTATTAAGTGGTCCGAAAAATCATTTTTTTCCACTTTTTCCCAAAAATGACAAATGAAAATTAATAACATTTGAATCACTGAATCGATTTAGATGATCGACATATAAAATTGACCTAGCCTTTTATAAAAAAAATATTTAACTTGCGAAATACATAATTATATTTTAGTAATTATTGATTGTAGTCGTTTTTTATTTTTTTTATGACTTTGGACTAGAGGGCGCTATATATTTTTATATTTTTTCTTGAAAGCTGAAGGTTTTTTACACAACATATCTCGATATCAGGGTTGCTATTTTTTCGTTTTTCAGATATGATTTTAAAAAAAAATCATTTTTCCCCATTTGTCCAAAAATAACTTTCTGCAAAAAATCATAACATTTGAACTACTGAACCGATTTAGATGATCGATATATTAAATTGAAGCCAATAAGCAAAACTCACACTTGCGGGAAGATTGGATTCTAGTAGCATAGGTCTAGTTTAGTCACATATGAATATTGATCGAAGACTTAAAACATGTTAAATTTACAAAATTCTAACTTAAAAACGATAATTATAGCATCTCTGATATCGTGATATGTTAAGTAAATACTCCTCAGCTTTCCATAAAAAATATAAAAAAATATAGCGCTCCTATCTTTAACCGAGAAAACTATGAAAAACTAACTCAATCCATAATTACAAAAACAAAATTCAATTTTTTCGCAAAAGTAATATTTTTTTTAAAAATATATCTCGTAAGCTTCAATTTGATATGTCGATGATATGAATCGGTCCAATAGTTCGAAAGTTATGACTTTTTGTAGTGGGAAAAATGGGGAAAAATTGTTTTTCGAACCATCGATTAGTTTTGCAAAATCATATTTCAAAAACGAAAAAAATAGGATCCATATTATATGCAAGTTAAATATTTCTCAATTAAAGCTCATTGGCTTAAATTTGATATGTCGATCATCTAAATCGGTTGAGTGGTTCGAAAGTTATAAATTTTTGAAAAAAGTCATTTTGGGAAAAAGTGGAAAAAATGATTTTTGGGATCACCCTAAAATGGAAATGGGCACCCTAATGACAAATTAAAAAAATACGAGTTTAATGTTTTGCGATAAAGAACAAAATTACCACTTTTGACGAAGAGCTGAGAACAACTATATTAGTTTGGCATGGAATGGCTGTATATATATATATATATATATATATATATATATATATATATACAGAATACAATCTTACGTGCATCGTGATGTACAAAGTATTAATGAATAAGTGAAAAATAACGTTAAAAGACATTTCTATAGATCTGCACACTTTTACAGACTTTTCCACATTTTTAACAGACATTCACATGTTTTTACAGACTTTTTTTAAAAATCATCTGGCAGCTCTTCCTTCCACTTTTTATCGAATATTTCCAAATCGCAGGAGTAAACATTTACGTGACTCTGACTTTGTTTGTTTTTATTACGTTCGGAAAAACGTTATGACAAAGAGAGGGGACATTAAAAATGCGTTGCTCAGTGAAAGGCTGAGATGGTCTTTTAGAGATGCAATGGTTAATTAAACAATTGACGGAAAAATGTAGTTCGTTCATTTTATAATTTTACTTATTTTTGCCCTTGACAACAATACCTCTTTTATAGTGTTGATTATCATAAGAAAAATAACACTCCTGATCGTTGGATCTCTTTTGACATTTCAATTGGATCTTTTTTGACAGCCGTTTTGATTCAGTCCGCACTACCTAGGTGTGTAGTGGTGTCGTAGGCACATTCCCACCACCAACGAGCTTTCAGCACGCTCCCGTTCATCTGCACTGGAGTGCGTTCATAGGTGAATGACATTAAATATACTGAGAGAAAATATTTAATAATTATAAGTTTTTTTGTTTTTGTTTTTGTGAATTATTTTATTGTGAAATATTATTTAAAAAAATACTTAGAATATAAGTGAAAATTTAAAATGGCAGAGAGTGGGGGACCTTCGGATATGGAGGTCTCTGACTCTAGTTCCCTCCTAACGGATAAAAAAAAGTCACTCAAACGTGTTCCAAATACGGAAGATACTTCTTCTGGGGACGAGTCAGCTAACCCTACCAAGCCTCCCTCCAAAAAACTAGCAAATCTCCCATCTGCCGTTAACGATCCCACTTTACCTTCAACCTCGTCTTCTCCCTCTGTTCTTCCCGCTCCTTCTCAACCTTCGCCTTCCCACTCTCAATCCCCGTCCTCGCCTTCCCCCCCCCCTGTTATTCCCACTCCCCGTGTAAAGGTCTATCCAGAAGATGCGCCCGGAACTGGTCCCTGGGTTGTTTTCTTCAGGCCTAAGCCAAATGGAAAGGCGTTGAGAGTCATGCAGATCGCGAAAGATCTGGCAAGGTATACCTCCGTTTCGGAAATTTCGAAGGTTAGACCAAACAAATTGCGAGTTGTCGTGAATGATCGAAAAGACGCAAACAAGATTGTTGTCGATCAGCATTTTACAATTGAGTATCGGGTCTACATTCCCTCTCACATAGTCGAAATTGAGGGTGTGATAACCGAAACGGGCTTGACGTGCGAATACATTACGAGTGAAGGTACCGGCCGTTTTAAAAAACTGCCCTCGACGACTGTTAAGATCTTGGGTTGCCGCCAGCTCGGAACAGTCTCCCATGAAGGAGAAGAAAAGAAATTTACGCCGTCCAACTCGTTTCGAGTCACCTTCGCTGGTTCAGCTCTCCCTGACTACGTGATGGTAGATAAATTGAGGTTAGCCGTGCGACTTTTTATTTCAAAGACAATGACTTGTCTAAAGTGCAAGTCAGTTGGTCACACGGCTGCTTATTGTGCCAATAAAGAACGATGTGCCACTTGCGGAGAACAACATGAGGGGAAATCCTGCAGTGCGACTGAGCATAAGTGTCCATATTGCGGGGGATCCCCACACGTGCTCTCAGCTTGTGAAACATACAAGGCTCGCTGGGAGAAACAGAAGCGCTCTTTGAGGGAACGCTCTAAACGCACTTTCGCAGAAATTTTGAAGGGCGCTTCTCCACTGGCTCAAGAACAACAACCAATCAATACACACAATGTCTTCGCTACGTTGCCAGTTGACGAAATGGAAGCGGATACAGCTAACGGGGGCACGCCGTTTATTTCTCAAGGGAATCCCCGGCGCAAAAATGTGACCACTCCCAAAGTTCAAAGACAAGTCCCTCCGGCGATACCCCCTGTTAGCTTGCCCAAAAAATCGAGTGCAGCGGATAAGCAAAATCAGGTCCCTCCTGGCCTCCGTGGTAATAGTTCACCTTCGAACGACCCAGTACTCGAGGGGACATCAAAAACCCCAACTGTCCCTGTTTTTCCGTCAAGATCAACTTCCCAATCGGGATTTATAAAGTTGTCTGACCTTGTGGATCAAATCTTCACGTGTTTTAATGTTTCCGACTCCATCAGAGCCATTGTCACCGCAATGCTTCCAGTACTAAAGACAATTTTGCAGCAATTGATGCAAACATGGCCCCTCCTTGCAATGATTATCTCTCTTGATGTCTAATTTAAATAGAGAGGTCGGAGATATCACTGTTTTACAGTGGAATTGTCGTAGTCTTATCCCTAAATTGGATACATTCAAATTTCTAATTCATAAACTCAATTGTGATGTTTTTGCTCTATCCGAAACCTGGCTCTCTTCTCAAAATGATCTCTCTTTCCACGATTTTAATATAATACGCTTGGACCGCGATGACAGATACGGAGGGGTACTATTGGGGATCAATAAGTGTCACTCATTTTTTAGAATTGACCTTCCACCTATTGGAGGGATCGAAGCTGTTGCTTGTCATGCAAACATCAGAGGCAAAGACCTCTGTATAGTCAGCTTGTATTGGCCTCCGAGAGCTGCGGTTAGCCGCAAGCAACTTGTTGACATGTGCTCACTCCTTCCTGAGCCACGATTATTCTTGGGAGACTTCAACTCTCACGGAACTGCCTGGGGGGAACCGTACGACGATAATCGTTCATCGTTGATATATGACCTTTGTAACAGCTTCAATATGACCGTTTTGAACACTGGGGAAACAACACGTGTACCTAAACCTCCTGCTAACCCAAGTGCTCTTGACCTCTCGCTTTGCTCGAATTCACTTTCGTTAGATTGCAAGTGGAATGTAATCCAGGATCCCAACGGTAGTGACCACTTGCCAATCAAAATTTCTATCACCAATGGGTTGAATTCTTCTGAATCAATAAACATGGCATTCGACCTCACAAGACACATTGACTGGAAAAAATATGCGGACGCGATTGCTCTAGCCATCAATTCCAGAGATGGTTTGCCTCCATTGGAGGAGTATAACTTCATTTCTCGTTTGATCTATGACAGCGCGGTTCGCGCTCAAACGAAACCCATCCCAGGTTCCACTATTCGTCGAAGGCCTCCCAATCCATGGTGGGATGGCCAGTGTTCCAAGCTTTATGGAGATAAATCGAATGCATTTAAAGCTTTTCGGAAACGTGGAACCATTGAGAATTTTCAAACGTATTTGGACCTTGAAAATCAATTTAAAAACTTGATCAAAGGGAAAAAACGTGCTTATTGGCGAAATTTCGTAGGAGGTTTATCACGAGAAACGTCAATGAAAAAATTATGGAAAGTGGCTCGAAACATGAGAAATCGCTCTTCATCCAATGAAAGCGAGGAATATTCACATCGATGGATTTTTAATTTTGCACGAAAGGTTTGTCCCGATTCCGCTCCAGTGCAAAGAATTATTCGAGATATACCACAAGATAGGTGCGATCTTGATTCCGAGTTTTCGATGGTAGAATTCTCTCTTGCTCTCCTTTCATGTAACAATTCTGCTCCGGGATCGGATAGAATTAAGTTCAACTTGCTGAAAAATCTCCCTGATGTGGCGAAACATCGCTTGTTGAACTTATTCAATCGGTTTCTGGAGCATAATATTGTTCCAGATGATTGGAGACAAGTACGAGTTATAGCTATTCAAAAACCCGGAAAACCCGCGTCCGACTTCAATTCGTACCGCCCAATAGCAATGCTGTCTTGTATACGGAAATTGTTGGAGAAAATGATCTTGTTTCGCCTTGATCGATGGGTTGAAACGAATGGCCTACTCTCAGATACACAATATGGGTTCCGCAGGGGCAAGGGGACGAATGATTGTCTTGCGTTGCTTTCTTCAGAAATTCAAATGGCTTACGCCGAAAAAAAACAAATGGCTTCAGTATTCTTGGACATAAAGGGGGCCTTTGATTCTGTTTCAATAAAGGTTTTGTCAGACAAATTACAATCTCGGGGTCTGCCGCCTCTATTGAATAATATGTTATATAACTTGCTTTGTGAGAAACATTTGAACTTTTCTCACGGAGATTCGGCAGTAAGTCGGGTCTCTTACATGGGACTCCCCCAGGGCTCATGTTTAAGCCCCCTTTTGTACAACTTCTACGTAAGCGACATTGACAATTGCCTTACACAAAATTGCAGCCTAAGACAACTTGCAGATGATGGAGTGGTGTCTGTCGTAGGATCAAACGAATCCGACCTGCAAGAATCCTTACAAGATACTTTGAACAATTTTTCAACCTGGGCCATTGGGCTAGGGATCGAATTCTCCACGGAGAAAACAGAGATGGTGGTTTTTTCTAGGAAGCATAAACCAGCAAAACCAAAGCTTCAACTTTTGGGTAAACCGATCACTCATGCTATGCCATTCAAGTATCTTGGGGTCTGGTTCGACTCTAAATGTACTTGGGGGGCCCATATTAGGTATCTGAGTAAAAAATGCCAACAAAGAATAAACTTTCTCCGTACAATTACCGGCACCTGGTGGGGAGCCCATCCCGAAGATCTTATAATGTTGTATCGAACAACTATTCTCTCAGTGATGGAGTATGGCAGTTTCTGTTTTCAATCAGCTGCCAAAACACACCTCATTAAACTCGAGCGAATTCAGTATCTTTGTCTCCGTATCGCGTTGGGATGTATGCCCTCAACGCATACCATGAGTCTCGAGGTTTTGGCAGGCCTACTCCCACTAAAAGATCGCTTCAATTTATTATCTCTTCGGTTCCTCATCCGGTGTAAGGTTATGAACCCATTGGTGATCGGAAATTTTGAGCAGCTGATCGAGCTAAATTTTCATTCTGGATTCATGAGCTCATATCATGAATTCGTCTCCATGCAGGTTAATCCTTCTTCGTATATTCCCAACCGTGTTTGTTTTCCTGACTACATAAATTCCTCTGTGCATTTTGATCTGTCCATGAAGCAGGATATCCATGGAACATCAGATTATCTTCGATCGAGGATCGTTCCAACGATCTTCGATGCAAAGTATGGGGATATCAATTGTGATAATATGTACTTTACTGATGGGTCGTCTATGAATGAGTCCACAGGATTTGGAGTGTTCAACGAATTTTTTAGCACCTCACACAGTCTTCAGAATCCTTGCTCAGTGTATATTGCTGAATTGGCAGCGATACACTGGGCGCTGGACAGTGTCGCCTCACGACCTGTTGAACACTATTACATTGTAACGGATAGTCTTAGCTCTGTCGAAGCTATCCGTTCAGTGAGGCCGGAAAAGCATTCGCCGTACTTCCTTGAGAGAATACGAGAAATTTTGAGTGCTTTATCCAGACGCTGTTATGTCATTACCTTTGTCTGGGTCCCTTCACATTGCTCAATTCTGGGTAATGAGAGGGCTGACTCATTAGCAAAGGTAGGTGCAATTGAAGGCGATATTTATCAGCGTCAAATCGCCTTCAATGAATTTTATTCTTTAGTCCGCAAAAATACCATAGTTAACTGGCAACGCAAATGGAACGAAGATGAATTGGGCCGGTGGCTCCACTCGATTATCCCTAAGGTTATCCTCAAACCATGGTTCAAAAGTCTGGACTTGAGTCGAGACTTTATTCGCACCTTCTCCCGACTCATGTCCAATCACTGTTCGTTAGATGCGCTACTCTTTCGTATTAATCTTGCCGACAACAATCTTTGTGTTTGTGGCCAAGGTTACCACGACATCGAGCACGTTGTTTGGTCGTGCGAGCTGTATCTTGTCGCCAGATCGAATTTAGTAGTCACCCTTCGGGCCCGAGGAAGGCAGCCCATGGTGCCGGTGAGAGATGTGTTGGCTCGGTTAGACCTTGATTACATGTCCCAAATATATGTATTCCTTAAAGCTATCGATCTTCGTGTGTGATTGTCCTTATACCCTTAGTTTTTCCTTTTCCTTTTCCTTTGAGAGATCGGATCCCTTCTTAAGAATAAGATGAAATGTAAATACATATTAGATATAAGATAGGTTTAAGAATTGAGTGTGATGAGTGTGATTGAGAGTGTGAGTGTGATCATTTTCAACATATCCTCATATCCCCTCCTTTTCCTGAAGAAAATATATACCCTTCTAAACTCGAGTTGACCGCGAGTAATCGGTTTCCTATATTATTAACATTAGAATTAAGGAAAATGTATATATACTAGTAACAATACAGTAAGGAGTTCGGCTCCTTTAAACCTATGTAACTGAGCCTGTAAAAATAAACGATTTAAATAAAAAAAATAAAAATAAACTCGAGCAAACCGCGTTTGAAAAATGTTTATATATACTTGTAACAATACAGATAGTAGTTTGGCTCCTTTCAACTTATGTAACTGAGCCTGTAAAAATAAACGGTTTAATAAAAAAAACTGTTTTCACTTCATCTATAGCTATTATATTGAACCAATCGTCTGGTGTAAAAGCGATCTGAGTTTTCACGCTTGAGGTTCTATAATAAAAAAAATGCATCGTAAATTTAGTTCCTTTCTCGTGAATCTCGCATTTCATGGCTCTCATTTCGTTACATTGCAACAATTTCAATAAATTTAACACAGTACATGAATACGCAAATATTATTGTATTCAAATGGTTTTGTTCACATATTTATTTTTGAGATATTAAGAAGCATTAGATTAAGTTGAAATAAGGCAAATCAAGTTTTGTGTTTAAATACAAATATGTTGGTTCGGATGGAAAATTTCGTTGCGCAGAGAATGAATATGTATGTTTAAAACATGGGTTATTGACGTGTCCGCCATTTTGACAAATCAAGCAATTAATCGTCGTTTTGTTTGGATGCATCGCTTTTTAAATTGTATGAATCAAAACAATTTAACGCCGTCACCAGGCTAATCGGCTCAACTGTCGCTATCATTGTTGAATGTGAAAAGTAGCGTGAAACTTTTGATTATGTTCAATTTAAATTTTTTACATTCCCCCAACTAGAAGGGTTGCAGAAATGCATTCAATTATGCAAATTAGTGGTTATGGGGTTACCTCCTATTAATTAAAGTGAAATGTTATCCACTCGAATTGTGGAGTCCTCTTTGTGTGTCGCTGTGTGGTCTCCCGGCAAAACAAGCGCATGTTTCGACGATCACAGCTGAGATCGGATCGGTTGATAGAAATTTCCCTTCCGGCGGGTTGGTCAGTGAGTACCTAAGCGGACCGTTTACGAATGATGTCACGCGAGCCAACGAGCTGGCGATGACAACAGTCTTCGGAACAAACCCAAAGCACCGAAGTGGTAAACTGTAAAGAGAGCTCTGATTTTACGATCTACAAAAAGAAATATTTTCGCTCCCCGGGGCAATAACATAAATATTGGCATCGAATTTTACTATACTTAACACGAGATCCCGAAGTGCGGCCCAAATGCGGTCGCACAAAGGCTTCAAATTAAAACGGAATAGACAGCAAAATGACGCCGAGTGGGTTTATTTTATTAAGCTATAAGTCACGCTTAGATTGGCCATTGAAAACCGTTCACAGGTGACGATTTGATAATTATAGTTTTTTTTTCTTCCTCTTGTCTAGTCGCAAGCACAAGCGCGCTTTGGGTTCCATAGCAGGTGTTGTTGTGATCTTTAAAAAATCGCATCATATTCGTTTTAACGGTGGTCTTTTGAAAAGAGCCAAACTCACTCTTGGTGATTTATGGTTCCAAAGCCTGCCTCTAAATATCTATTCAATGGGACCGATCCCGTTGCGAAAAGAGTTGAAACACGCTTGTTGGTCTTTTGGGAACTGGATCTAGGAGAGTCTAACGCCCCGTCGTTCTTGAAGCAAGCAACTCTCACTCTCACTTCTCGCTGTGTGCAGATAACAAAAGTCGACGTAAGATCACTCAAGGCAGCATGAAGAACAGTCCGTCGGGTCGAAGTGGCGCTCACCCGAGGCAGACTTGTTCAATTTTATGGATAACCTTATAGGGATACAAGTTTACCTACTTTAATTTTTATTCATAACCAGCTTATAACGGTCAATGGATCACCGAGAAGAACGAGTGCTGAATGAGAAGATATAACGAGTGTTTGTGTGTGCAATCTTTTTTGTTGCAGTCTCTTGTTGTCTTCTGTGCTGTTTTGTGGCGCATGATTATTCAAACGTTAAAGCAGGTTGGTTCAAATTAAAGTGAAGACTGTCCATAAAGTTATACAACTGGATACAACTGCTGATAGCCAATTTTATTTTACAAAAAAAAAATCGAGATAACAGTAAATATCGACATTTCGTGCAATTATAAGACATTTGGCATAAAACAAAATTTCCATTGACACCCTACTATATACATCTATCTATTTATCTATTTATCTATTTATCTATTTATCTATTTATCTATTTATCTATTTATCTATTTATCTAATTATCTATTTATTTATTTATCTATTTATCTATTAATCTATTTATCTATTCATCTGTTTATCTATTTACCTATTTATCTATTTATCTATTTGTCTATTTATCTATTTATCTATTTATCTATTTGTCTATTTATCTATTTGTCTATTTATCTATTTATCTATTTATCTATTTATCTGTTTATCTATTTATCTATTTATCTATTTATCTATTTATCTATTTATCTATTTATCTATTTATCTATTTATCTATTTATCTATTTATCTATTTATCTATTTATCTATTTATCTATTTATCTATTTATCTATTTATCTATTTATCTATTTATCTATTCATCTATTTATCTATTTGTCTATGTATCTATTTATCTATTTATCTATTTATCTATTTATCTGTTTATCTATTTATCTATTTATCTATTTATCCATTTATCTATTTATCTATTTATCCATTTATCTATTTTATTAATCTATTTATCTATTTAGCTATTTCTACATATGACTATTTATCAATTTATCTATTCATCACAGTCCATTTTTAAGGGTGCCAAATCAATAACCATGTCACTGTTTGGGAATGGGCTGATATTACAGCGATTTGCCCGCACAAAGTATCGTAGCGTTCTTTTTAACGCTCCTAACACTATCGCGCGAAAAATCGTAAGTTGTTTACTCTGGACTGTGCGCGTCTCTTTTTTTTTTTTGCTATTGTGTATTTTAGGCGTTATTGGTATTTATGCAAAGAAAAAGATACAATTGAGTGAAAAAACTCCAGAAAATATATTTTCTTTAACTTCATTCAGTTTTATCTAGTCATTTAACTCAGCCTTATTGATGCTCAGTCTGTCAGACCTATACGCGAGTATAAGAAGGTTAACAGCTGAAATTGCGATCACCGGTGATTATATAAAGTCTGTTTCAGTTAGTATTTGGTCGCTTCTTTCTAGTTGCTGCAGCGCAGTTGTCATGCCAAAAATTGTCGTCATTTAAAAGTTTTAATATTAACACTTTGAGCCCGATCTGTCATTATGTTTGTTTACAGCGTCATTCAAAACAAGTTTTTTTTTGCTCAGCGATTCATGATATGTCAAAGATATTGTGTGAAATTTTGAGTTGCAAATAAAATTTCTTATGCCTAAACGTTGAAAATGTGACAGAAACCATTTGATGACCCAACTATGTCTGAAACATGGGTGTATGAGTGGTATAAGCCACGTCAAGGGCGATCATCCAATTCTTCAACCATTGAAAACGTCGACAAAATAAAAGGAATGATGCTCGTAAATCGTCATTTAATTTTCAGAGAGCTAGCCCATGAATAAAATATCTCTCACAAGACCATTCGTCATATTCTGGTGGATGTTTTGGGTATGAGATAAGTCGCAGAATGACTAGTGCCTAAAGAGCTCAATTTCCTTCACAAATTGTTCGTTGAGAAACGTGTGTCACTTCAAAAGGGGCCTATTTTGAAGACGATAATACAAATTTAGATGATAAACAAAGCATTTTCTTTTAAAACACAAATTTCCGGTATATATTTGACAGAATGTATAGCGATTCCATTCATACAACACTTTGTTTCGCCATGTTTTTATGAATTTTACGGGATGCTCGTTAAAGTCATTGACAATCATAGACTTTTGACGCAGAACTACGTCTTTCAGGAAGGGTGCCAAATCAAAAAACAGGTCACGTTTTTATGAAATAAAGTTAACGTTAATAACTATTTTCACTGTGAACGAATTCTTATGATTTGCATACCAATCGAATAGGAAATTCTCTAAGATTTGTTTGATATGCTATACATTACAATTCGGTAATCTCTAAACGGTTTAAATTCATGAAAAAAGGAAGTACTTCATTTTTCCCATACATTTGTTCTGCCGATTTGTGTGCTAACTTAACTCGTACATTTCTTAACAGATCGGAAAGATGTTTGCACCAATTGATAGGAAATATTTCTAAGCGTCTATCACAATTAATAAAATGTTACTTTTCATGAGATGAACAATTGAATAACTGTGAAATGTCAAGCGTTATCTGCCAATAATTGAATGGCCCGATTTACGGTTTCCCCAACACAGACTTCAAAATCGATGTACCTGTGGAAATCTGAGCTGTGTTTCCTTAACACGGACTTCTCAATTAATGTGCCTGTGGGAATCCGCTTCGCACATACATTCTTTGTGTGGACACCGACTGGACAACATCGTTGCTGGATGAGCTGGACGACGAGGGATCGAGTGTTTCTCTCAAGGAAATGAGGGTGGAGGTGTAATGCAGGAGTAGAGTAAAGTTTTTCCAAGGGCCTTTTTCAAGGCTAGAGATTAATGATTTGGAAAAGTTTAAAGTCTCTATAATCAAAAACCAAACCAACCTTTGCAAATATATGCAAGTCGGGAGTATTTTTTCGTGTTGAGTACTTTTGTACTCGCTTGACGTTGTGCAGACCGGAATATGTTTCCCTAAAACTAAAAGTACGTTTTAGACAAGAAAAGAAGACTGGAAAAATCGTCTTTTTAGGCACTAGAGGTGAATGAACTTTCGCGGTTAGAGAACTACGTAAACATGAGATATCCAATAATTTCAGAGGAAAATGAAAAATACAATGATCGTTTGACAATTCTTCCGTTCACATATTTTGGTAGTCCTAGGCATCATACCAAACGTAAAAGGACGTTCATAAAATTTATTTGTTACGAAGAACATAATCTATTACAAAAGTTTCGATGTATTCCAAAATAATATTCGAAGTGGTAAACAAGTGCATAATGTAATTGCGTAGTTCTACATCGAAAATATGCGGTCGTGTCCTCGATACAACCCCTTACAATTTTTTTTCAAAAATTGTTACGCAAAATCCAGCTGTCTAATTAAAATATTGTATTCGACATAGATTAAAGACTTCTATCAAGAATAACATATTAAACTCATTGTCAGAATAACTTGCTCAAAAATTTATTTTAATATTAAATACTTTTACATCTCAAAATAGCACCCTCATATTTTTATTGTTGTTATAATAATACTTTAATTTATCAACGTGTCACGTATACTTGTGCCGTCACGGACTCACGAAAATAAATGTATGATTTTCATTAAATTTATCAATTGTCAATACAAAAAGTACATTCCAACAACTTCATCGAATACCATATTATTTTGTTCGTATTATCTTCACAAAATTAATGGGCTATACAGTAATTCAAACTTCTCCAAATTGAAGAAAAATCTTCACATCTGGCATCCCTGCACTGAATGCAAATTTTTGATTTTCTTTTTTGCTTCAGTCTCAATTCTATTATAATAAATTCGTCAACGAACGACGTAGTTTTGACGAAGACGAGATTTTCGTATTTATGTAGGTACATCTAGGGTTGATTTCGGCTTCTGATGCGTCACAAGCAACAAAACTTCGCAAACCATCAACCGTTTTCAGGGCCACTAAAAATTCAACTAGAGTTAATTCTAAAATTTTGTTTCCCGAAACAGTGGAGACGATCTGGCGTAGTATTAACATCGATGTTAACACTACGTAGTGTTAAAAGGTCACGAGTTCAATTCTCAGTCCCGTCATTCTTCTGAAATGGAAGTAAAGTGACGAACCAGCCCAAAATGTTGAAAGTCTCTATAATACTGGGAGAAAAAAAAAAGTTTCCCAAAACAATAACCACAATAACATATAGATATGTATTTTATTTGCACACAGTCAAACGTTTTGAAAATAGCTGAGTCTCCTAAATATCAAACATTCGAAACGTTAGATCAACCCTTTGTGGTCGTATTAAATTTGAGCATTTGTGTCGTACTGGTCGGAATTATTTTTACTTGAAACAGCAGTGATACATTACTTGTAAGATTATGAAAGATAAACAAGATTTTTACATATTCTATGGTAACAAAAAAATCTTGTTCATATTTCACTGTTCAAATGTGATGTTTTCATATATAAAGTTGTACGTCTTATAATTCTTCTCCCCGTGATATTTTTTGAACCAGTCCATAACGTGTAGTACTTATTTTCGGCTATATGTATAGCAAACAAAATTAGTTTGGCGTTCACATCTACGCAGGAGTGCCGTTTTGATTCATGACATTAAAATTCGGTTTACTAGACATCAAAATTCGTTTAAAAACGTGTAAACTGATATCTTGTTGAATGTTGAATGAATGAAGCTCCTTGTGGTGATGGCTGAGAGCAGACATACGACCACAAAGTGTTAAACGAACGCTCCAACATATGCCATGGCTGCTTCGGTGCATACCTCACGACTTAATTTCTTGTGACTTAATTTGATCATAAATGTAACCGCCCTCGCTGCCATGTCGGAAAAGTTCCACGTTTTGTTCCGTCTGCTTCAGACCCGGCCAAAGCGCGTACAAATAGCTACAGTATACTTCTCGACTTACCACACAACACGAGTGAGTGCTCCTTATCTTGTAACTCATTCTTCTCTATTCTCACGCCATCTTTCCTTCCAATTCCGGGCTGAAGGCGGGACCTCCTTACTTCGCCGCGAGACCACCTAATGTCACTCCGGACCCTGATGTGAACCTACACCGTTAGCTACAGTTGGAATCGTGGAGAAAACTAAATAAATTATGCTGAAATATACATATCTTCAGATATGCATGATTATACTCACTTCTCACCTATAATGTTTCCTTACCTTTCATTCTATTATCTTCATTTCACTATAACTCTCGGTCATTGTTTACATGTTTTCACAAGATAATTTCATGAAGAAGAGCTATAATGGATTGGGTACATTTTTTTTCCAATCTGCCAAAATTTGAAGGAGTGTATTGACATTAAATTCGAATGGTTCATCCCTCAACTAAACTAATAGAACTAATGTCCCTTTTAAACATGCTATATTCCGAGCTTTTAGTCTCACAATGGCGTGTTTCGTGTTTTATTGAAGCATGTATTCCATTTATATGAGATTTTTTTAAATTAAATTACAGCTTTTCAAAAATAATTCAAAATATTCGCAATTACCCGCTACTCCGCCTTCGTGTATGTGCCTTCAACAACGTGACGAAAAAAAAACAAATGTCCATCTCGAAACAATATGTGGACAGGCAAATGAAGACGATTGATAGTAAATCATTATTCATCTCCCGCTTAGTCAATCTGCAATTTATTTGTGAAAGGAAAAAGATGCGATAAAAAAGACCAGCAGTCGCTTTGGTTGTCACCATTACCGCCATCAACTGCCATCAGTGACAGTATCGTTTAATCCAAAGTAATCCTCCGTGTGCATATTAATCCGGCCGATGATGATCCCTCTCGCCCCTGAATATGCGCAATATATCATGCTTAGTTGGGTTTCATCCCGCTGAATGGAACACCCGAATTTTGCGTAATCATTTTCGGTGAGCTTTGAACGAGATTACCGTTAGCTTCCGAGGAGAGGAGGAATGGAACAGTAATCCTGATATTTCGTACGAGTTAATTTTGTAATGAATAAAGAAAATGTTCATGCAATTGTTACCGGGCATTTCTGAAACCACTACATTTTGACAGAAAATCTGTGAACATTAATGTTGATTTTTTAATATCCGAACTTCCGCACAAATAAACTTTATTCCATTATTTGTTTAATAAATTCATAATAGGGAAAAAAATCATGGCAGTATCGTAATTCAACCTTTTCTAACATAGTCAGAATTGTTTAGGTTAAATATGCACAGTTTTGTTCGATAACTTATGGCCATTTTGAAGGTAGATCCATTATAGAAACCCTCATCCCTATGAGCGAAAACTTGGGACTTTCTATTTTCGTAAGCTTTGAGGCGAATTTTTCAAAAGGTGAATCATTCCTCATTAACCCTTTCGCTACAAGCGTCGTCTATAGATAACATCCGCACGATGAGCTGTGTGTACGAGCGTCGTCTTCAAACGACATGAGAGTGATACTGCACATCGATCACACCAGCGCGATGTGCATACTTTTCGGCGCAATGCTCCGTTCAGCGGTAGCATTCCGACGGAGCACACTGCCGTAGAGAAAGGGTTAATGAGAACGGGTGGTACCCAATGTCCTGTAAAAAAGGTAATGAAGATGGTGATTTTTCGAGCGACATAGCATGCGCTGCCATAACTATTTCTCAAATAGTGACGTCAGTCGTTGTGTTTATATTCGATTGCATACCACATCCATGTGAAAATGCTATTTTCAGTATGTATCAATGAAAAACATACATTTGATTGAAGTTCCCGCTGATTATGAATATAATGTTACAGCGTCCAGTCGATATTTGTGAAATTACGTTGAAACAGACGAATAAAAGTGATATTTCAGTACAACATTTTGACTCCCCCACGGCCATAGAAACGAACGAAGTTTCGTAAGTTTTACCGTGCCATATAAATATTACTATGGCTCTCAGTGTCGGTTTGTGTGATGTGGGAAAATGTTCAATTAAGTGTTAAGTGTTAAGTGTTCAATTAAGCAGCATTTCACCGAAAATGTTAATGCTTCCGAGGACTAAGAATACAACTGCTCTCTGGACCTTTTTACAATATAAATAAAAGGAATAAGTAACGATACAATTGTCATCTGTTAAAAAACAAACCGTTGCAAGATTTCATGAGAAATTGGGCTCAAAGCATCGTGAAACCGTGAGTATTTTGAACATTGTTCTGTTTCTTCCATATACATTTCATGGAGAACGCAAATAATTACGACACGAAATTTTGCATGCGAATACAAGTATACTTCGCCTACTGCTTCACCTCGATATGTACCTCATTGGGTGGTACCATTTGGTGTCGAATCCAGTCTTTAAGGTGGATACATGAGAACCTCCAAAACAAGCTGCTTGTGCTTCTAGTGAATCACTATGAGTGTGTAAAGCCTGACGTTGTCTTGGTGCAATTCCTCATCTATTAGTCAAAGCTGACTCTCTTTTCTTTGATAACCGCCTCCAAATAATCCTGTGTGAACAGTACAGGTCCAAATTGCTATTTTGATAGTAAGGGAGGTTTCCAAACCTAAAAAAAAATCATAGGAGGTTGTGCTCAAGACACGACCGCATTGTTGACGTAGAACTATACTGTAGTTTGATTCAAGTCGCTTGTTTATAACTGCGGAGATTATTTTATAATGCTACGAAAATTATGAAATAACCATTCTACCAGGTCGCCCTGAAACGTTTTTTACCACCACCGTTTTCACTTGAAGTTGTACAAATTGTGACCCACTATTCATCACCATCTACTTCAGATGAAGATCGATTATGTCCAACGACCAACTAATATATCGCCGAGGGACTCCTTTTATATATCAATGTGAATCAGTCACGCTTGAATCGCTTGCTCGAAATTCAAATGCAGAGTCATTGCAACATATGAACGGCCACTGTGCAGAGAGGAACTATTACCATTTAAGTTCCGTCCAATAGCAATTTATAGACACGGGACAGAGCGTGAAAGCAGAATACTTCCAATTTCTATTGTGGTGTCTCGCTCCTGCCAGCAAGCAGTCAA
Organism: Toxorhynchites rutilus septentrionalis; assembly: GCF_029784135.1. Classification (NCBI taxonomy): domain Eukaryota; kingdom Metazoa; phylum Arthropoda; class Insecta; order Diptera; family Culicidae; genus Toxorhynchites; species Toxorhynchites rutilus. The sequence goes on from NC_073746.1 coordinate 247,917,303, forward strand.
CATCATTCTTCGATGCGATTTTCAAACATTTTTATTGCTTTAGGTGCTTCAACTCTGAGGAGGAATTCGATGAACTGATACAAAACATCGGTTTCCTTGCCTTCTGGCCGAGGGTTGAAATGTGGAATAATGGTGGTGGTAAAACGAACATATAGTCGCCTGTAAATGTATATAACAACTGGAAAAAAAACCGCTGCATTAGCTGTTATAGCTATAAAACCAAGAAGAAGAATAACCCTTGCGGTCAGAGATGCCAACTTTCCTGATTTTTCAGGATATCCCAGACTTTCTGACACGTTCTCTGATATCCTGGCAAACACGCACAAATGATTCGAGGATTTTCAAAACAATGTTAGATAATTTTATGAAACCAGAATATCTGAAGATTTGCAAAAACAATATCGGGATTAAGTTTCAGAAACAACATTACCTTGTATACTGTATATGTACGAGTAGCCACAGTGTTATTGACGTAGGAATACGTATCATCTAATTACTCAAGAGCAAATTACATATTAATTTCTCTGCAATATGGTGATGCTGTTGGTTTTCTGGAAAAAAAAATCTAAACAACAGAAAGATACCTGCAAAATTCTCTCATTGGCAAAAACTTCAACTAACTAGCCATATTAAGCCTAAAAATACCTTGAACAGTTTTCGACGAGAAAACAAATATGTTCTGAGAGGATAGCATACTTAAACTGCGTGAAAGATGGCGAATAAATGTAGAACGTAGAATAAGATGAATAAATGTATGTCTGTCTATAAAATGATCCCTTTGTTTTTCCAAAATTCGATACGAACTTTCCAAACCTTCCAATATAAGCTATCCTGATTTCTTCCTGATTTAATATTTTTATTGGCAACCCTTATCGCAACTATTCGGTGTTTGTTCTGACTTCGGAACATTCTACTGGGGGAACTGGGGGAATGTGGTCATCCTAAGGAACATGCCCATTTCCTGTGTCCACATAACACTAAAATTACCTTCCTTCGAAGAATATTGAAGCTGAACTTATTGTTGTTCAGGATAGTAAACGGATTTATTATGAAAATTTAAAATATTACATGTTTCATTATATGAAAAAAGGTTGAAAAATCGAACATTTTTTAGATAGAATAAGGTAAAATGGTCACCTGTGGGGGACAAAGTGGTCACTCGTATATATCACGCTAGAAGAGATATATTTATGCGTATTTTTGGGCCAAATTTGTTTAAATCATTATTTAAATAGTTGGTACATGTATGACATGAGCTAGGCCTATTCACCTAAAATCGTAATTGAAATTTTCTCATACGTGCAAAAACGTAGTAGGAAACACATAACGTTTTTTAAAAATAAGGCTTGATTTCGGTTGGGGTGGCATATTTTTCCTGGGTTCTAACCACAAAAAAGACCCCTTTAAGAGCAGAAGGTGATAAGGTGTATTAGCTTTTGAAAACAGAACATTGTCAGTAGTAATCCTCCACCGACCACTTTGCCCCCCAATCCACGAAATGAGAAATATGCGAAATAATCACTGACATTTAATTTTCTATTATAGAGGATTTAAGCTACAAAGTTCATTCGCCTCCAGCCTTGAAAAAGACTAATCGAACAATTAAAGGCCCTGAGATTGAACCACCATCGTTAACTTGGTAAACGGACCGACAGCCATTCTGGTTGTGGAGGTCCCCATGAATATAGTTTGCGTAACTGCATAACTCGCGAATTAATCAAGCAAATGGAACCAAATAGCGCATGTGGGGGTTTTAGAAAACACAAAACGTTTCTATGATGGCTCGACACTCCTTCCCCTCTCTAAGGAGGGGGCTGCCATACAAATGGAATACAAATTTCAGACAAAAAACGACTTAACGGAACCAAGTTTGGCATGTAAAGGTTTTTGTTTCTATGGGACCCTCCCTCCCTTCTGATTATCTGGAAATGAGAGGGGGGTCCCATAGAAATATTACATATATTTAAACCAACCATGTTCCAACCAATCATGACAATTGAAAATTATCGGAAAACTTTGCTGAAAATGGGAATATTTGGAAAATTGAATTCCTAATGTTCTACGATCTTACTGTTACCTCACTGAAACTCACGTCAAAACCGATAAACATATCGTGGGAACATTCATATATGCTTTGATACGGTATATCCATACTATCCTAATTAAATTGATGTAGTTTTGCTCAGAAATTGTTCAGTTTATTAAACTCCCTGCTAATTGAATTATTTTTTCGAGATAATCTCGACACAATATTTATACCAATTGTGGTGGATCTATTAACTTCATTTCATCCGTACCGGGGATTTCATTGACCTTAATCTTTATACCCGCAATTTTTTTTCTCCTACAGCTACCTCACAGCCATTTCACTAATCCTCTGCAGTTCTCCAAATCTCGGAGAACTGGCTGAAGGCGGCAATAGGGTGAGTTGGATTAACCGCGAAACCCGCGGGCAGGAGATCACGCTTTTGCCCGTGCTGTGGTTACGATGAAAACGTAGGCGGTTTGGTTATATATATAACAATAAAAGACGACCGCAGCCGGCGAAGTACTAAACATTTTTACCGTCTGAAAGCTACCGTTAATGAATCTTTTCGTTTTCGATGGATTTCGTTGAACCCCACGGATCAACGCTAGAGACAGATCATAAATATTTCGGCGATCTGTGGAAGAGATTAAACCTCAATGAGTTTGCATGAAATGGTTTGACAGCTCTCGATTGGGTGTTGTGTTCAAAAAAAAATCTGGTGCTGCGGATGTGGTGCGGACGAGCGAGCAAGATCAGCACTCAGTGGCAGCGGTAGCGGTCGAGAACAATAATATAAATTAGAGTATGAATTATTGTGTCCATTTTTTTTCGCTTTTCACTGTTCACTCAGTTTGTTCGCCTCGTTATTCAATGTTTTGAGTACTGACTGATTGCAATCAGGCAGGGCTGATTCAGATGAAAGAAGTTATTTTATGCATAAAAAGGAGAAATAATGATAAATATTGTAAGAAAGTAAGCTAATTTTAATGTTTAGAGTAGAAAGTGACACCTTGAATACATGACATGCCTTCCAAAAAGTATCAAACGAACGAACGAATGAACCAACACAATGACTAAAGAGACTAAAACTGTATTTTTAACAAACTCAAAGCCGCACAATGAGTAACGATAATCAAAGTGTCGCTGCATTACTGGTCAATCGTTTTATGCAACAACCTTAACACTAATTAGCCACAAATTGCCGTCAATTCTTTCTCGCAAATTGTTCAAATCTTTTTTTTCCACTCATTCATTCCCATATACGAACGGCACGATCTTCCTACAACGTCGGACCATCAAAGACGCACGGCCTGATTGGAGGCGCTCCAAATTCCTGCTTTGGCGTTTGAGCTTTGACCAAACGTAATTCAACATCTTGATTTTTGTTGGATTCAAGATTGTACAAAGAGCCTCAAGTGCGACGAAGACAGCGACGTTTTGAAATACCGCGCGCACTATTAATTAGAATAGATAAGAGCTGTCGAAAAGCTAGCAACCATCTTCACTTTCGGTTTCGTTGCGAATAACCGATCTCGTGCGTGGCCATATGATTTTCCCTGTCATGTTCCTTGCAACCCACCCGACTTCGGCAGAGGTTGTATGCGCGGTTCGCACATTTTATGCCCCCAGAGCTAAACCTTCCTTATTAGGTTGTGTTTGAGAAATCACTCGTGTGTCCATATTGGTACTAAACCATAAGGTACCACAGCCGAAGATTCTTCACCTCTCCGGATTGGCATCGGCAGTCGTGAACGCTTGAAATGCTTGAAATGCGCGCAGTGGAAACACTTTTATGCCATACACATGACACAGTTTGGCGTCCTTTTCTCGTCCGCAACACTTGTGGGTCGCCGTCGTGACCTCTCTTTATACATATCACGTTTCATGGGCCGCTGAGCGGTTTGGCGTCCGAGAACTGGAAAAGACACATTGGCAAATTTGTTTAATGTGATGTTTCAATTTGTGTCCGAAAAATTTCTCTACCTTGTTAGGGGGATCGTATCGCGAAACAGCGATCTTTTTAATCTTCGATTTGATGGCTTTTTTTTGTTTTCCTTCGAGAGAAGACATTCCAAGGAAATTGGCCATCGAAAACGATGTCAAGCGATTTCTTCGTTTTCATTTTTCTTCTCGTTATTTTGTTTGTGGTCGAATGACTTCGTTTCATTTCCAATCGTTGAAGTACGGTTGTTGATTTAATTTTACACAACCTTCACCATAATTTTTGGACGAAATTCGCGGGGTGGGGGGGGTGGTGTTGAACGGGAATTTGGGTTTCTAATGAAAGTACATTATTTGTCATCTAAATTTATATTATCGCCTTCAAAATAGGCCCCTTCAGATTCAATAAACTTTTTCCAACGAACAATCCAGTCAACGAAATAATTTTTATAGCTGTATTAACAAATTGCCTTCAGTACGCGAAGCGAATTCGTTTTTATGTCTTCAATGCTACCAAAACTGATACCACGAAACGGTAATTTGAATTCCGGAAATAGGAGGAAGTCACACGGGGCCATATCTGGAGAGTACGTTACTTATTGTGTATTAAAGACAAGAAATTGCATTACGTAGGGGGGGGGAGTGAGTTCAAAATCCGGATTTTTAGCGTTACGTAGTTTGTGCACGACGCCTTTCGCCTTATCTTTCACACATATTAACACGTGGCGATAGCGGACAACCTGAGAACACAACAGATAAAACGCAAATTCAATAAAACTAACCACAGATATATTTCGTAACGCATCACGTGTTGAATCTTTCAACTTCGCAAAAAATTCAGGCATGCGGAGAGTATCCTGAGATAACCCGAGAAAGCTTCTCCCGATGGCGTCCTCTACAATAAAAATGACTGACTTTGTGTTTTATGTGTGCGAGTGTGAGGACATGGAGCTACTTTTTCGTTCTAGAGAATCGTGGAATTTCTTCAAGAAACTAAACGTCTCGCACAAAAGCTTTGGGCCGCGGGTCGAAATGTGCAGGAACAAGGAATGAGGTATATAGACGAACGAAATCAAAGTGATCGATAGGTGGAAGCAGCACTACGATGAACACCTAAATAGCACGCGGACAGGAGACCAAGACGACGTTGATGAAGACTACACCGGTGCAGTGAACAACGACGACGTACCACCCCGACAATGTGTGAAGTTTAGGAGGCCATTGATCAGCTAAAGAACCACATAGTAGCTGGTAAAGATAACCTTGCAGCGGAGCTCTGGGACACAGAACAGCTACCGGAGGAGTGGAAGAATGGGGTAATCTTCTCCATCTTGAATGAAGGTGACAAGCTGGATTGTAAGAACTCGATCCTGAATAGTGCCTTCAAAATTCTGTCTCAGATCCTCTTACGCCGTCTATCGCCAATAGTACACAAATTTGTGGAAAGTTATCAGGCCGGATTCATGCCCGGTTGCTCGACGATGTACCAGATTTTTACACTGTGGCAGATCCTCCAAAACTACAATCGCCCGACGACAACTATGGAGAATCATGGACCAACACGGCTTTCCCTGAAAGCTGACTGATTCAAGAAACGATGAACGGTATACGGTGCTATGTGCGGATCTCAGCGGATCTATCGGAATCGTTTAATTTTCACAGGGTACTTCAACAAGGCGTTGGACTCTCCTCTCTACTCTTCAACGTGGCGCTGGAAGATGTTATGCGGAGAGGGAGCTTCAACGTGCGGGTCACGATTTTCTACAAGTCTAGTCAGGTTGTTTACTTCGTGGACTACGTGGACATAATCGGAAAAAAAGCATACGACGGTAACGCACTTGTATACCCGACCCAAACACAAATCAGGGCCGATTAGGCTTGGGATAAATACGTCTAAGACTAAATACATACTATCTGATCGTAATAGAATTCTTCTTGGTGTTGCGATCGATGGCGTCGAGCTCAAGGTGATAGAGGAATTTGTCTACTTTGGCTCGTTAATAACAACTGACAACGACAACAGCCGTTCTATTCGAAGACGCATTGTCTATGGAAGTCGCGTCTACTTTGGGCTTCTTAAGGTCCAATCAACTCGGACCCCGTACGAAGTGTACCATGTACAAATCCCTGATTCGACCGGTTGTTATTCATGGGCACGAAGCAAGGAGGAGGCTCGAAGAGGACTCACAAGCACTTGGTGTTTTTAAACGCGAAGTGCTCAAAACAATATATGGTAGTTTACAGGAAAAAAATTTGGAGAAGGAGAATGAACCATGGTGTTCGCTCGAATCCGGTTGGAACAAGAAGAAGGGGAGAGCAGCGAACGAGGTTGTTGGACCAGGTGGAGTAGGACTTTGCAAGAAGTTTATAAGCTTCGAATATAAGCTGCATGGTATTTTACTTGACCGTGTCAACACCATCAAAGGAATTCAAGGACGTACACCGTATAAATACGCTCTATTGCTCGTTGGTACGCTCGATTCTTGAGTATGCTTGTGTGGTTTGGCCACCATATTATCAGAATAACATTCAGCGAATCGATTCGATACAACGATTGCCTCACGCAATTTACCGTGGAATGACCGCGAACTTGCTGTACTGATACAACAGTCTTTGTCAACAAGATTCATCACGACATCGTTATCGCCAAGTTGACAAGGCTAGATGTAACTGGGACTTTGGAAAGTTGCTTCGAGTATAACCTCAAATGACACCGATTATTTGTTTCAGTCAGAGCCAACAGCTCGAAGTCGTTCGCAGCAGTTCTTTTGGAATACCACAAGGAAGCAATTTGAGTCGTCTAGTTTCCCTGATCTACACCGACGATCCAGCGAAAGTTGGATACGATCGCCTAATGGTGTTCTGTCGATTATAAATATGGCCATCAACATTTCCAAATGTGTCACGGTAATCCTCGGAAGCAACAAGGAATTAATGATACATAGCTATGTGTCGCCATTGTTGCACGGAGAACGAATAAAAAAGGTCTTCAGTGGTTCTGGATTCTAAATTGACATTCAAGTAACCCGTTTAATATATCGTTGAAAAGGCGTCGAGGAGATCAGGCTTCATCTCGCGATTCTCCAAAAGATTCTTCTTTCTCAAATCTCTGTATTGCGCCTGAAGCAACCCTAGAGTATGGAAGCATCGTCTGTAATCCGTACTTCCAAAATAGTGCGACGCAACGACGGTTTGTAAGATACACTCTCAGACTATGAGTGATCTGTATCGACTTCCATGCTACGAAAGCCGCAGCTCACTAATCAATCTGGACTCCCTATAGGCCAGATGAAACCTAGCAAGGTGATTGTTTGTTGCTGATGTTGTAACCAACCACTTCGATTGACCGCAACTCCTGGAAAAACTGAAGTTCAATATCCCTCAACGACGCTTGGGCAGCACGCCGTTCGGTGTCCTGAATTAGAGTGTAGCTCTGGTGATGTTTAAACAAAAGAGAGTTCTGACGGATGCGTGCAAAAAGATAGATGCTTTGGGAGAGTCACGCGGTTTGCATGAAACATGTGTTTGATGTTTTGCGAAATATCACATTGGCGATCATGCCATGCTAAAGCTGCGCAGGAAGGAAGAGGTGTGTTACAGGAAGTGATTTGTTTTAGCTGTTTTTTTGCACCCGGTAAGTAAGTAAAAAGTAGTAAATGTTGACAATTGACAAGAGGACATTCGATATTCTCGGAAGTGCTGCTAGTAATGCAGAAAATATGAATTTCGAGTTACTCAAGCTATATGTTTTGGTTGAGTTAAAATCGAATGAAAATTGGATCAAGAAAAGAGATATAAATATTTCTTCTTCTTGAATGGCATTCTAACGTAAAACTGTTGGAAATTTATCAATTTATATTGCAATATATTGTTAGGAGGTACGATTGGTGTAAAAATATCACGAATCCTTCATGAAATTTCTGAGCAAAAATTGGATAATTTTCGTGACCGATATCAATTTTTTTTTTATTTGTACTCACTAAATGTTTCCGAAAACGTATTCCTTTGTGTTTTCAATTTTTAAAACAAGACCATTCAAAGAAAAATATAATATAAGCGCACTTTTGAAATTCAAATTCACTGTGTGTTAGTAAAAAAGAAAAAACACGCTACATATGAATTCCAAAATGACTCTCTTTCAGACTGATTCAAACGCTATATGAATAAAATGTGAGATGGGAAAAAATATTATTGACATCAAGACATAACTTCATATCTATCATATCTGCTTCATCTATACCTGTTCCTCAGAAACGCCGATGTCAACGTTTAATGATGTTTCCTTCGTTGTGTCCCTGTTTCATATCCCTCCTATCCGATCGATAAACTTTTACTTAGTCGCGGCAATACATACACACACTCTTTACAGACACACGGACCAAAGGTTGTGCAGTCCACTGATCATTCAACAAGAGCCAAAGGTTGTACCGCTCATGACAACTCTACACGAACTGATGATTGCGCCGGCTAGTGACCATTCTATCCTGGATTCCTCGAGTCGAGAAAGACGCACCACGCTAGATATGAGGTACAGACTAGGGGGGCGTTGCTGATTAATGGTCAGCTGCATCCCAATAGGAAGTATCCCGTGTCGGGCACACGTACAGAGCATTGGAGACAGCAACATCCGAATTACGAAAACACTTGTAATACTAACCTCGAGCCAACCGCGAGTAATCGGTTACATATTACTAACATAGATAATAAGAAAAATTGTATTGAACTCCCGGCCCCGTGAGGCTAACGCCATATGAGCCTTTATAAAAATATATATTTTGGAAAAAAAAAAAAAAAAAAAAAAAGACAACTTATATTGGAACGTTATTTTAGAAAATCTGTAGATTCTGTTTGAAACCCAAAAAATCTGTAATCTGTAACTACAGATTCTTGGTTTCAAAAAGTCTAAATAATCTGTATAAATATAGATTATTCTGTAGATATGGTAACCCTGGTGACCACAGTGCAAGTCGAAGGAAATGAAACAGTTGAGTCGGGCGAATCCCAAGGCCAGCTAGTAGATATATTAAATTCCATTGATTCACTTCATTGAGTCGGGTTCAGCCCAAGACCAATATCTCGTTGCATTTGCGCCGATTTCAGCTCAGGGCCAATGTCATTGAATATGAAATATTTCAGTCAGGTAAAGCCCAAGGCCAGTTTATAGTTATAATGAATTCTATTGCTTGAACATCGACTTCAATCAAAAACAAATTTATGTTTGAATCGTTTGGATCGGGTTAAGCTCAAAAAAATAAAACAAAATACAACTTGTCGGTTTCTATAAACCATGCTGGAGGAGCGTGAAAAGGAATTTGAGAGTTAATGGTATCACAAATAATGGAGGAAAACCGATGTGCAATCATAGATCGATTGATTCATAATCTAACTACTGTTTGCAATACGACTAATGTGCATTAAAATCGAGGATCGAGTTTTCGGAAGCCGAAAGACGTCTTCTTCATAGAGAGGATGATGCAGAGCAAATTACTGTCAGTACTAAAATTGGTAGAAATGAACTATAAGAAAGCCTTAATATAGTATCTAGCAGTATTCATGCCTCCGTCACAATTGTCACGGAAATATTAGGATGCAGGAAGCTTTAGAGTTTTATCGTCACAGAATCACCCATTGATGAGACTTGTAGCCAAAATATCGAGAACTATAAAATCTGCACAAACATAAGACGAATGACAAAAAAATATACAGTGACTCAAATCCGTAATCGTACTCCACCATGCAGATCACTTTTCCCTTCTTTTGAAAGTCGAAAACAATCTTTCGGAACATTCTATTTAGATAAAATCATAGTGTCATATGAGAGTTAAAAGGTTTGCTATCTGTTTTCAGAATAATGATTTTTATTTCTCTAAAAATGGCGAATGTATGTGCTGATGTATAAAAATTGAGTTTGAGATAATCGTACGCTGGTTGGAATCTCTACTCGATTTCGAAGGCGTTGGCCAATGTCCTAATTCCATCATTATTATGGTATCCCTTGTTCATTGCAACTATCTTTAGCTGTCTTCAGTCTTATATACGATTTTTTTGGTGTATTCAGAAGGTGTATTTATCATTTTTTTCATTAACACAGATAACTTCCATAGTGTTTTACTGGGATTGTGGTTTTGAAAATCGTTATTTTTAGAAATTTAATGATTTCTAAATTTCCTACACAGATAACATTCTTAGTTTTTTACTGGGATTGATGTCGGAAGATTGTGGAGGAATATCAATAAATGTTGAGTAATTGTAATGTAACCATGTGCGAACTTCATATGTCTTGAGATCTGGGTCATTGTCTTGGCAAAACTTGAATCCTCAATTCTATCCCATTATGTTGACACTTTGCTTCATATTTTCCTTCAGGATGATCGAGTAAACATTCTGACCCAATACACCATCGATGAAAACCAAATTCCTCATACATGCACCCTCATATCATCCCTCCACCACCACCATGTTTAAACATTGCTTTTAGATTTTTTTTTTTACGTTTAATTCATCGTTCGCTTCCTCCGTACCGAAACGATAACCATCGGAGTCAAAAATATCAAATTGGGACCCATCTATGGAAATAACATCTTACCAGTAAGACATTGATGTTTTTGGAATAATCAAATTGGAGTCACTGATCTTTTTTTGCTGAGAAACGGTTTGTCCCTCTGTGCTCGGGCATTCAAACTGCCCTTCCTTGGCACAATACAAACTTTTTGTTCACTCAACTTGGTTTTAATCGATGGTGTAATAGATCAGAATGTTTAATGAACATCCTAAAGGTGTAGTACGTAGCAAAGTGTGAACAAAAGTATATGGAATCGAGGATTCAAGTTTTGCCAAGACAATGAGCCAAGACAGAGCTCAAGACATATGAAGTTCGCACATGGTTACATTACAATTACTCAAAAGTTATTGATATTCCTCCACAATCTTCCGACATCAATCCCAGTAAAAAACGAAGGAAGTTATCTGTGTAGGAAATTTAGAAACCATTAAATTTCTAAAAATAACGATTTAAAAAAAAACACTTAGTTAAAAAATTGATAAATATACCTTCTGAATACACCAAATAACTCGTAGATAAGTCTGAAGACAGCTAAAGATAGTTGCAATGAACAAGGGATACCATAATAATGATGGAATTAGGAAATTGGCCAACGCTTCCGAAATCGAGTAGAGATTTCAACCAGCGTACGATTATGAGTTTGAGTCAATTTTTATACATTAGCACATACATTCGCCATTTTTAGAGAAATAAAAACCATTATTCTGAAAACAGATAGCAAACCTTTTAACTCTCATATGACACTATGATTTTATCTAAATAGAATGTTCCGAAAGTTTGTTTTCGACTTTCAAAAGAAGGGAAAAGAGATCTGCATGGTGGAGTACGATTACGGTATTTGAGTCACTGTATTTGTTTTGTTTTTTTTTTTTTTCGACTCTCCAGACACCACATCTCGTGTACATTTCGTTTTTAGTACCTCCGGAGGATCAGGGATCTCGACTAACATAATTAATGAACTTTAATGCAACAAAATATACTATGGAAACCCATTCTTCTGGAAGTAGAAGGCGCAAGACGGATTGTTTACCTGAAGCGTGAAATAGAGAAGTTGATCACAAGCGTCTGAATTCTGCAGCTGGCTGCAGAGCGGTTTTAACATATTGAACCATCTCAGGATATACTTCTAAGTGCCTTAGGTTAAATTACATTCCATTTTTTTATTGTTACTGTAAGGGTATGTGATATCCTGATTTAGAGTGTTCCTCTAGTGATTGTCAACAAAAGATAGCTCTGACGGATGCGTAGAAAAAAATGGATGTCTTTGGGAGAGCTACGCGGAACTACAGCATGCATTCCGCAGTAACGGAATTACAGCGGGCCTTCAATACAATTACCCCCGCGTTTTACTTCAATCAATCAGAAACACGCTGAAAAAAAGGTTTTGAGTATGATTAGATTAACACGTTGAGCCCCGTGTCGGTACCTAGGGACTGACGTTAAACTTTTCGTTAGAAAAACGTTGATCACTGGAACTGACACTTACAAAATGAGGAAATATTTATTTTCGGATGTTTTACGATATGCGATTGCTTTCTAATTGAATTTCTGACTATTTTCTTTCTATACAATAAAAATCTTTTGGAACGAGGACCGAGACTTACATTGTGCAAATCCTCTTGATGGGAGCTGAATAGAAAGCGTAGCAAGAACGGGATTCAACGTGTTAAGTTGAAATCATTAATCAATACCGATTCTATCTACGTTCTACCTACGGGCAATGGTAAAAAGTATGCTGAAATAATTAACTTACACTATGCATAAAACCAAATAATGTATATTCGATACATTCAAAAATAAAAACGAAAACTCGTGTTTAATTGTTTTCGCGTGATTTTTTTCGTGCTCTTATTAATGTTCTGAATCTTACTTTAAACCCCATGAACTTTGACTGACTTTTCAAAATTCCACAGCCCGAGAGCTATGTGACGGTATGACGTGCGAAAAATCACTCCCGTGACGTGACCTTCAAAACTATGCGTGTTCGATATCTGTCTATCGATACAATTCATCTGGAGAAAAAATCCATTAAGGCATTCCGACGAAAGTCGTGATTTACGCTTAACATTCACAAATCACTCAGGCCACAGAGTCGCATTCATCTAACTTAACATCAAGTTAATGGTTTTTTTTTTTCGTCGGATCATACTCCCGCAAGGTTACTATTAAACACCGCTACCTAATCGAACTCTGTATACACAATGACAGGTGAACAGGTTGTACTCTCATCTGGACTACCACACCGAACGGTAAAATACTTATGTCAAAACTATATTATAATTACTTTATGATCTCCTGCATATTTCTCCTGTCAGCGGTGATTGATTACAGTGCGCACGTGTGTGTGGTGGAAAACTGGAAATTCGCAACTCTGGGGGGATGGGGTGGAGAGAACCCGGTGATAATGGATCTTAACGTAATTAATCTGTTGGGGCTGTGCCACAAGACCAATTCACCTCGTTAGCCCAAATGGGAAACACACTCCCGCAAATGGCATCTAACTACGGTGTCAAACATCAGGTGGAGCCCCAAGATCTGCTGGCCTGGCCGGACGGAGAATTATTGAAAACAAAAAAAAATACCAACAGTGAAGCAAAGTAAAGATTGAAGGTCGCACGTTGGTCCCAATGCGAACCGATACCCGGGTGGATAGAGGTAAAACAATCGCTTATGGCTACCGGCAGATTGCTATCAATTTGTTTCGAAGAAAGAAATTTCTTCGTTCGCGCGTTTCATTCATTCGTCGCTCGGAGGAAGGATAAAACGATTAACGAAGAGATAAAAATGAATAATTTATAAACCAAAAGTTTCGATTGATATCTGTATACGATTTGTTTACGGAGCGTGATTGAATAGAGTTTAATGTTGCGGCGGAATGATTAATTAGTTGTTGTTGTTTTTTTTCGCCGACAGTTTAAGCTAATAAAAGAGGTGTGTCGAAATCAAGCGCTCGATTCGAATTGGCAAAATTTGTTGACCTTTATTACTATACGCTATATTATCCTAAATTGACTGGAAAGCATGCTTCGGTTTGTTTGCGCAAAAAGGGTGAAAACTGGTGTCGTATATATGCTATGTAAATATAAATATTCATATATATATATAATTCTCTGGACGAAAACGTTGATTTCAAGGATTTCACTTATGCAGTCCCATGGATAACGTTTTACCGATGCGGGATTTGTTGGAGCTTTGACACAAATCGGATTGCAAACCTCGTGTTTTTTTTTCTGTTTTACATCCAGCCTCTCTCTAAACCACGTCAACATAATATTGGGGCTCCTGTTGCTCTCTCCGAATTTTCCTGCATGCTCCAGCAACTACCAAGGCTTCAAGGGTAAAGATCACTGTAATGAATTTAAGACATGTTTGAAAAGAATGGTTACAGCTCCTTGGAAAATGGACCGCCGGATAACTTACATGTAAATATTATTATTATCTTCATTTCAGCTACAGTCTTTTCCATGTTTGCCTCGTTATACTCTGTGGCGGACAGAACAGCCCGCCGTACAATAGCCGATGCTTTCAATGTTATTGTACATGTTTGGTAGACTTGAAGAAGTTTTTCCATTCGCTGTGAAATTCGCGGTGAAACAAAATAGAGCCTCATTCACCTGTGTCTATTCTTTTTTTAGTCTGTCTTTTTGTATTTTTTCGTGTGTCTGATTGATGATTTCAATCCGATTTCAATGGAATAATCAGTTGTATTTTGAGTGGTAAATTCTAAGATACGGCGCAAGTGCAAGTAGTATTTCTTCCACGATTAAATCAAGTTTCTTTTGGGGTACAACGTCAAACGTCATTGAAGTCTATATTAAAAAATAAATCACATGGTCACATTCAAATTTTTATCAGCTTTGTCAATGACTAAGGCTCAGAACTTATCAACCGCCTCTAGTGTGTTATAACGAAGAGCAATCAATATTTTTTTCTTGCGACAAACCATCTTGTAAAACTATAACTACAGTTGAAACAATTCATTGGTTATTCCCTTGTTCGTATTCATATTTATATCCAAAATTGATTTATTTTTTTTCCAGATTATTTTCTTACGTGTGTTCTCGTCTGTCTGTCCCATCTTTCTCTCATCAGTCGCTTCAGTCTCGCCTGTCTTATCTGTCTCATATGTCTCGTCCCATTTGTCCCATTTGTCTAGTCTAGTTATTTGCTTTATTTTCTTCCTCAAGTACTTACCTTTGCTACTCCTATGATGAGCATGAGCGAAAGGATATTGTACAAGACCAGCAGCACAAATATTGGTTCCACTGAAAAAACATCATTTTCATGTACAAAACTTCCTATCCGACACAAACATCGCAAATGGTATCATTACTCACCATCATAACATACAATATCCCGATCGAGATCATTCACACGGGAGCAAGCCAGCAGTGCTGAGGCCACCTTGAACGAGACAAAAATCTCCGCAAACGCTATGAAGTAACTCCATATATAATAATTACAAGCCACACAACGCATCTCGCACACAAACGATATACACCTAATCACTAGTTAATTATTGATTGCTTTAAAAACAAATCACAATCGGTGTCAAAATTGCTCAATTCTACTACGGAAGGGGCAAAAAATTGCCGGCTGTCTGGAAGAACGAAACGCAAAAACTTCCTCTCCAAAACAAATCCTTTCGTGACAATGCGAACGCATGCGCGCGGTCCGGAGAACAGAATCGAAAGGATTCCCCTTCGTGTCCTAGCGTTGACACATAGATGACGCACTGACGTCTATAAAAGCTGACGTCTACAATGACGACATTATAGTATTTTTCTTAACATTTGGATACATTTTAAGGTGATCACATAACAATTGTTCATAGCTTGCGAAAATAATTTATATTGTTCAATAGTTAATAATCAACTCGTTGAAGCTCATGACTGACAATTAATTTCAACATTTAACACGTTGAGTGCCACGGTTTAATAGCGATTCTATGGAAATTTTTAAACGTATTAGGGCCATAGTTCCTTATCGTAGTGGGAGATATTTTTGTTTGAAAGCGAATGCTTATAAGCTTATATGCTTAACGGGTGTTAAATAAAAAATGAGAATTTTTTCAATCACATATAAAAAAAACAATTTTTTTTCATCGATTTCAGTATTTTTTATTAATAACATAATATATTTTCTTCAAAAAAATGTCAGTGAAAGTTTGAGTAAGGGCCGTGGTCTGCTGTTCGACGCAACTTTGTCGCGATGCTCTCACAAGAACGTTGTACGGCACTTACGTCCATTTTCCGGATACAATTCCGGATTCTTGTAGTCAGTTCGTGTCCTTGGCCCTCCAATTGTTTTTATACACTAGGGCACTGAGTGAGCCAAAGAAATCCTCTATTGGGCGGCAATGGGGCAAGTTTGTTGGGTTACGATCTTTCGGCACGAACGGTATCTTTTTCTCCTCAAGGTACGCCAGCGTCTTCTTGGCGTAATGGGAAGACGCCTTGTCCGGCCAGAAGACGTACTTCCCATCCGCGTGATGCTCGTTCAGGAACGGCAGCAGGATTTCATCGAGGCACTCGATAGATTTGTTGGTTGATTGCCAGACCGCTCGGCTTTAACCAAGGTTTTGAAATGCCTCGGTCGGAAATGGCGATGTACAACATAACGTTTTTTTTCAAACTTGTGCTTGAACTTGTATTTCACTTCAGGCGGTGTGGATGACTTGTCGCTGGAGTAGTAATTATCATTTCCTGGAATATGCGTTTTGGACAGCGGAAAATAGCTTTCGTCGTCCAGAACGAAAGACGTCCCGCGGTTTTTTGACCATCCACCGACAGTGTGATTTAACCGTCTCAATCTGCTCCTCCGTGTACTCCGGCGACCTCGTCTTATTCCTGCAGACGATTCCTTCCATCTTGAGGGTCCGATGGATCAATACGTGGGAGCAGCCATATTTCCGAACGGCGTCACGCAGGCTGGTTGCGTCCTTGTTGTCAAACAGCTTCTTTAACGATGTTTTCCTCTGCTTCGTCATTATCGTCACCGGACGACCACTTCCGACCTTCCGCTCTACGTTCAGGGAACCCAGGATACGATATACCATACTGACAGGTACATTTTCTTCCTTAAAATGTGCCACCGTGAACTTTTTTCCTTGCTGGCGTTTCGTAGAACCGTACAATGCGTTAGCGGAGCACGTGCTGTTTCGACGCCATCTTTGCTTTGACTAAATTCGAACTAGCAAAACCAAACACGCCTACTGTTTCTAGGGAGCCCAAAGAGCAATTTTCTTGGAGAAAGAAAATTTTACGTTCTTTATTTGAGTTACTGAAAGGTATTGAAAATATTCTCATTTTTTATTTAACACCCGTTATACAGCCATTCCATGCCAAACCGATATAGTGGTTCTCAGATTTTCGTCAAAAGTGGTAATTTTGTTCATTATCGCAAATTATTAGACCCGTATTTTTTTATTTTTTTATTGAGGTGAGCATTTCTATTTTAGGGTGGTCCGAAAAAATCCTTTTTCTCGCATTTTTGGCAAAAATGACTTTTTCTAAAACTCATAACTTTCGAACCACTGGACCAATTCAGATGTTCGACATATTAAATTAAAGCCAATTAGATGGTCTTTTTTGAAGAAATACTACAGTTGCAAAAAATGTGAATTATGTTTTCGTTATTATTGATTGTATTGGTTTTTTATAGTTTTCATGGTCTCGGGACCAAAGGCACTATATTTTTTATATTTTTTTCTGGAAAGCTGAGGATTTTTCACATAACATATCTCGAAACCAGGGAGGCGTTTTTTTTCGTTTTTGAGTTGTGATTTTTCAAAGTTAACCGGTGGTCCGAAAAATCATTTTTTTCCCATTTTTTCCACTACAAAAAATCAAAGTTATGATTTTTTGTAGTGGAAAAAATGGGATGATCTACTAGACCGATTCAGATGATCGATATATCAAATTAAAGCCAACGAGCTAGTCTTGTTTAAAAATATTTTTTTTTAATTTTGTTTTCGTTATTATTGATTATATTTGTTTTTTATATCTTACAACGTTTCGCCAAGGGCGCCTTATTTTTTATATTTTTTCCTGAAAGCTGAGGTTTTTCACAAAATATATCCGAATACCAGAGAGGTGTTATTTTTCGTTTTTAAGTTATGATTTTTCAAAGTTAACATGTTCTCAGTTTTCGTTCAATATTTCTATGCGACTAGACTGGATGTATGTGATTATAATCCAATTAATTGGCAAATGAGTTGTTTTTTCAAAAAAGTCTAGCTAGTAGGCTTTAATTTGGTATGTCAATCATCTGAATCGGTCCAGTAGTTCAAAGGTAATAAATTGTTGAAAAAAGCCATTTTTGGGAAAAATGATTTTTTGGACCACCTAATTGGCTTTAATTTAATATGTCGAACATCTGAATTGGTCCAGTGATTCGAAAGATATGAGTTTTAGAAAAAGTCATTTTTGCCAAAAATGCGAAAAAATAGATTTTTCGGACCACCCTAACACAAAAAAATAAAAAAATACGGGTCTATTAATTTGCGATAAAGAACAAAACTACCGCTTTTGAAGAAAATCTGAGAACCACTATATCGGTTTGGCATGGAATGGCTGTATATTAGTTACCTTTATTATCATATGTTATTCCGCGCGGCGAATGACGTGAGATAGCATAGTTTCTCATTTTATTGTGGAAGCCACCTTACTTTTCAACTCCCATTTAATACCCGAGTTGATAACATATGAGGACACGACTTTAAATCTCACCTAATGACAAACTATACTCACGTCATTCGCCTTCGGGAATACCGTGACTTCAGCCATCTCACGTCATTCGCCGCCCGGAATAAAGGGGACTGTCAGTCACCGGTGACTGACGCAGCCTGAGCGAAAACTCGGTGTCAGTCACCGGTGACTGACGTGGCAGTCAACGTGTTAATCTGTTGTTCAGCATTGTCAATCACTTTTTATGTGTGAAATGGTATTATAATTGCCCTTTTTTTAAATATAAACCAACAAAAATAAGTTTTTTGTCAGGTGTTTTGTTTTATCAAGAAATATTTTAACAGTGATCTAATTTGTCAAAAACGACAATCGAATTAGCGAAACTTTATCAACATTACAATGACATGGAAGACACATTTGTCCAAAACATTTCCTAACAAAAATTAATCCTAACTAGAAGGAATATGATATTATATCATATTCCTTCTAGTTAGGATTAATGCTCGAAACCCTATTAAAAAGAATAAAAGTGATGCCAATAATGCCAATATTTTTCATCGATATTCAAAACAAATCATCCCATTTTTTCTTTAAATATCATGGAGCTGCTCATCCAGGTAAACAAAGTTTGCTTATGCAAAACTATCAATGTTGTTTCTAATTATGAATGAAAATTGAACATTTTAACTAATTTGGTTGAATTTAAGAAATATTCATGACTGTTTGAACGCCCCATTTTTTACATTGAAATTTATTCTATTCGGGAATCTCAAAGCTGATATACACTCTGTCCAACTTCTCTAAGATTCTGATTCTATTTTGTTGCAACACAAACAGTTATAATTTCAACAAGAAACATTCATGCATTGTTGAATGCTTAGAATAAAGTACATTTAAGGTCAATTTTGTTCAAAAGAGTTGTTTGTTTATTTATTGTGGTTAAATATGATAATTTCAGCTGTCTAGTTTTTATAAGACCATTTCAAAATTCATAAGTAATGTCAATGAAAAGTTCAAAACGATCGGCTAATTTACATGTCAATAATTGGCAACCTTGCCATCTCGGCTAATAACCTGGAAAATTCGTGTTGGAATACTATTTACCAAATTCTGCTGAACGGATTTCTCGATAGTTCTCCGTGTTTCCGAAATTGCGACCTTGAGCTCTTCAATCATGGTGTACCGTTTTCCTTCAGTGTAGATTCTGCGTACATGGATTCTCCAAAGATTTTCAAGCCTGGAGAGCGAGCCGGTCAGTCCAAAAAATAAGTTTTAGGTCCTTAACCCATTGCTTAGTTTCCTTGCTGGTATGAACAGTATCATTGTTTTGCTGGAATGTGAATTTTTTGTGGCAATATTCACGCAAAAACGGTAGGAGAGAGGATTCCAGAATATATATGTAATCCTTGAATGATGTGAAAGCTATCTTGAGCTTTGCGGTTGCACAGAATCCCGCCCAAACCATGCACCAGTCTTCACCAAAATTCATGGTTGAACAATACCACGTCCCACTGTCGATTCATGTGAGCTTTGGCAAAAATCAGACGTCTTCCGATTTGAGATGATGTAAGATAAGAAGCTTTAACCTTTTAGGCCCTCTTTATGTGAGGATTTTTTACCAAAACGAATTGTCACCCGAGTAACATTTAAATTGAAATATTGCTTTATTTGCATAAGCGATTTTGAGGCATTCGAAGCAGTTCTAGCTATTTCACGCTTTTCCCGGTCAGAGAGCTTCGATTTACATGGAGCTGCCTCCCTCTTATCGTATCCTTGAAGATTCACCAAATAATTGAGCACTACTTGATGTAATCGTCCAATCCGACGAACGATTTCTCTGATACTAATATTTTCTTGGTGAAATGCATCGATTTGTGTTTCTTCTCTCTCCTTAATCATTTTTCCCTTCGGCATTTCCCAGATTTATTGATCAAAACAACTAAAACAACGGACAATCTAACTGGTCTTATAGAAACTTGACACTTGAAAAATACAAAAACATTCCTTAGCGCTCAGCGCTCAGTGCACACATATGAAAATCATGCAATGTAGGGTAGTCACCAATCCATACAAACCATAATATAAATTGAAGCATTGTTTGTTTACAATGACACAAAGCAGCAAGATCATCACCTGGTTTTATAGAAGTTGGACAGAGTGTAGCTCATAGCATAGCTTCTGTATGGAACTGACACAAATATGTTCTTACGAGTTTACAAATTAATTATTCTGACACTAACAACAATCGAATAATTATTTTTGTTTGAAAAGAAAATAAATTTGTTATTCTAACTACTTATTGAAATTTGAACATGGTTTCAATCCTAGCCAGACCATGACTCTCTGATATTCTTGTCCAGTGAGTAACGATAAGAATCATTCAAAGTATTTTACCAATGGGATATTTTATACCAATGCAATTTCGGCAATGGTCCAGGAGATGCATTTAAGTGGAAATTAGCCTTTAGAGTTCGACAGTCATTCTCTAGACAAAAACTTTCTTCGACAAAGTTGTTACATATGATAGGGCGCTCATTTTCATGTTGCCAAAAATAGTTGCCAACATTTTCGATGAAATAAAAAATCGAACTTTCTTATCTCTATAGATAGAGGTAAACATAGTTCGACAATGTTGTAGTCCCAGTTATTTAAAACATTTCTGTGGAACAAAGTTTTTTTGTATCTCTTGAAATAACCGACGTAGCGCATTTTTCCTAATTTGCGTTGGGGTCACCATTAAAAAACTGTTTTTTTGCTCTAACTTTCATATTTTAAATTCTACAAACAAACTGTTTTCGAAAGGCTTTTAGAACATACTGATACAAACATTTTGCGATGCAGAACTTGTCAATATCTCAATTTGACTCAAAGTTATTGACATTTCTTCCCAAAAAATACTCTTTCTTCAATTGCTTGCCATTCTTTCTGGGGCAAACATAAACAAAGTTAATTGGCGGCATTTGAAAGAACAGAGTTTACTCTACATAGTGTGTGATTTTCAAAACTATGTTATTTTTCGTGTTTGAGTAAATTAAAATTGAAATCATGAGTTTTTGGGTGAAAAACCATCAATAACTTCGAGCAGGATTAAGATATTGACATGTTCGGCATCGCAAAATGTTAAGCTGTTGATAAGCTAACTCGATGGTGTCGGTCGATACTCACAAAGAGATACTCGATGGTGTCGGTCGCTTCAAGAATTCCTCACTATGAAGCGTGAAGATTCTTGAATGCGATCGACTGAAGTCTGTGTCACTCAAAAATGACAAACGAGTTCTCAATCGGACAAACTCTTTTCGAGTGACATTTGAGGGTTCCGCTCTTCCAAACTACGTTGCAATAGGTGCTCTTCGTTTACCTGTTCGGTTGTTTGTACCCCGGGTAATGAAATGCAACAAATGTATGCAACTCGGTCACACGGCCGCCTATTGTTGCAATAAACAACGTTGCGCAGATTGTGGAGAGTCATGATGGGACTTCTTGCGCAAAAGAGCGCAAGTGTCTTCATTGCGACGGGGCCCCCCATGATCTTTCTCAATGCCCGGTGTACATACAACGAGGGGAAAAACTCAAGCGTTCCTTAAAGGAACGTTCCAAGCGGACTTATGCAGAAATGCTTAAGAGTTCCGCCTCAACGACTCAGGACAATCCCTACTCCATTCTGCAGAACGACGAGCCTGTTGCAGACGCTCCCAATGCAGGAAGTTCCGGTACATCGCAGGGTGCCATTAGGAAAAGAAAAATTACTTCTTTTCCATCACTCCCCAGAAAGAAGACCGAAACTTCCCAAGTTGGAATGAAACCTCGTATCGAACGTGCTGAGAATATACCGAAGCAAGTACCTCCTGGTTTAAGCGGTTCTTCTACGCACCAGGGGTTCTCAGCACTTCCCGGAGCAGAGCCCAACACGTCTGTTCCTTTTTCGCGGTCGAGGCAACAGCCACAATCTGGCTTGCTTGCGCTTTCTGACCTGGTGGACAATATTTTAAATGCTTTGAATATAAATGACCCTCTTAAAAGCATAGTATTATGTTTGCTTCCGATTGTGAGAACATTTTTGAAAGAAAAATGTGGTTTTTTAGCAGTTAGAAACATGGCTTTCTTCAGCCGACGAACTGAATTTCCACGATTTCAACATTATTCGCCTCGATCGAAATGACTCGTACGTACTATTGGGGATCAAAAATTGCCACTCCTTCTATAGAGTCACTCTCCCATCGATGACAGGCATTGAAGTTGTCGCTTGCCAGACACAAATCAATGGCAAAGACCTCTGCATTGCCTCGATATATATTCCTCCAAGAACTATGGTTGGCCGCCATCAGTTTTTTGATATCATCGAGGCACTGCCGGAGCCGCGGCTAATCTTAGGTGACCTCAACTCCCATGGAACAGCATGGGGTTCACTCTACGATGACAACCGTGCCACTTTGATTTATGATCTGTGTGAACTTCAAATTGACAGTTTTGAATACTGGGGAAGCAACTAGAATAGCCAACCCTCCTGCACGGGCAAGCATGCTAGACATATCACTTTGCTCTCCTTCGTTATCCCTGGATTGCACGTGGAAGGTAATCCAAGATCCCCACGGTAGTGACCACCTGCCAATAATTTTATCGATCGCCAATGAATCAGGTTCTCGTGAGTCAGTCGATATTGCGTATGACCTCATGAAAAATATTGACTGGAGAAAATTTGCAGAAATAATATCTGAAGCACTTGTTTCAATGCATGAACTTCCTCCACTCGAAGAGTATAATTTTATATCGAGTTTGATTTACGAAAGCGCACTTCAAGCTCAAAAGAAACGTGTTCCTGCTACCACTTTACGACGTCGTCCTCCATCACTTTGGTGGGACAAGGAGTGTTCAAAGGTCTACCTTGAAAAATCATCCGCTTTCAAAAAATTCCGGAAAACTGGACTAGTGGAATGGTTTTGAAAGCACCAAGCTCTAGAAGCCAAACTAAAAGGTCTGATTAAAGCAAAAAAGCGTGGATATTGGCGAAAGTTCGTCAATGGTTTGTCAAGGGAGACCGCTATGAGCACTCTTTGGAACACGGCTAGGAGAATGCGTGGCTGGAACCATACAAATGAAAGTGAGGAATACTCTGACCGTTGGATTTTCAAATTTGCAAGAAAGGTTTATCCCGATTCCGTTCCTGCACAAAGCGTCGTACGCGACATTCCGCTCCAATGCGACATTGAGAATTTTTCGATGGTGGAATTCTCAATTGCCCTCCTCTCATGTAACAATTCAGCTCCGGGGTCGGACAAGATTAAATTCAACTTGTTGAAGAATCTTCCCGACTTGGCAAAACAGCGTTTGCTGAACTTGTTCAACAAGTTTCTGGAGCTGAATATTGTCCCGCATGACTGGAGACAAGTGAGAGTGATAGCCATACGGAAACCCAACAAGCCGGCTTGCAATCACAACTCGTAAAGGCCGATTGCAATGTTATCCTGTATTCGTAAATTGTTAGAGAAAATGATTCTACTTCGTTTGGACAAGTGGTTTGAAGCGAACAATTTGCTGTCAAATACGCAGTTTTTGACAGCAAAAACATTTTGCTCGTTTTTCGCATTTGCTCGCAAAGAACAAATGGCTTCCGTTTTTCTCGATATCAAAGGCATTTGATTCAGTTGCCATGGAAATTCTCTCAGAGAAACTTCATAATCGTGGACTTTCACCAATTCTGAATAATTTCCTGTACAATTTACTGTCAGAAAAGCACATGTTTTTCAATCATGGCAGCTTGAAATCTTCTCGATACAGTTTTATGGGCCTACCACAAGGCTCCTGCTTAAGCCCCCTCTTGTACAGTTTTTACGTCAATGATATAGATGATTATCTAACTAGAGACTGCACGCTGAGACAACTTGCAGACGATGGAGTTATTTCCATCACGGGTACTAATCCCGCCGTTCTGCAAAAATCCTTGCAAGATACCCTGAACAATCTGTTCACGTGGGCTCTCAAGCTGGGTATCGAATTCTCTACGGAGAAAACCGAAATGGTCGTTTTTTCTAGGAAGCACGAACCCGCCCAATTCCAGCTTCACCTATCCGGCAAAACGATCAAGCACTCGATGTTTTTCAAATACCTTGGAGTATATTTTGACTCTAAATGTACCTGGGGAATACACATTGCGTAATTGAAACAGAAATGCCAGCAAAGAATCAATTTTCTCCAAACAATAACCGGAACATGGTGGGGTGCCCATCCAGGAGACCTCATTCAGTTATACAAAACAACGATATTATCAGTGTTAGAATATGGCAGTTTTTGCTTCCGATCAGCTGCCAGGATTCATATTCTCAAGCTGGAGAGAATACAATATCGTTGCTTGCGTATAGCAATGGGGTGTTTGCATTCGACACATACGATGAGTCTCGAAGTTTTGGCAGGAGTACCCGCGCTTACTCTTCGGTTCACAGAATTATCCTACAGATTTCTCATCCGTTGCAAGATCATGAATCCATTGGTGATTGATAACTTCGAAAATCTACTCCAACTGACTCCTTAGTCAAGTTTTATGTCTTTATACCATGAGTACCTTACCCACGACGTGCACCCTTCACCAGGCATCTCCAACCAAGTTTGCTTCCCATACTTTTGCAATTCCTCTGTCATTTTTGATCTGTCCATGCGACAAAAAATCCATGGAATCCCAGATCATCTACGCTCAGATTCTATTCCGCCGATATTTTCGGCAGAATATGGTGGCATAGTTAGATCTGATAAAATGTTCTTTACTGACGGTTCATTCATAAACGGGTCCACTGGCTTTGGCATCTTCAATGAAAATTCCAGTGCCTCTTTCAAACTCAAAGATCCTTGTTCCGTGTATGTTGCTGAACTGGGTGCGATATACTACGCACTGGGGATCATTGAAACATTGCCCATCGACCACTATTTTATTTTTTCAGACAGTCTCAGCTCATTAGAGGCAATCCGCTCAATGAAAGTTGATAAACGCTCATCTTATTTCCTAACAAGAATAAGACAACTATTGAGTGTTTTGGTCGAAAAATTATTCAAGATTACCTTAGCATGGGTTCCCTCTCATTGCTCGATTCCGGGGAATGAGAAAGTGGACTCGCTAGCTAAGGTGGGCGCTTTAGAAGGCACTCTTTTTGAAAGGCAAATTGCTTATAATGAATTTTTCCACATTCCTCGTCAGTATACGCTCGTAAGTTGGCAGCGCATGTGGAGTGGAGATGAGTTCGGTCGTTGGTTACACACGATTATCCCTAAGGTCTCGACGAGGGCATGGTTCTGGGGATTGAATGTAGGTCGTGATTTCATTCGCGTGATATCTCGGCTTATGTCCAATCACTACAACCTAAACGCGCATCTCTATCGCATTGGGCTCGCAGCAAACAATCTTTGTGATTGTGGCGATGGCTACCACGACATCGAGCATGTTGTCTGGTCGTGTATCCGGTTCCATGCTGCTCGCTCTCAGCTCTCTACAGCACTAAGAGCACAAGGCAGACAATCGGATATCCCCGTCCGGGATATCTTAGGTAGCCGTGATCCTGATCTTCTGCTTCATCTATACCTGTTCCACAGAAACGCCGATGTCAACGTATAATGATGTTTCCTTCGTTGTGTCCCCGTTTCATATCCCTCCTATCCGATCGATAAACTTTTACTTAGTCGCGGCAATACATACACACACTCTTTACAGACACACGGGCCAAAGGTTGTGCAGTCCACTGATCATTCAACGAGAGCCAAAGGTTGTACCGCTCATGACAACTCTACACGAACTGATGATTGCGCCGGCTAGTGACCATTCTATCCTGGATTCCTCGAGTCGAGAAAGACGCACCACGTTAGATATGAGGTACAGACTAGGGGGGCGTTGCTGATTAATGGTCAGCTGCATCCCAATAGGAAGTATCCCGTGTCGGGTACACGTACAGAGCATTGGAGACAGCAACATCCGAATTACGAAAACACTTGTAATACTAACCTCGAGCCAACCGCGAGTAATCGGTTACATATTACTAACATAGATAATAAGAAAAATTGTATTGAACTCCCGGCCCCGTGAGGCTAACGCCATATGATATTTGAAAATCATATATTATATAGAGTGAAACCTGTTCTTTTAAATTTCGTCAACAAACATTTTTTATGGGGCAAACCCCAGAAAGAATGATAAACAAGTGAAAAGAGCGTGTTTATTGGGAAGAAATATCAATAACTTTGAGTAAAGTTGAGATATTGACAAGTTCAGCATCGAAAAATGTTTGTATTAGTAAGCTCTCAAAGTCTTTCGAAGACTTTTTACTTTTTACATGCAAACTATGTAAAATTTTAAATATAAAAGTTAGAGCAAACATAAACAGTTTTTTTCATGGTGACCCTAACGTAACTTAGAAAAAAGGCGCTATATCGGTTATTTCAAGAGATAGAGAAAAACTTTGTTCTACAAAGATGACTCAAATAACTGGAGCTACAATATTGTCGAACTATGTTTACCTCTATCTATAAAGATAAGAAAGTTCGATTTTTTATTTCATCGAAAATTTTGGTCATCCTATTTTTGACAACATAAAAACGAGCGCTCTATAATAAGTAACAACTTTGTCTAAAACAGTTTTTGTCTAGAGAATAACTGTCAAGCTCTAAATGCTAATTTCCACTTAAATGCATCTCCTGGACCATTATGCAATGGGATCGAGAGATTTTTTTTTTTTTGCTTTATCCGGCCAAAACACATATCTTCCACCTGAATGATGTTTTTTCCTAGCATATCGAGCATTCAATCTTGTACATACTTTGATTTAGAACCAAACACTTGGCTTAAACCATGACTCAGAAATACCGCTCTTAGAAATGGCTTTGTTTACTGTCTATCCCATAAAAACTACGAAAATCCGTTCCCAAGGTTCAAAAATATTTTTCTTTTTTTATGATTGAAAAACCTTTTTATTTATTCAAGCTTGTATTTCAACCAATTCTTAATTAATCTCTCCAAGACAATAGGTTTCAACGTTTCAATTTGAAGAATTTGGCTTAAAACAAATTTGTTATTGAAAACCTCGGTTTGATATAACGGGGTTTTAATAAGAGCGCTATAAAAGTTTTTTTTAAATAAAACAAAAACGGTTTTTGAAAGTACAATATTGTCTAATAGTTCATTAATTTTCTTCGGTTTTTGACCCATTCACACCCCCCATCGACAGTATCTAGATATATTGTGATGCGGTATTGTATTTCAAAACAAAAATTAACCGGATAAACGCCCCGGGTAAACGTAACGCCTCGGGCAGACGTATGCCATCCGACGCTCGCTAAAGCTCGGTCAGACATTGCTAAAGGATTGTATCCTATGTTTGAAACTAACCGGGCAATCAGTGGATTCCAGGTTTGCGTGCGAGACACCGTCGAACCGACGATTTATTCCGGTCACGATACAGAGGTACCTTAAAGATACCTAATTTCAGGTACAATCTAGGCATAACGTAAACAAGTTAACACTCCTATACTCGCACATTGGTCTGTCAGACCGAGAAATCAATAATTCGTTCATTTCTCAGAAAATATCAACACTACGACTTTGCGATTCCCTCTAGCTTCGTTATTCGTCGTTCGTCATCGTTTAGCGTATCGCATGTGTTGTTACAAAAGAGACGTGTGCCACTTTTTTAACACTTTCGGGCTGACACACCGACGCGAGTATAGGAGAAACTTTTTCGGACAAGTGCCTTTTTTCATATTCTAGAATATTATTGAATGAAATGTATGAATTAATGTTAGTGGCGTGGAATATTTATTGAATATAATGCATAAGATCATAACCGGACTATTCTTATTTGATGTCAGTCCCTTTTGTAACTAGATTGAACGGATCCATATATTAACTATTCGTCGTTAGATTCATACGTTCAAAAGCAAAATATAAATGTTCAACTTTCGTATAGTTATTCGCTGGTCATACATATACACACTTGTGAAAGAATTTCACTTGTGGAAAAGTAACTAAATAACTAATCGGTGGCTTATTTTTAACAGTTACAGTTTCGAGTTTTTTTTTAATAATGGACAATATAGACAATAAAACAAGAAAAAGAAAAGGAAGTACCTAGAATTCCTTTTAATCATCTTTTTATGCGCTGTCTCAAAAAAGACATTAATTCATAGTTTACCAAGAATACAAAGACAAAGAATATTAGAAATATGCAAACTTTATATTCCAGAACCTTTATCATCTGGTAATTATATGAAAGGTGGTTATCAGTGCTTGGATTTTGAATGAACTGAATATGAGCATATGCCCTTCATTCGTTTTCTCATTCATGTACGTTGCTCCCTTTGAACCATTCAACACTACGGTGCCAGGCGAATTGCCTTGATTCACTGCCATCGACATCGGTGAACCATCAACATTCGAAGCTTGAATTTTAAAAGAGGAGCTCGAGCATTCTAAGCTCATTCTTTCTTCTATTCGCTATGATACATACTTGTGGACGTCATCCACTCACAGCTAAATACAGGCGCTTGTGCTCTCTTAGCGGGCTGTGGCCGAGCCTTGGCTGCACATATGGTGCACGGGAGGAGAATTGAATTGAAGCATTTTTCTAGTTTCGCATTTATTTTATTCACAGCAAACTACTAGGCCTAAACGTGAAGTTTATTAAACTTTTAATGTCATAACGTTTTATTTGAACGTTACGTATCTTTCAGGTAATAATATGAAACTTGAACTATTAATGTTAGTTCAAATATTCTATTTATAACAAGTTAATCTACCTAACAATGGTTTTTGGCTAGAATTATCTCCACCAAAATAGGTTTTTCAGAAAATCATCATAATTTTTGAACTTCAATAGTTGGGCTATGTTGTTTCATTTAGGAATGTAACACGGATTACATTTTCCTTTTCAACTGCAAACCGGAAACTGGTGCGTTAGTGCGCTTTTTATAAAGTAAAAAACTTTAGTACGCGAAGATAAGCGCTTTGGTGTTGCATGTATTGACATAAACTTATATACAGTATCAGAACAAAGCCATTCCTTATACTTCTATTAGGCATGGTAGAGTTTGATGAAAGGCACAACTTGACAAACCTGACCCAAAAAAGTTATTCGATATACAATTTTGGACTCGAAACTGTATACAGTTTGAAAGAGAAATATTATTTTAATGTTTCGAATATGACTTATTTCGAAAAAAAAGTTACCTTTTAATGTTAAGGTGAAATATAAGTGCCTATTATAAGTACAGTGGGGTGAAAATCGTGACTTTTGAAGATTTAGTTGAATTTTTACCAGGAATTTTTTATATCGATATTGCAGCAAAATTAAGAAAGACAGAAGTTGGGTGTCGAAGAACAAATTGTAGAGAACTAGAGAACTTTAATCCAATCGATAGAAACAATAATGTTTATATTAATTTCTGGGATAAAACTAATAATAACATATTGAAAATTACCAACTTTTAAGTTTTTCACTTCCAAAATGTTATTTAAATACACTAATTTAGATGTTCCAGTACTTTATTCTTTAGCGTACTTTATAATGTAGATCCAGTTAGAGGCAACAGAGTCTGAAACAACAAAAAGTTCTATAACTCTGTCATTGTTGAAATTCAAACATATGCGTAGAAGGATTTTTCTCATCAAATATGATCGTCTATCATCTCCTGAGAGATTCTGAATAAATTTATTTTTTTCGTATGAGAAAGGTGTGACTTTAAGAAATGAATAAAAAAATTAAATTCTACTTTTATATTAAAAAAACGAAAATATATGCATAAAAAACGAATAGAACAATGTTTTTGACTCGATAAAATACAGAATTCGATTATATACAGTTCAAAGTTCGTAAAAAGTTCGGTATGTATATTAGCAAATTTCGAAACTGTAAGAAAGTATGAAACGCTGTTGAAAACTATAGAGAAACTGCTATACGCGATGTCCAGAACAACAACGACATACTGCTTCGCATAGTAGTTTCAAAACAATTGATAGTTATTTCAAGCAATAATTCCAAGAGTATAAATCTAAACATTTAATTTTTAAACGATTTGTTAATAAAACTTGTCATTATCGATGCGCGTTTTTATTAAAAACATAATCGAAGTTACAGAAAGACATAGACAAGTTTGTTAGAAAATACATTATATCGTTCCTATTACACGATATTGCAATGAATTTGAAGTTTTGAGGTAAGTTTACTGCTTGCTTTATTCACGTGAATACATTCCTCGTACAGCGAAATACAGCAAATATGTACAGTGTTGTCTACCGTAAATTTCTTGGTGGAAGGAGTAATATTACATATCAATCCAGTATATAACGTATGAACGTTAAGTTATGAAATATCATTAATAATTAATAATTAATACAGTAATTCAAGTGAGAATGAAAATATCTTATAATTTATCGAACATTGCATCGCTCACCCAATCATCACATTATATTCATATAAACTTAAACTCAAAACATATAAAGGAGTACCTTATGAATCTGCTTCAAAATAATGTCGACGATATTAATACAAAAAGTGCGACACACGGATCGCGCGCATTTCTAAAATATAGATTCTAGCTGGCTCAAATGAAATACGCTTGAGGAATTATTTGCATTCAAATTCAGTAGCACACACTGAATTTGAATGATTCAACTGCAAACTGGCACGTGAATCTCATATGCTACTGAACCAAATATACTGTTTACAGCCTACGTTCAGGGGATAAAAAAGAATTGCTAGACTCTTCCAAATAGTCTCACGACTTTTTAGCGTTATGAGTACAAATTCTTCAGCACATATGGATGGACACAATCGTTCTCACTTTTATTTCTCGTGTGGTATATTCAGCGCGAACAGCAGTTGCTTGGTACGTTAGTGTGAGAGCTTTAAAGCAACTGAACTGTTTTACGGTTCGTTCATTCAAATTTGAATGAATGGTGAAAGCACTGGTGGTTATACATTCTTCTCTTCGATAAAAGACTCGAAAAATACGCAACAACTGCAGGAAATGTAAAAAATATGTTTGTTTCGAGCATGCACTTATGCTATGTTTTGATTGTTACTCCAATGAAACCACAATCGATTAATACGTTTTTATGTTATTTTATAGCTCTTTATCTTCCATGAATTATATTCAGTTGCTTACTTTTAATTAATAACAGTGAAAAATTCAAATTTCGTTATTTGTGTTAGAGTATCAAAAATTACTCTGTTTTGAGAAGGCTGAATTAGATGACTATTAAAACATAATAAACACGAAGAAAACATATTTTTTTGGAGTTTTTTCATTCAATCATACCCTCTTCTTCAAATAAATGCCAATAAAGCCTGAAAAATACACAATGGCAACATTACGGAGAAGTTTTCGGTCTGTGACACCGTGCGCGAGTATACGTGTTATGATTTTGCACGCGAGTACAGGAATGTTAATTATGTTTGTACCGATAACGTCCGGTTGGATCAACGAGGTGTGTTTGTGTTGTTGTGATTTCAATTCTCCTTTGGAAACTGTTCATGTCCTCAAATGTATATTTTTACCATAATGATGTATGTATTTGAAAAAGTTGGAAGAAATTATAATCAAATTCATAAAATTTTATGAACATGACGGGATAACACTAGAATCATATTGAAAGGGTCTACTTACTGTAAAAAGACAATAGATTAGAAATATGTTTTCAATATTTTGAGAATGGTTGCATTTAGAAGGAGATTGATAATGAGCTTTTTTGTTTTAAATCATATCTGGATTCATAATTTGAAAAATTGATAAATTTCATAAATTTCATATAAATTAAATTCATAAGAATTCGATGTATCACAAAGTTCGTCAAAAATAGTTTTACCGACTTGGACATATTTTTCGAATTTTCTACATGACTTGTATTAAAAATTCTAAAAAAGGAGTACTATTTTTTTTCTCAGTGTTTATTTTCTTCACGTTCAAACATCAATACTCTATAACACTTCGGCACAACTCATAGTTTTTGAGATATAAATTATGAAAGATTTATCTTACTCAAATCGATACGCCCTAATTATGGAGGCGATCTGGCGTAGTGGTAACATTCGTACCTCTCAGGCTAAAGGTCACGAGATCAATCCTCACTCCCGACATTTTTCCGAAAAATGGAGGTGCAGTGACGAACCAGTCAAAAGTGTTGAAGTCACTATAATACAGATAAAAAAAAACGATACGCCCTATTGAAAAGTTACAATTGAGTGAAAAAATTCTCAATTGCTGTGGAAAACTCGTATTTCCTCCAACCCAAACGGAACACAAACTTTCATTCGAATCAAAAATACTTATGTTTTTTTTATTTTTTCTCGATATTTTTGTCCACTACATCTACACACACCAAGATAAAAATTTGTTCGTAAAGTATTCCAATACTTGAGAATTTAACAAAAATTGTAGTTTACTTGTGATGAAGAAAATCGGCAAATACTTCTCGGGCAACCTAATACTAACTAATTTTAGACATCGCAGATTTGAATGTTGCCTCCATAATCCATGGCACTAAAATATTGTACAGATCGCACTTATAAAAAAATGTCAGCACCTAGTTTACCTATGCCGAATTTCTTCAATGTGATTTTGCTTTGACCAAGTTGCCCCACCTACAAGTTAAAAGTAATCTTCAGCTCAAGTATTAGCCATTTCACACCATTCGACACGACCTGCCAAACGGTTTTAACCTCTACCTTTTGTTAGAAAAATAAGCTAGCATTCCCTCAACAACCAGCTGTTGTTGTGAAGTAAAAGACCCCGAAACAATGTTTCTCTAATAACACCAATTACCCAGTGCAATGCGAGGATCAAACCATCAATGATGAGTGAAGAGGCTTCACACCTCACGAAACAGCGAAAAAAAGCACTCCGGCTGAATATGCGTGGCATTTCAATCACGAATATTGGGAGCTTGTATTGTTTTGGGATTGACAGTGAAATGATTTGTTTAGACACAACTTACCGCAAAATAATACATGATTACCCATTCCGTCCGAACAACCCCATGGTGCGAAGATGCCCTTCTCCCAAGTGTGGAAATGATGAATAGGCGAATATCTGCTATACTTTGGATGATGAGTCTTCGGCTCACTAGCTTTTGATGAATCATTAAATATGCAAGATAGAGCGAAAGCCACTATCACGATTGTGATCACTGGCTATGATCCGTGGCAATGATGCTCGATGATCGGTACAAGCAGACATTCGTTAGCACTTGAGTTATTTTGGAAATCGATGAAACAAACAAGCTGTCCGAAGAGATCATCCAACGGTTCCAATGACCATTGAACTGTATCATGGCGCGTTTATTAAGTGTCAAGCACTACACTCGAGTTGTTCAATATCGTGTTTCATTTTTTCTGTTTTCATTGCAAGCACAGTCAGGTGTCTGACGGACGAGTTTGAAGCATTCGTTCATAATTCAAAATACTGGGATTTTTTTTTTCGATCTTGCGATAGATGTGGCGAAAAATGTTATCCATGAGTCAAATGAGAGAGTTCGTATTTGAATCTGTCGAAAACTGAACCGGAAACAGGTGTAAAGGGTGTGTCACATCAAATTGCATCACGGAAAAAACGCTGTAGAAATTTAATTTTTAGGAATTATATCTTCAGCTTTCGCTTGTAATCAGATAAGAGTGTATAGATCACGTTGGCCATGCTTCACTGTCAATTTTTCGTAAATTTGGAAAAATGTCGTAGAACGAAAAAGAGCGTCGTGAATTAATCCTGCGCACTCATTTCGAGAATCCGGAGTTGTCACATCGGGACACCGGTAAGATGCTGGGAATCGTCCAATCCACGGTCAGCAGAGTACTAAAACGATACTTCGAGAACCTAACCATCGACCGGAAGGTGAAGAACGGCAAAAATGGATGCTCCGTCAGTGAAAAAGATCACAAGCGCGTAGTTAAGCAGTTTAGACGTGATCCGAGAAGTTCGGTCCGGGATGTCGCCAATAAGCTGAATTTGTCAAGTTCATTCGTCCAGCGGACCAAGCAGCGGGAGGGCCTGCGTACATACAAGGTTCAGAAGGCTCCTAACCGCGACGAAAGGCAAAACATGGTGGGGAAGACGCGAGCCCGGAAGCTTTACATCGAAATGCTGACGAAGCCGCGTTGCCTGGTAATGGACGACGAAACCTACGTAAAAGCGGACTTTCGTCAGCTGCCGGGTCTGTTGTTCTTCTCCGCAGAGGACAAATTCAGCGTTCCGGAGGAGATTCGCAAGCAGAAACTATCCAAGTTTGCCAAAAAGTACATGGTGTGGCCGGATCTCGCTTCGTGCCACTATTCAAAGGACGTGTTGGAGTGGTACGAAGCCAACGGGGTCACCTTCGTGCCAAAGGAAATGAACCCGCCCAACGCGTTGGAGCTTCGCCCAATAGAGAAATATTGGGCGCTTATGAAGCAGGCCCTCCGGAAGAACCCAAAAGTTGTCAAATCGGAGGCGAACTTCAAGAGAAAATGGATTTCTGTTAAAAAAAAACTACAACCTGACGTTGTACAGAACCTTATGGACGGGGTAAAGAGGAAGGTGCGAGCATACGGGCTTGGGCTCGAAGTATGAATAAAAAGAAAATGCCAAAAGTTGCCAAAACATGTCTAACAGATCGAGTTTTTAAATAAACGACAATTTCCTCGCATTACATAAATGAAATAACTTTCATGCTAACAAAAAATGTTTTTGCTCCATCTCTCCACTCCATTTTAAAGCAAACTGCTAACATCATCTACACAGAACACTCAATTTAGATGAACAGGACATGATTTAAGTCTAGCAACCGAAAAAAAATATAGAGCATTGTTGAACGAAGACATCACTCAGAATTGAAAGGAGAATGTCTCTCTAGACCAACGGACGAGTTTCGATGGTCATTGTATTTATTAGGGGAAAGACGGTAAAGACGGACACCCTAAGTAAAAGTTGATTTTGTTCGTGAATTTCACGAAAAAATATATAGCTATCTCACCACGAAACGACAGTCTAAATCTTTTCTTATAATAAAAATGTTTTAGAGGCAAAAATTTCGCAAAATTAATGTGTTCAGCATCCGAAATAGGACACCTGGGGTGAGAAAGATGGACACTAACTGGAAAGTTATGTTTTGAAATTCAAGCTGATGTACTCAACAAGTTTTTGAAGTCTTCAAATAGTTCTAACAAATGATTGAACAAAATAGGCTTGACTAAAATCACTTAGAAAGGCCTTGTAATTTTTCTCATTTTATCATGTCTAAAATAGCTTCAAACATCCGGAATTAACCCCTTCATGTATAACGTCGAACCAAACTCGTGGCTATTAGACTGTGCCAGAACGTACAACATCGAACCTCACTCGTCGTCTATCGATGTGAAATGGATACGTGTGATGAAGCGGGACTGCTACGATCGCAAGTAAGAAACACACACTCAACGGAGTATCGAAACGACATACTGTGCTCGTGTTTGGGCCCTGTTGTTGGAAATTAAATCGTACGGCAAGGGGTTAACGACTAGGATTACGTTTCAAAAACCACTGAACCAGGCTTTCCGAGCCGTCTGAGTTGGTTTATGGAACGAATGTTTCAGTCGGTATTATACGGCAGTTCGGAAGCCACTTTTATCACTTCCGTCATGGACTTCCCATAGAATCTCCTTTCTAGATCGAAGAGATGACGCACTACAGTGATAGACATTCGTTTAGCCGCACTTGAAAAAAAAACTTGAAACACTTACAAAACAACTAGGAATGTTCTTTTTATCGGGATACTTATTTGCTGTAGTGATAGTATATTTAAGTCACATTTATTGAAAGGACGTGCGTCACAATTATACACACAAGGCGGCATCGGTGGATATAAATATTCAAACGTCGTTCTTTCCCGAGACATACGTTTAGCCGCATAAAAATCGAGTTTTCGCATAATCACCAAGCCTTTATCTGTGTTTTTTTGAAAAAATACTGGCGAAAGGTATTCTATTGACGGAAGAGGGGCGGAAAATAATAAAGATATTCAGTTTTCTAACCGCTCGATCGTAACAAAAATTGGTCTATCTGAGAAAGTGGTACGGAATTTCTTTAAATAGTGCCAGAAATATGGAATATAACGACCAACAAATGGGAACACCAAAGTTACATTGCCACTTAAAGGTCGAATAAGACACGAAGCAACTAGGAAACGATGTCCTGCTCATACATTAAGGCAGAATCAGTTGTTCCAGTAACGGAGAGACATATTGCGCGCATCTTGAATGAGTCACCAAACATCATGTGGAAGAAACCTCAAGGGAAGCCGAAACTGGCCGCCACCCAAGAGCAGAACCATCTCATTTTCGACCGGCAATACATGGAATGGAAACTAGAATGGAGGAATGTTGTATTTTCCGGCGAAAAAAGTTCAATTTGGATAGTCCGGACTGTTACAGTTGCTATTGGTACAATTTAAGTCAACGGCATGTCGTGAGATCCAAGCGAAACTTTGGGGGCGGAAGTTTGACAGTGTGGGGAGCCGTTTCCTATCACAGCAAGCTTCTCATTTGTTTCATTTTCACCCGAATGAACTCCGAAAAGTATCTTCAATTACTGGAGGACGTTTTGATTGGCCATATTGAGAATAACGCTACCGAGGATGTCGTTTTTTTGCAGGATTATGCATAGATCCACGTTTCCAAGCAATCGAAGGCATGGTTTGCCGAGAAGGACATTCCGCTTCTTGAATGACCTGCTAGCAGTCGATTTCAATCCCATAGAGAACCTATGGAGAATCTTGGCCGAGATGGTCTATGCAAACGGATGACAATTTGACAACATTCAAGGCAGTCTCAAGGCAGTAATTTAGGAGTGTTGGGCTATAACCAATATGGCAACACTTTAAAAGCTGTCTAACTCGATGCCAAATCGAGTTTTCAAAGTGATCCGAAATGGACATACTAAATATTAGCTACCGATTGGACTCGAAATTTGCTGCACAAATTTTCTTTTATTGAAATTTTAGGATGCGGCTAAACGAATGTCCACCCTGATTCCACATATTTGAATTACTTAGAAAACCAAAAGTAAATTTATACTTTTTTTGAGAATGAATTCGATGAAAATAAACAATAATCGTCTTTTATGAGCAAAACTGTACAAAGAATTTACTTATTTTTAAAAATATTGAGGAAAAATAGGATGCGGCTAAACGAATGTCTACCACTGTAGCACTTGTTACTACTGCTGACTAAAAACTGTTGGAAGTTGTACTAGTTGTGGTGAAAATTTGGAATTTTTGTGGTGCCGTATGAGTGTTGTTCTTGGAATGTGGAAATTCAACGCAACTGTGTTCACGGGGAACCCTCCCTTAACAGCTTTTAAATTCTCCTCCATCCGCTGGTTCGTCCATAACCTCCAGTTGCTCTTGCAAACGTAGTTAGAAGGCATCTGTTAAAAAAAAAGTCACAGGGGGGCTGTATCCGAGACACGACCGCATAGTTGACGTAGGATTCCGTTGGGTTATCTGTTGATTTTGGATATGTTTGAAGAATCACATCGTTGAACTCTTTGATAATGATTTGGTTCTAATGTCTCTGTCAGGGAACACATTTCGGTGGGAACAAAAGCTCCCTCTACTTTCATGTATTTGCAATGCCGATTTCCCCCAGGCAGCTTGGTTTTGATGTCTCTGTTAGGGACCCGCCGCATGTGTCGTCAATTTCGACCAATCAGAAGTGGGTGTTTCCGTTAGAATAAGGGTTGAGATTTTTCAATTGTTCGATAGTTAGTTTCATGACATATATTATTTTCTTCAAAATAAAAAATTGTTATGGAGTGCCGAAATCGATTAACGCTAAAATTTCATCAATCCATCATGAAACGACTGAGCAATAAGCGTTTGAA
This sequence comes from Toxorhynchites rutilus septentrionalis, assembly GCF_029784135.1. NCBI lineage: Eukaryota > Metazoa > Arthropoda > Insecta > Diptera > Culicidae > Toxorhynchites > Toxorhynchites rutilus. The sequence continues at coordinate 247,955,380 of NC_073746.1, forward strand.
ATTGGACAATTTTCACGATGTGCTCGATTTTCGATTTTCAATTTGTACCCCAATATGTTCCCGAAAGACGTAATCCTACGTCAAAAAAAAAGAAGGAGGAGATAATCAAATTGTTTTCAAAACAAAATGGTCGTCTTTCCCTTCGGTGGAGTGTTTGTCTTACCCGACTTGATTCGTATTTTTTAACATCAATATTTCTGGAATAAAAATGAGAAAACTTTCGGAAAAATACCCAAAAAATTGCTTGCTAAGACTAAGAACCTTATTTTCTGCAGACGGAAATTTACATCGAACTGTTCTTTGATCACTTTTATGTTTTTCATTTACGATTTTGACAGGAGGCCTGCTAGGTGTAAACAGTAAGTGTCAAAAATGTTGATACACTGTATTGCAAGTTTGTACATCATTGAAATTTAAAATAAAAATTTATTTTATCATCAAATACATATGTGTCCATCTTACCCGCCCTGTCCGTCTTTCGCCTATGCGATGATCAAGATTTATCATTAACACTATAAAGGCCGCATCTATAGGGGAAAGTAGGTAAAGACGGACACTGCGGGTAAGATGGACACTTTTAATATTTCATTAACTAAATTTTTTTGAAATATTTTAGTGCAAATACTTTCAATAAAGTGTATCAATACTTTCGAGACACACTGTTGATTTCCAGCGAGTGAACTGTCAAGCTTGTAAACAAAACAAAAATTATCTTCGCGGGTGCACCATTCGATGTGATTTTTACTCCGTAGAAAATAGCGAAAAGTTCGTGATTTTTTGTTTTTTACGTGTTCCTCCAACGTGTAAGTGTTTATTTAGTCCATCATTAACTATCCGGATAAATCAGAGGTTTTTCAACGCTTATAGGAAGAGCTACGGTCATTCGAAAAAAAAGCTGCCAGTTCGGGCAAGACGGACACATTAAGGTAAGGAAAGACGGACACTAGTATTTTCCTAGGGTATTTAACACAACTTTTTGGTTTTACTATAAATTTAGAGACGAATGAACTCTCTGAGTTTAAAGTCTCTTTAATTCAATACCGTTACCGTTACTATAAAGATGCCTACAAATTACAAGCGCAAGAGTAACCGGCAGTCATGGACCGCTTAGCAGTTGGAACAAGCCATTAAGGCTGTAAAAAGTGGATCGCCGGTGAAGACAGCAGCAAGAAGTTACGCAATTCCAAGATCCACACTGATTCGCCACCTCACAAGTCCAACTGTATCAACTCGGCTAGGACCTCTTGATTCCGTATTCAATTCTCAACAAGAAGAGGAGCTGGTACAAAATCTGTTGTATTTGGAAAAGAGGTTCTATGGAATAACGATGACTAATGTTCGAAAGCTTGCTTTTGATCTGGCCGAAAAAAATGGATTCAACAAGTCTACCAAGATGGCTGGAAAAGCTTGGCTAAGCAATTTTCTGAAACGAAATCCCAAATTGTCGTTCCGTAAACCTGAAGCTACTTCTGCCGCCCAAGCCAGAGGCTTCAATAAGCCAGCAGTATCTGCGTTTTACGATTTGCTGGAAGAAGCGCTGAAAGATCCCAAATTGATGCCAGATCGTGTTTTGAACGGCGATGAGAGTGTTTGTACCGTTAGTATTTGTTTTGGCATTGTAGTTAGTTTAAAAATCAGTTTAATTTTTTATTCATACTTTCTTACAGGTTCCTCCGAAGAAGTCTAAGGTAGCGGCATTGAAAGGCAAAAAACAGGTTGGTGGTATTACATCTGTGGAACGCGGAGAAACAGCTACGGCAGTAATGTGCATGTCCGCAACCGGACAGCACCTTCCGCCGTTCTTCATTTTTCTTCGCATGCGGATGCACGAAGCTTTGAAGAAAGGGGCATCACGTGGAAGCAAATTTGCCTGTAATGCATCGGGTTACATGACGGTCGAAATATTCAATGAGTGGTTCGATCACTTTTTGGAGCATGTAAAACCTTCTGAAGACAGTCCTGCCTTGCTCATAATTGATGGCCACTCGTCGCACACGAAGAACCTAGCTTTTACCGAGAAAGCTAGAGCTAACTTTGTTAAGGTTCTAGTTTTACCACCTCACACTAGCAACAAACTTCAACGCACAGGAAGTAGAGCGTTTCCTACAACAGAATCCAGGTAAAGTCGTCAGCCAATATGACGTTGCCGAGCTCATGAAACCTGCATTCATCAAGGCGGCTACTACGGAAATTTCTGAGAATGGGTTCGAAAAAACAAGAATTTGGCCATTTGATCGCAATATTTTTTCCGATGATGTCTTTGCCCCGGCCACGGTGACTGATCAACCCGATCCTGAGATTATTCGTGAAGAAGAGACGTTTCGATTGCATCTTGACCATAAATCGCATTTCCTGTGAGGATAAAGAAGTTCAAGTGCTTCGCGAAGACATCATGGCTGATTTCGCAGAACCGGACAGCATCTCAACGGCCAATAACCCGGTGTTTGAAATATCTCCGTCAATCATACTTCCGTTACCGAAAATGGTCACCCCGAGAGTCACGAAGAGAAAACGCCAAGCAGAAAAGGCAGCTGACATAACGTCTGCTCAATACGCTGACAATTTGAAGAAGGCGAAAGCATCGAAAGACATTAAATCCATCAAAAAAGAACAAAAACAACGCTATTCGAAGAAGCCTAAGCAATATAAGGGCAAAGGGGACACCACATCTAATAATCCATGCGAGAAATGCGGAAGCCAGTTTTCTGATTCAGATTTCGGGACAGGTTGGACAATATGCTTACAATGCCTTTCATGGTTCCACGCTGAATGCTTTACTTCTGCTGCAACTATTTGTCAGAACTGCTCTTGATTCTTCTTTTTTTCTTGTTTTTTTATTCCCGCTGAAAATTGAATTAATTTAAATACTCAAATGAACTTAAACCATCGATGAATTGTTTTAATGCTTTATAAATAAACTTTCGTGTGTTTTTAAGTGTATCATTAAACTTTACAAATGAATTATCGTCTTCCTAGGAGGTCATTTAAAATATGCGTGGACAGGTTGTTGGCTATTTCAGATCCTTTTCCTTCCTTTGCGAGGACAATGGCCCGCAAAAATCCAGAAATTTTTGCATGGAGTGTATGTGTTTGACCTCTTCAGTCGTCCCCTTCCAAGGATGAAACTGTCCACGAACAACATGAGTAGCCTTTCGAATCGTAGCGTAATTCAAGAACACTCCCCAATGCTGAAAACACTAAAATACGTACAAAAACTACAACTTTTCCGTAAGTGTCCATCTTTCCCACCTTAGTGTCCGTCTTACCCATTCCAGATGTCCGTCTTTCCCGACCATGTGAAGAAATAGTATTTCGATGCATTTTTTTCAATGACCCAGAATACATCAATGTTGGAATAAATTTACTAGTATCAACGGTAATTATGATAGAAAAGGACCTGAAGTTTCAATTTGTACAACAACTACGATCATGAAAGCTATATATGTGTAAAAATTGAGATTACACTTTAGGGTGTCCGTCTTTACCTACTTTCCCCTAACAGAAAGCTTTGTACTTGTCGCAGGCATATAATGATGGAAACTCTAGCTGCCGCCAACACTTTTCACAGGCTTTTGACGTAGGACTACGTCTAACCGGAAGATATAGGGGGTGAAATGGAAATCTAGGCACTGAACAAGTAGGAAAAAATGCAAGATTTGGAACGCTTATAACTCGAGCATTTCTCAATAGATCGCAAAGGTTTTTGCATCAATTGATAGGAAATATATCTACGCATCTATCATAACGAATAACATTTCATTTTTCTTGAGATAAATAATTGAATAATTGTGAAATATCAAGCATTGTCAAAATGCACTATGTGCCCATTTTTGATTGGTCCATTTTGTGCTCCTCAAATCGTACCGACCAAAACGGGCAACCAGAGCAGCAGCGAAATAGAATGAAGCACGATTGGAAAGGAAAAAGAAAAAAATGAACGAAACATTGGTCGCAGTCTCACACATGCGTAATTCTCGAGCCAGCCAGTCAGCTTGAAAATCCCCGCTCCGCTGTCGTAACGATCATTCTCATTCAAACCGTACTCCACATCGGTTCGCATCACAAAACATCAACAAACCAACCCAAGCAGCCATGTCTGGACATGGTAAAGGAGGAAAAGTGAAGGGAAAGGCAAAATCCCGCTCGAACCGTGTTGATCTGGAGTTCCCCGCAAGGGTAGCTAGGCCGAGCGCGTTAGTACCAGTGCACCAGTCCACCTAGCCGCTGTTATATAGTTTCGGCCGCCGAAGTGATCGAGTTAGCTGGCAAAGCTGCTCGCGACGATAAGAAAACCCGCATTCGGAACAGAACACATTCGGTTCGGTGGACATCAAGACAACAGGTAGTTGCAGCGAGTGGCGAGTGGCAAACGCAATCGCAAAACGGCATTAGGTAGCAGAAGAAAAAAGTTTGTTCTTTATGGCGGGTTTACATTAGAGAGATCTATAGCTATAGATGGATTTATTCACGTGAAAATAGGTGTAAACGGGTGAGAATAAATGTGATACACTTATTCGAGGTATATATAACTTGAATAAATTCAGCATATGTAAACGCTTGTGAATTTCTCACTGGTGAGAAATCACTAAAGTTGGATGCAGTTCTACTTCAGGTGAATAAATTCACCGAAAATATGAATATATTTATTATAGAAATTCACGCTAGTGTAAACGGTTGATGCGATTTCTATAAATCTCATCATATTTCTTCACATGAATATATCACTAGTCTAAACCCACCCTTATACAAACTGCTTTGGTGGCAAATCCAGAACAAGGTGGCATCGAGGGCGTTCGAAATGGTTTTTTTTCAAAACCACGAGTACTAAGTTTTCTAAATTGGAACCATTCCATAAAACAAGGCGCTTTTCAGGGCCATTAAACCTTCCAAAAAAGAGTTTAGGAAATACAGTTCAATGCTATGCAATGCAATGTTATCCAAAATAATAATAAAACACAAATTGATTGTTTCATAATTTGTTTGCCAGGACCTGATGTATGTGAATTTGGCAGTTGTTCTGAGCTTATTGATAGTTGGGAACTTTCCTGATTATTCAATTTTCACCAATTCTTAAATTGTTTCCAGATTGAAAGTACAGTAATTTACAATTAGTTCGACATTTAGCTAATTGGACGGACATGTGATGCGACTTATTTAGTTGGACATTTTTGTAAACATAGAGATCCAAATTATGACCCCACGTTGAAAGTCGACACTGTACCACTGTCATCGCAAATGTTCAATTACAGGTTAAAATCGCCTCCAATGCGATACTGAGTGGCGCTTCGGCACGTCGCATTGAATGTAATTTACTGTACAACATGTCACAAAGCTGGATGGGAAGAAATTTTCCAACTGTGAAAGCTGTGGCGAGTGGCAACAAATCGCTAAACAGGAAGGTTAGCCGAACAAGATGGGGATATCGAGTGATAACAAAACAATAAACTCTTTAGATTGAAGATAATTTTGTGATCCTGAAAAGGACCCTTTTTAGCCTACATGTGAATCCAACGAGGGAACAAATCGTAATGAATGTATTTGTTGCCATCGCTCACTTTTAACGCTCATTCGTTCGTCCCGTTGGACTCGCCCCTCTGGCTGAGTCTGCCGATTTGTCTCTATCCTGTGAGTGTGTACCGCTAGAGTATAAAACACGCGGACCACAAAAAAATCTTATTTTCTTTCTAACCGTAAACCCGTGTGGTTGTACGGCATCGGCATCGTGGACGTAACAAAGGAGGACAAGTTAAGGGAAAGGCAAAGTCTCACTCGAACCGTGCAGGTCTCCAGATCCCTGTTGGTCGCATTCACTTATTGCTCCGCAAGGGTAACCAGGCCGAACGGATTGGTGCCGGAGCACCAGTATACCTAACCGCGATTATAGAGTTTCGGCCGTCGGAGTGCTCGAGTTGGCTTGCAAAGCTGCTCACGACAATCAGAAAACCCGCATCAAGAACAGAGCAGCTTCGGTTCGGCGCTCATCAAGGCAACAATTAGTTTCAGTGAGTGGCAAAGTGTTTCTCCGGCACGTCGCATTAAATGTAATTTACTGAACAATATGTCACAAGCTGGATGGGAAGAAATTTTCCAACTGTGAAAGCTGTGGCGAGTGGCAAACGCAATAGCTAAACAGGAAGGTTTAACCGAACAAGATGGGAATATCGAGTGATAACAAAAACACAACACCAAAGGTTCTTTTTAGAACCATCAACATTTTCATAAAGAGTAAACAGTAAACTAATCCACTTTTCAGGTAGATAGGTAGGTATTCACGTAGGAGAAGAAAATAAAACAATATATTTAAAATATATATTTAACAAAAGCTGTCCCCCTTGTATAGTCCTACGTCACTCCGGTTATGTCCCCGACATTACCCACCCGTCTTTTTTTATCAAAAGTAATCAATAAGACAGACATTATATATTTTTAATGAGTGGGATAATACGTACTGTTGCATAATCAGGTCACATTTGCTGCATGTTAGTTAGTCACAACACAATTCACACGCAACACACGGCGCTCTCTCATACAACAACATATCCCGGTTGCGGGAGATGATCGCAAACGACGGAAACACAGCCGAAAGCTGTGACGAAGAAATGTTGGTGGCGAGTGTGGCGTTTACCAACACACAAACCAGCCAAAGCGAAGCCACGCTAGGCCACACTAAAGAACGGCAGAAGTTGTTAGATCGTCAACCCGAACGGTCGAGTGCTCCGTCTCGTACGTAACGGAAATTTTTCTGTGCTAGCGAGGTGAAATAATGGCGCCGCATACAAGCACGATCAATTGTACTATCTCGAGCGAACTGAAAATTGTGCCCGCGGAGTGAAGAAACCATAACGCCAACAAGAACAGCCGTGCGGTCCCGCTCGAATACAGAAAAGCTGTGGTGTGATGCCGTTGCGCTCACAATTGAAGAATTTTTCGAAGTGCCTGTTTTCCCCGGGAAGCGGTTGGTCTTCTTCCCACGGAAGTGCTTTTCCGGTTTGGAAGTGTCCGTTCAGCTCTTAGCTTTTGCAATTGGCCATCGGGTGTGGTGCTTGGTACATTCGCCAAAAAGAAACGATTGTCTTACGCGGCGATTTGGTGTCCGCCATTTTCACTGGGCCGCGTGTTTGCTGCATGTGTTGTGCGGTGTGTTGGCTTTGATAAAAAGTGCGATTAAAGGAAGAAAAGTGTATTCTTGTAACGGGCGGATATGCCGCAAGTAATCGATTAGTTTGCCTGCTTTAAGATCGTATTATGAGGTGTAGACAGAATCATTTGGGTGAATCGCGTTGTAGTGACCGCTAGTAGTGATAAATGAATAACGCGACGGTAATATCACTTGTATCAGGATGATTAGGCGGTTTTTCGCCTAGCCCACGAGGTTGTGGCACGATTGCTGGGAGATTGTAGGCTGCACAAAGGGACCCAGCAAAGAGAGGCTTCCGTTTGACGAGAGGACGACTCAGCGTGGAGAACAAAGGGCGCTGAAGGAACTCAGCAGAGAGCGCCACGCATCAGGTTCGAAGAAAGGTTAGTGAGCATGTTGAGTGTGTGTGCGTGTGTGGCCTTCTTTTGTGTGCATGCAGCCAATCAAAAAGACAGCAGTTAAGCGTGGTTTATTGAGTTAGAGCGAGAAAGACGAAGGAGCAAAATGAAATAAGCAGTAAAGATCTCGCAATAGCAGTAAAGATCTGGCAATAGATCTCTCATTTCAATTATAACAAAACAATTTTATCATTCAAGAAGGTGAACAAGAACGTGACTGTAGCTGACAATCGCCAGCAAATTGAAGTCACATAAAAATTACTCCGACCGTCAAAGTCTGTTGGATGGAGTCAACTGATTATACACTTCCTAGTTATAGCCGCACCCCATTTTACACAACTTGCAAAACATATGTTTTGCGTATACAGCAGCCGTTACATCTACCTCGCCACCTCCAAGACTCTACTGGAATCAAAATCGTTCCACTCCAGATCGCGTTGAATCGATCCGGTACTCATAGAATCACTAGCTTTTCCATCCCCAACATGGTAAACATTTCGGATCCCGTCTTCTACCAGGAACTCCGTTCAGGCCATTATCCGATGATGGTCTTCCTGCCGATTGGATACAGCTTTAACAGTGCGCTGACAAGATCATCAATTATGAAGTCAGAGAGGCTTGAAGGAACAGCTCGAACATCCGTATCATTGCGGCGAAAACTCAGGCCATCTTTTTCCCTCCTTCTAGGTCTCTCCGGTTGCTCGACGACGGACCAGATTTTTACACCGCGTCAGATCTTCCAAAAGTATCGCAAGTATCCAATTCCTACGCTTCACATATTCATCGACTTCAAAACCTCATATGATACAATCGGCTATAGAAAATCATGAACGAACACGACTTTCCCTGAAAGCTGACAAGACTGATTCAGGCAACGGTGAACTATGTGCAGTGTAGTCACAGAATCATTATTGGTAGTAACTTTGTAATCGATGGTGACGAGCTCGAAGTGATTGACGAATTTATCTTCCTTGGCTCGTTGATAACAACTGACAACAACAGTCATGAAATTCACAGAAGCATAATCTATGGAAGTCGTGCCTACTAGGGGCTCCAAAAATCTCTAAGGCCCAACCAACTCCGACCCCGTACGAAGTATACCGTGTAAACTTCTTTCATACGACCGGTAATTCTCTACGGGTACGAAGCATGAACGATCCTCGAAGAGGACTCACGAGCACTTGGTGTTTTCGAACGCCAAGTGCTCAAAGCAATATACGATGGTGTGAAAGAAAACGGAGTTCGGAGAAGGAGGATGAACCACAAACTGACAAAATTCTACGACGAACCCAGCATTCAGAAAGTCGCCAATGCTGAACGAGTACGTTGTTGCAATGCCGGACAGCAGTTCCGTAAAGATGGTTCTCGCACCGAATTGCGTAGGAACAAGAAGAAAAGGAGCTAAGCGACCGAGGTGATTGGACCAGGTGGTGCAAAACTTGGGAAGAATGAGTGTCGCCCGGGTTTGGGGAAATGCTGCCATGGACCGGAATTATTGATGGAATGTTGTGAAGGATTCTACACTGAGAACAGATCTTCTTCACAACGTTCCGCCAATAAACCCGGTCCTTGACAGTACTTCTCCATCTTACGCTGCCAAGACCAACTCCGGTCTTAGCAGCCTAAATAAGAAGGTCTCCCAGACTTTTTCTGTCTCAGAATAACACTGTACGCTTTTCATCGATGTGACATGATTGCACTCAATGAGTAAATTCAGCGTGTCAATTGGGAGCAATTACTTGGAGTGGACGAAGCAGTTGCACATTTTGACGATGAACTTTCTGGAATTATTCGTACAATTGTGCCGTTGAGAAAGTCTCACAGAAACCAGCATTGGTTGAATGCGATATTTTGTATTCTTCGAAATCGGCTTCGCAAAGCGCGGAAACCATTCTTCAAATGCAACGTACAACTGAAATGCGTGAAGCTGAGGCCCAATACAACTCTCTGAATGCAAGATGTTCTCGTGACTATAATCATCGCATCGAAGATAATGTGCAGGCAGACACGAAATCATTTTGGAGTTACGATAGAATCGGAGTTACGTGAACAATAGAAAAACGACGAAAGATATACCTCAAAACATGCGTTACCGGGGAATTGCTGCCATCACGTCGCAATGTTCAGCGAATATATTCTCGTTCTTCTTTCGAAGTGTGTCAAGTGATAACTCACCACCTTTGACTGGAAGCTACCTGAACAGTATTCCGCAGTTCGATGTGAACGTGCCTCGAATGAATCAACACACGAAGACCAGTTCAAGCTGCAATCTATCGACGGATCAAAAGGACCTGGACCAGATCAATTACCGCCATTTTTCATCAAACAGTGTGCGAGTTCTCTTGACCCATTCCATGAGGTTATGCACCAGAAAACCAAATTTCAAATCTAGTTTTAGGAGAAAATTGAAAACGTTATTTGAATAAGCATTAATTACATCATAATTTTTTTGCAACAAATTTAATTTTTTTGCACCAACCTTTGAGAGAGGTGAGTTTAAAAAACTACTTAATTATATTTAAAATATTTTAGGTTTTCACTATTTTTGTGTTTCTTGAGACATCTCTGCACATGGTTAACCAAACTTCAATGTCTATATACCATTGAATGGGTGATTATATGCTTGTTTGAAGAGCCGTGGGTAGACATACGTTTCATTTTGTAATTTATGAGAAACAAGCGTTGTCACGGCACAAAAATAGAGCATTTTTTTAGTTTATCAAATGAACATAGATTCAAACATTTTTATACTTGGGTTTCTCTGAGCAAACAGTGAAAGTCAACAACCTACAAAATTTGGTTGAGATCGGTCCACAAATAGAGGAGTATTAACTGTCTCCAGAAGTTGTTGTCACACTTTTTTGCGTTTTCATGAATAAAGCACACAAAATTAAACAATGTTATAATAAAATTAAGAAAATTTCCAACAAGAATAATCAGTTGGAGAATATTTTATAGTTAGGTTGGCTTGTTGTCAGTCAAATACTTTTGTGACGTGGCAACACCTGAGTGTTTGCTGTTTCGGACTGTTGAACATTAATGATTAATTTCATTAATTACCGTTTCGTTTCAAAACATACAAATGATATTTGTCCTATGTTTTATCAACAATATATGAACGTAGATTCCATAATATAAAATATAATCTTATTTCAACTTCCGGTTTGCTGATGCTAAATGCTAAATTGTGCCGCTAAATGCTAAAAAAATATGGAAAACCCATACGATATGGGCTTACCTTATCTTCGTTCATATTTCATTGCCAAATCATAGAACAAAGTTAATTTGTATGTATTGAAACGGAACTGAAAATACAACATTAATGTTCAAAAGTCGGAATCCGCAAAAAGACATGTGTCAAAAAAGTATTGGGCTGGCAACAAGCGAATTCAACTGCAAAATATTCTCCAACTGAAGATTCTTGTTGGAAATTTTCTCAAATCAACTTTAAAATCGTTTACCATTTGGAAATCGTGTGATGTATACATGAAAACGAGAAAAAACCTGTTTTTAGTGAGTCAAACCGTTGTCACGTCACGCTGGAATGGGTCTCTTGCTTGTCCATCAAGCATGCTGTTCAACCATTCTCTTAGTGAGAAATGTTTTCCCACTATCTGGAAATCCGCCTCAGTCACACCAATCTATTAGTATGGGTCGTTCAACGATATAGGAAACTTTCGTGAGATCTCCATACGCCGAAGATATTCGAAGTAATGGTACCCGATCTGCTCTACCAGTCTACGAAATGCATCATCTCTGCCGACCAACATAGTTTCATGAAAAAACGCTCGATTACAACCAACTTATTAGGCTTCGTATCGAATTTGGTGGACACATTGGAAAAGGGGCAGCAAGTCGACGCTGCATATGTTAACTTCGCCAAAGTTTTCGACAAAGTACCACACATACTAGCTGTTGAAAAGTTCAAGAAAATAGGACTTCCAGAGTGGCTGACACGATGAATCCTGTCTTACCTTACAGGGCGCAGTTCCTCGGTAAAAGATGGTGATGTATTCTCTGCCCCTTTCCAGATACATTCCGGAGTACCCCAAGGCAGTGTCTTGGAGCCGTTGTCTCTTCGTTCTGTCCATCAACGACCTTTGTAAAGCGCTGAAACAACGATTTCGTATGCTGATGATCTCAAGTTTTATCGAGCATACGAGCATATTATCGAGCTGGTAGACTGTTGTGCGCTGCAATCGGACATTGACATGATTGAGACGGCGAAGTTCCTCTGTGAACGTTAGTGCCATTCAAGAAGAAGAAGAAAGTAGTTAAGTGGTTGAAAATGTGGAAAAATGACACTGGTGGAGCAAATATATAATCGCCTATGAGCGGAAAAGACCACCGCGATGGCATTCGCGATTGGTCTGGGCATTGACGCAAGAAAATAAATTGCGACATGTGGCCAGTTCATGTATTGTTTTCACGAGGGCAAGATAATCAATCAACCATTTTCAGTTGTTCCTACAGAGCCAGACAAACCATCGGCCCCAATTCTGGAACCAAGCCAAACCAGACCTAAAATCTCTTACTAAAGAGGAGGCATATCGCGAATAAGTAAACTTCCTCTCCTTCCCTAAAACGTAAGAACGTAATAGAAATTAACTCCCCAAAAATTACACAATGAACTAACAAACATATTTTGATCTAATTTTAAAGCTGGTACACTTTCACCATTTCACCTGTTGGCTCGTGGAAGCATTTTTCATGATCAAACAAGCATCAACCTGTCCACGATACTGATAGATCATTTCAACAAATTAACTAATGCTGACCCAGATCTCAACCGTCCCACCTCCCGCGTGCCTATCAGCTTCGCATGACCAATCATTTGGATTGATCCACGAGGTCCGAAAATAGTGCCCCAAACGTGCATTGTTCGAAAGAGCTACCACCAGTATCACTACACAAATAAACAAGAAAGGAACCGGACAATTTCAACACGTATCTACGGCATGCAGGAGGGAGCACACGAGGCTGCTGCTGCTCGAGCATTCGACGGGCGTTGAATTGGGGTCTTAACAGAAGCAAAAAATAAGAAGAAATAAAAAGGCACATTGGCGCATTGGATCTCCCCTGCTGGGAGAGCAACCGAAAACTTGAGTAGCTTCTGGTGTTTCACCGTCTAATGTCATGTTCTTCCGTCGTTTGTGATACGTTTGGTCCGATACGGGAAGATCTGGGTTCCGGCATGTAGCCCTCTTAATTCGTCGTGGATTGCGGAGAGTGATGCAATAAAAACAGAAGACATCCCATAAAAGTCACTGAATTTTGGAATATTGCACGACACAAAAATCACCGAACTCAGGCCAACTGGCGAGATGCATGCCACCCAGAAGAAACCCAGTATGGGGTCACTCGTACGAATTTAAAAACAGAAAACAGTTACATTTTAAGAGTAACAGCTTGACGGAGAACAATTACTCGGACGTAAATAACTCGCGAGTACATAAAGTCCGGTGTAATTCCGTTTATATCGGCCAGGGTGGACAGGGAAGAAAAACGCCCCGAAAGGTTCCTCTTGGCAACAAGACGCTTTAGTCGGGGTTTAATTGATTTATTTGCTACAGTTTGTGGAATGGCAAATTATACGCTTTCCAGAGGAGTAATTGATGATTGGATAGGTACTAAAATTTTACAGCACTTTATCGAGAGCTGGAAATTACGGGCTATGAAGACATTAGCCCGACACAAGTGTAATATTCATTTGATTTTATGGATAACGCGTAATGGAATTTTATCGTCACTGGAGGCCCTGATTTTGGGGCCACACTCGACGTCTTTGTCGAGGGTTTGTTCCCTCTGTGCACTATGCTTTATAAAGTGTAACACTGAATACGTATCGATGCCCAGAGCAGCTGAGACAATGTTCCAGATAAGATACTGAAAATTATCATATTGAAATAAGATCTTAAGCACAATACAGATTGAATTATTTTTGCACTTCTAGCGTTAAATTGTTGCTTTCAATCGGATCACACGTCCGCATCCGCATTCGGATTTGTGCAAACCAATAATCCCACCACGTAAGCATCGAACGAATAAACTGACCAGATCGGTTGACGAGTTTGACCCCTCGGGACCTTTCCCCAAACTGGAGCCATGAGACAGAATCGCAACGGCTCGGGTGGTCTGCGTTTTAGTTGTTGGTTTATTATTAATTTGCATTGGATTTCTCTTGTTGTGTTTCCCCGTTCGAACACGATGCTTGGCAACACTTCTTCAAACACTGGCCACCCACTCGAGCCGTTGTGAAGAGGTAAGAGGTCATAACCGGGTTGATTCGGGTTGTGCAATGGGCGAATTAGCTAAAGAAGCTGAGAGATTTCATATCCACTATTCTGAAATTGTGAGAAATTAAATTGATTTACGAATAGTTTCACCAGGCGTGACAACTGAGATTACGTTCAGAAATAACATTTGATATAACAATATTTGATTTAATTTGAATCTTTTTACTATTTCTATTTATCTTTTTTCATCACAAAATTGGTTTAAAATTACTTACAACTAGTTGACCCAACAAACTTCGTCCCGCCCAAAATTTATTTTTCGTTATCACATTCACGTTTTCTTACTAAGCGCACATGCATGGGTCCAATCGCAGAACTGTTCATTGATTAATCTTCCAATCTACCCTTTAAAACTATTTTTTACTATAAAATTTCAGTACTTCTACCAAAACTCGACATTATGTTATCAGATTATTTTCAGACACAATTCTCGTGCAAGATTTTTCATCCACTTGCAAATAACATGTTTCTCCGTTACATGAAATAAATGACTGCCCTAAATCGGATAATTCCTTTCTCGAGTTTTGCTCTTATCAACACATTCAGCGATACATTTTTGATTATATAGATAGAAGACGATATAGGTGTGCGTTTTATCACATTAAAATCCATTTCCACTTTCGAACGAAGATCAATTTCGTTACCGCAAACATAAAATGGACTAACAACGCTTGTCTATATGTTATTGTATATAGACAAGCTATTGTATAACACATGTGAATTGAATTTTTCGAATTTTCCCATTTTCCTTCAGAGTTTTCCGAACATTTTCAATTGTCATGTTTGGTTAGAATATGTTTGGTTGAAATATTTGCATTGTTTTTATAGGACCCCCTCCCCTTCCCAGAGAAGGGAGGAGGGTCACACCATCATAGAATTATTTATCGTACCCAAAAACCCTCACATCGCAAATTTGGCTCCAATTGCATTATTAGTTCTCAAGTTATGCAAAAAATTGTGTTTCATTTGTGTTGCAGCCTCCCCTTAGAGAGAGCGCAAGAGTGTCAAACCACCATAGAAACGTTTATCGATCCCTAGAACATCTATATGCCAAGTCTGATTCCATTTGATTGATTAGCTCTCGAGTTATTCAGTGCAACCCCCCATAAATCTTGCCCCCAAAAACCTTTACATTTGGTTCCATTTGCTTGAATAGTTCTCAAGTCATGCAGAAATTTGTGTTTCATTTGTATGGCAGCCTCCCCTAAGAGAGGTGGGAGTATCTAACCACCATAGAATTATTTATTGCACCCTAAAACCTCCACATGGCAAATTTCGTTTCATTTGCTTGATTAATTCTCGAGTTATGCAGAAATTTGTGTCTCATTTGTATGGGAGCCCCCCTTTAGAGAAGGGGGAGGAGTATAGAACTACCATAGAAACGTTTATCGATCTGCAAAACCTCTATATGCTAAGTTTGATTCCATTTGTTTGATTAGTTCTCGAGTAATGCAGAAATTTGTGTTTCATTTGTATGGGAGCCCCCCTTTAGAGAGAGGAAGGAGTATCTAATCACCATAGAATCATTTATTGCACCCTAAAACCTCCACATCCCAAATTTCGTTTCATTTGCTTGATTGATTCTCGAGTAATGCAGAAATTTGTGTTTCATTTGGCAGCCCCACCTTAGAGGGAGGGGAGGGGTCTCGAAGTGTCATAAGAAGCTTTTCCGATCCCGAAAACCCCTACATACCCATTTTCATGTCGATCGGTTCAGTAGTTTCTGAGTTCTGACAGACAGACAGAAATCCATTTTTATAGATATAGATTCATTATTTATTTTCATCCGGTTCATTGAAGTGCTGCTGAATACACAATATTTTTATTTTCTCTGTCTGGCTCGGAAGCAGACCAAATGCAGGTTGAACACGACAAAATCAGACACGAAATTCATGTTACCTCAGAAAACTCACTAGCGGATTGTCCTAGATTTTCACTGCAAGATCGAT
This sequence comes from Toxorhynchites rutilus septentrionalis, assembly GCF_029784135.1. NCBI lineage: Eukaryota > Metazoa > Arthropoda > Insecta > Diptera > Culicidae > Toxorhynchites > Toxorhynchites rutilus. The sequence continues at coordinate 247,971,161 of NC_073746.1, forward strand.
TCACGAAGCGCTTGTTCCGGTGACGCCATGATGTAAACGAATGAACTAATCCTGACAACAAATATCTACTGTGACTCTTTTCACTCTTAGCGTAATTCTGTGAAATTTTCCAAAAATTGTTCCCCCTTTCAATAAATAAAAGACATTATTTTTCATATTTCTTTAGATCTATTTTCCCGATTTTTTCGTGCTCAACTTTGAAATTATACAAACCTTTCAATTATTGATGTTTGTCGAGGAAACACTTTTAAAAAACTGCAAACAACGATACACTTGAATAAACACGCTCAACTAACTTTTCTTGGTATAAATAGTTCGGAGATCATCGAATCTAATTCATCTATTATTTAATTCTTCACGAAATCATGAAGAACATCATCGTGACCGTTATTCTACTCTCAGTTCTTTCGCAAACCCACGGCATAGATTGGTACACATTCACGGATAAAATCTACGGAGGCATTCAAATCGGACTTTCTCAGCTGAACTCCGCCGCCGCGGATTTGAACCGCACCATCAACGAACAACAGGATGTGGTGGTGAACAGCATTGAAGATGTGACCCGCTACATAAACACTTCGCTGGCTGGTCTATGGGCTCGCTATCCTTCGTTCAACTTGACTACCGATAAGCTGTATGGCACATCGTACTACACGTCTTACGTACGTGGTGTATCGGAAGAATATCGACAATCGGTTACAGCCAATGTGATGGTACCCGCCCAGGAGATTGTGAGAAACATTTTAAGCACCATGGTCAATTTCTACTCTTCGACATTCAATGCTTGCTCTGAGCAGAAAGCTATGAGTTTGTCACAGACAAGCGCTTCCGTTGGTCGATTGAAGGACTGTCTCTCAATGGCAGATCCTTTCGCCCGAGGGCTAGCAAGTACGACAAGATCGCTAACGGAGTACGCCAAGGCGGGAGTGGACATTGTCATCAAACAGCTGAAGGTTTGCTCCCCGAATTCAAGAAACTGTATCAATAAGGTAGGTGATTTTTTTGAACGCTGTGAAAAACTAATTATAATTTTCTGAATTTTATTCACAGTTCTTCACTGACTTGCCAAATCAACTTAACAATATTATAGCAACCATCCCCAATTTGAGTAACCTACCCTACGCATTTATAAATCCAGGTGTATCGATGAACCAAGAGTGTGTTAAGTTAATATCGTCAGATGTTCAAGATATTATCCAAAATATTGCGGATCAAATGAGTGCGTGTCGTTGACCCGTAATAGGTCGGCCACAAATCATTGCGGTAATAAACTTTTTCTGATAGTCTACTTATTGGCAGTGGAAAATAACGCAACAAGTATCCCGAAGATCCGTATACATTTCATCTCGATAACACATGTACATTAGGACATTCTCTAAGCTGTAGATAAACTCAACAATCGTATGACTATTTCAACCGGCAGTGGTCACACTAGATCCGATGGCTTCCATTGCATCTATGAGCTAGTTTAGAATGGAAATGGTAGCACCATGCGTTGTCATTTAAAAGTACTACAATTTCAAGCCACTCGGAGTTTTTCGAATGTCCACGTAACTTGAGTGCGTTTGTAGATATCGATATCGATATTTAATGACACTACAGGTTTATAGATAAATATAGGTTTCATATCTTGTTTACTATTGTGATAATCAGTCTACCTTGTATCTGTGAACTATGAAACTATAATTCACCGGTGACCCACAAATCGACGGACGCAGGAAATTCATAATTCTGTTGACAGTGTGAGGACGATTTATAGGTGTTCTGGACGCATGGTCAGGCAAGTAGAGAATGCGATGCATCGTTTCACGTCGAACCTTTCCAGTTCCTCCAGCAGCGGTCCAAAGTAGACAAATCCCATGTAAGTGAACGGACGTTTGTGGTGAGCTATACGCACATCTGGAAAAGCGAATCTTGCAGAATGCGCAATCGCGTTTCCCCTCCTTCACCACTAAACGAGGTCTTGTGATTGTGTAAAGCTGGCGTATCTCGAAAACTATTGTTTCAGCGTTTCCGTGCCGACAATGGAGGTGGTTTCGGTCACCAGAAGTTCGGTGATGTGATGTTTCCTCAAAGAATCGGAGGATGTCGAACTTCATCAAAAAGTACACTTCCATCTGCGTCGATTCTAGCGAGCTCACGCCACAGATCATGATAATTATTTGATTCATAGAAGTATTTTTCGTGTAGATAGGATGATAATGTGATGTCTTTCCACACATCGTTGAAGTATCCCTACCTATACAGGAGTACCCTACAAATTTCAATTTCTTGGCCACTATCGGATTCTTCTCCAATATTGCAATCATTAGCTCAAACTGCTTTTGGTTCGTTATTTTTTCTCTTGAACGAAAATAAATATAAATGAAAAATCACGGGAATCGTTCAAAATGAGCTTATTGCACTAGTTTAGAGAACCTCAACCCACTCAAACCGCCATGAGCTTGCAGCGATTGTGACCAAAAAGCGACTCCGATAAAACAACGACAAATGAACAGAGTTGATCGCGTGAAACATTTTCCGCATACATTGCCTATCGGAATACGAAAACAAGCATGACTTGATACTCGCGCTTTAAACAGACCCTCGAAATAACTTTCAATCTGTCAGAATCTATAGCTATCTCATCATGGCGTCAATAGAAAGTGATGCAGGATTGATACTCGTATTTCATCGGCAGTAACGGTTATTGGTTCTTTCTTCCGTTAGTTGCAGAAAACTGGGTCGTTGAAGTCATTTGCTCTCTAGATAAAATAATAGTTTCTTGAATCAGATCTAGTCTAGACCACCGCTGTTTTGAAGTTTGACCGATAGATGACTTTATGAATATAGCAGCGTTGAGATGTTCTTCAATCTGAGGATAGACCATGATTCAGTGGAGCTACCTTAATTTTGCGGCGATAAGACAGCACTGCGGGTCTACTCACTCGTCGAATGTACGACGATCGACCTTACAAAAATGGCCTCGCTAGCATCGACGAACTCATGTGATTCGTAATTCTAGCCCTTCTCCGAATTCCATCGCTGAAACCACATCTGAGTATTCTGATCTCGATAACATACTCAATCATCTGTATCCACCTTTGGCCAATTACGTTAACTTTGCCGTTGACCTGCTCATCCCAATTCTTTCCTTACTGCCACAGGTCCTGGATCATTACTTTGTCGTCGACGATGGACGGCTAAGGAACGGGTTACCCTATTTGGTCATAACACATGAGAACCTTTGTCTTTTTATATACCGCGTGGTTGAACGCATAGGCATTTCACATCATTGCTCATCTGGGTTGAGAAAATCATGTCGTCGAACTCCACACTCACACACCACACTACAGCACCCTTCCTGTCTTTCCTCTTTCGACCTGACTCCACTGCTTGTCTGCTTCATGTTGGGATTCACACGGCTGGAAATGACTCTTGCGTTCATCAGTTTGTATTTTGTTATTATTTTGTCTTTTTCCCGAATCAATTGAGGCCTTGCCGGATCTCGTTGGGCGAACTTTCATATTTTTGACCGTCACGAGCGATATTCTTTTTGAATATCTATTATAGTGACTTTCAACACATTTCGGCTGATTCGTCACTTTTACTTCCATTTTTTTTTTTGGAAGAATTTCGAGAGTGAGAATTGAACTCGTGGTCTCTGCGTGAGAGGTATGGATGTTACCACTACGCCAGATCGCCTCGACTCACCATACTTGTCGCATCTTGTGCTACTGCCGCCAAATAATCGTTATGCTCGACACGATTCCTGAAATGCTCTAAAGTTGCCTGTGGAACTCTTGCTTCCTGCGGCTATCTTGAAGCGTATTAATCTAGCACAGACGATACTAGGAGGTTTCGGGAACAGAAGATGTCGAGCTGAAGGGCTAAATCCACATGATCTCGCTCAACTTTTTTTTCTCCACCAACTGGTCCATAAAAACCGAAAATGCTGACATCGCACTGCGTTGACTAGATCTAATTCGGTTGGAGACGACGTCATCTCTCTGATAGTAGGCCACACACTGGCTATTGGCTGACCTCGATCCTTCGATATTTGGAATGTGTTGATCGAGTTCCTTTCCTTCACGTAATTATAATAGGAGTACCGGTAAGTTTCTTGGTTTTTTTTTAATTAATGCTGTATTCTGCAAAAATGGTTACAAATTTAATATTCGAAGTATTGCCCATCGCTAGTCACAACATTTTCTCAGCTTCCTGGAAATTCACGGATCCCTTTGCAGAAATTATCAGCCGATTTGTCGGCTAACAACGAATCGATCCAATTTTTGACTTCATCAGAATTTGAGAAGTGCTGGTCAACCAGGCCTTGTGGCATAGATCGAAAAAGGTAGTAATCGGACGGAGCCATATCTGGAGAATACGGCGGGTGGGATTGGACACATCCCATTTCAGCGTTTCCAAGTACGTTTTGACCGGTTTCGCGACATGCGGCCGAGCATTGTCGTACTGCAAAATAACTTTATCGTATCTTTGCTCGTATTGTGGCCGTTTTTCCTTCAGTGCACGGCTCAAACGCATCAATTGTCGTCGGTAGAGGTCCCCCGTAATGGTTTCATTCGGTTTTACCAGCTCACAGTACACCACACCCAGCTGGTCCCACCAAATAGACAGCATAACCTTCTGGTCGTGAACATTCCCCGCGGCCGTCGATGTTGATGCAAGGCCGGGGTATCCATACGTTGCCCGCATTTAGTATTGTCGTAATGGACCCACTTTTCATCGCCAGTAACGATTCGATGCAAAAAAAACCCTGTCTTTTATGCCGTTGGAGCAGTTGTTCGCACGTGAAAAAACGGCGTTCGACGTCTCGTGGCTTCAATTCATACACTACCCAAAGTCCTATCTTTCGGATCATTCCCATTGCTTTTAAACAATCGGATATGGTTTGCTGAGCTATTCCAAGTGTATCTGCACGTTCTTGTTGCGTTTGTGGCGGATCTTGATCGAGTAAAGCCTCCAATTCTTCATCTTCAAACTTTTTCAGCGGTCCGGAACGTTCGTCGTCTTCCAGGTTAAAATTACCACTTTTAAACCGTGCAAACCACGTCTGACACGTTCGCTTTTTGACATATACTGAAAAAGGCGCGCAATGACAGTAGCTTTCCAGCGAATGTCTGGAAATTTGAATCACTGGAATAATAATCAAGTTAAGCCAGGTTCAAATTGATAAATATTTTATATTTAGTACGGATCGGGTCGACCGTACGATGAAACATTAAAACAAAAGTGGTTATGCGCGGATCGGAACGACCCACAAACGGGTACGGCTCGGGACGACCGTATAAGTATAAAATAAAATGATGATGACAACGTGAATCGAGACGACCAAACAAAAAAATGATTATTATTGAAGCGCGGATCGAGACGACCGTGCAGTAAAGAGGTTAGATAGATAATGAAAATGCAGATCGGGACGACCGCACAATCAAGTATGGCTCCGGACGACCGTATGAAGGACAGAAAGATTATGATGTACATCTGCTATCACTGGTCCAAATTTCGTTGCCTAAGTTGAAGAAACGTACAGAAACCCCAAATGTGCCATTACGATAGCCTTCTATAACCAAATACTCAGCGGTGTGAGTTTGAAATTTAGAAACACTTGGTATATTCAATTTTCCATAGAGTTTTGTTTGTTTATCTAATTATCGAACAAACGAAGGAAGGAGCGACCTTGAGACCGGAGTATGAACGGAGTATGAACATTTTCAATGTTATTATTTACTAAAAATAATACAGACCAAAAAGTAGAACTTTTTTTGTGATGCAGCCAGTTACTAGAATGGTCTCATTTGACGATTATTTCAATAATTTCAATTTACGACTAACAAATGAATTTACTTTTTGGTGCATGCCAAATATTGCTTCCATGTTAACTTACATATCGGAATGTAACGGCCAGGGAATTAAACTTTGATATTTAAACACTCAAAATACTTAATATCGAGACAGCAAAAAATACATCCAGACGCAGAGTCAATTATGATTTTCGCTTTTCCTTTTCTTTTCCCATTTTTGACCAGTTATCATTGTTAGAGAGTGGTTCAAATTTTATAGATTAACATGTAGGAAGGTATTTCAATAACAGATATATGTAGTTCAAAATGTAACTATACTTTTTTCAATAATGGTCAACATACCAGAATAGAAGAGTGTATTCTGGCATGTTCTGGTCTACCAACCACCATTGATCTGACTCTCGCGTCTAGTCTTCTACGGAAGTTCCCACTAGACCAAGGTAGAAATTCGAACATGCAGATTGAACTAGCCATCAGTTGGATACTGAAAACCGTATCTTAGCCAGACAGCATTGGTCCGCCGAAGAATTTTCTCAGACCATCCTTGAAATTGCTTTACAACACATCCCAAGAGCCAGTGGAAATCCTGGAAAAGTGCGGACCCCCGAGGTCGGAACTGCTATTGAATGCGGAAGAAAAATATTACGAAAATTCAGAAACACCAGCTGAAATAGTCCGCTCAAGCTCATTCTGTTGAAGGAATACCAGAAGACCAAACTGGACAATTGGACCAAGTTTGTTGCAGAAATCAATCCTCAAACGTCATCAAAATAGTTATGGAGTAAAATTGGAAGGCTAAATGGTAAAAAGAGAAAAAAAACAATCTCTTCGTTAATGAGGTATGGCCCAGCGGGAACATTCCCATTTGCTGGAAAGAAGGTTTGAAAGTTATTCTCCCGAAACAAGACATAAAACAATATGTTCTAAATGATTTCCGACCTATAACCCTCTTCATGGTTAATATGCAATCTCTTTTTGCAAAAAGTCCAAAAAACATAAAAATCCTTGTTTATGCAGGTGATGTTATATTGGTTTCAGTTAGCGTCGCTGCATCAACAACAAGGAAAAGACGTTAGAGAACAATTTATCCCGTTCTAGACTGGGCCCAAAGTGTTGGTTTCGAAATATCTCCGGAAAAATCAAAAGTTCTTCATATATATTGACCCAAAGCTCACTTCAAAATTTCTAACCACAAAATTTTTGAAACCCAAATACCCTCAGTACTCTCAAAATACTCGGAGTACCCTTCAATAAGACACTTAATTTCATGGCACATGCTCAGGCGGTCAAAAAGAAGCCCGAAATAGATTAAATTTATTTAAAGTAATTTCTGACAACCTGGCTTCCGTCATAGGAAGTCTCTATTAAGGATAGAGATGTGCCATCCGCTCATGAGCTGTTCATTCGAATCGCTTCATCATAGTGAGTGGATTCGGATCGGCTCACAATCAGAACAACGCAGCTCATCAGCTCATTACGGAGCTGGAGAGCTGATGAGCTGCTGAGCTGTTGAGCTGATGAGCTGCTGAGCTGTTGAGCTGATGAGCAGCTGAGCTGTTGAGCTGCTGAGCTGTTGAGTTGATGAGCTTCATAGCAAAAGTTGCAGAGAGTGTGCATTGTGAGACGCGAAAGAATTTTTTGTATCCCGCGCTTTATTATATGACGTCAGTTTCTTTTCGTGTGTCCCTCTTCGTTCTTTAGCTTTAGCAGAGATGCCAGAGATTTTGGTTTTTAGTTTTTGTTTTGAAAATATTCAATCATTCGTTACTTCATTAAATTTTACATCGCCAAGCAAAATAATAAACATTATTATATACTTTTAAATGAAATTACTAGAATTTACTGTTATTTAAAGATGACTGTGGAAAAACATAAATTAATTTCCGCGTGCTGAATCAAAACAATTCTGAAAACCACCCGGCATGAATGATGATGATTGATAGTGGTCCTTTTGTTACCTTTGTCATCGCGAAGAATTTTTTTCTCGTTGCGCCTATTAGTGGATTTATTTTTATATCCTTGGATGCAAAAAAAATATCTCGATAGTTTTATCAAAAAACGTTGTCTCGGCCAATATTTCAGAAGGCATTTCATTTGGCTACTGCTGATTCTTCTTTTGTTTAAGTTCAGCATATCCTAAGCATCTTCTATGTTGGATTTCAGCATTCAATATTTTTTGACGTAAGACTACGTCTTTCATTTCTATACCGGGGTGTAAAATCAAAGTTTCGAAAACGAAAGCGTTACGCCGGAGACCGAGATTTTGAGCGTTAATAGCTCTTAAACAACTGAACGAAATGGTATGATAAACATTTCATTCGAAAGATAAAATGTCTACGCGTTCTATACTTGTTACTTTTTGATCCAAAAACTTGTTTCAATAGTCTTAAAATTGCTTTCAAAACAAGCTATTGAAATCACCAATCGGTATATAAGCGAACGCCGCTCGGAAATCCACTCAGTTCTAATTGAACAGCGATGGGAGCATGTTGTCACTGTTGTAGTGAAGCTCTTTTTTTATCATGAAAGCGCGGATGAACGGTGTCACCTGTTTGTGCACCCTAGGCCAGAAGGGAATCCATCAGGAGGAGAGTGATGCCACAAACGGTTCCCCGGGAAGACATCGCTACACACACATACACGCGCGGAATTCTTTCCGTTTGGCTTTCCATTCAGCATCGAGAAAGTTCCGGAAAGATCTAATCATTTCTGGAAAATAATCTGCCAGTTCCTCTGGGAATTTAAAAATACATTCATGTGAAAGAGTTTATTTGAATGTTTTCTAACCATATAACACAGCGATCAAATACATTTGATTTTGTAATTTTTCAACCATGTGTAATTAGCAGGAAAGCTTCTGAAGATTATTCTTCCCCATCAGTAGGATATTTCCGTATCCAATATTGTATGCGTAAGCAATCGATTATTGCTCAGTCGCCGAAAGTTCCGAGCTCAGAGAGTTCATTCCCCTCTAGTTTGCCTTCCAAATTGCCATCGTAAACCACACCTTCTCTCGATTCAATCACACACAAAAAGCATACTTAAGCGATATTCTGGTGGTGAGACACATTTATTTTTCGTGAGGACATCGACAAGACAACATCGTTGCCTAACGTGCTGGAAGAGGTAGACGGCGAAGGATCGACACATACACCCGCAGAATTCTTTCCGTTTGGATGCCATTCAGCATCGAGAAAGTTCCGGAAAGATCTAATCATTGCTGGAAAATAATCTGCCAGTTCCTCTGGGAATTTAAAAATACATTCATGTGAAAGAGTTTATTTGAATGCTTTCTATCCATGTAACACTGTGACCAAATATGTTTCAATCAAGTGCTATTAACAGATGGTTATCGAGTTAGCATCAACCACTGGTGCGCTTCCAGTATCGAGGAAAATGTGGAAATGTCTAATCGTTACTGAAAATAATCTGCCAGTTCCTCTGGGAATTTAAAAATACATTCATGTGAAAAAGTTTATTTGAATGTTTTCTATCCATGTAACACTGTGACCAAATATGTTTCAATCAAGTGCTATTAACAGGTGGTTATCGAATTAGTATTAACCACTGGTGGGCTTCCAGTATCGAGGAAAATGTGGAAATATCTAATCATTACTGAAAATAATCTGCCAGTTCCTCTGGGAATTTAAAAATACATTCATGTGAAAGAGTTTTTTTGAATGTTTTCCATCCATGTAACACTGTGACCAATTACATTTGGTTTTGTGATTTTTCAATCAATCGCAATTAACAGGATAGCTTCTGAAGATTATTCTTCCTCATCAGTAGGATATTTCCGTATTCAATATTGTATGCGCCCGCAATCGATTATTGCTCAGTCGCCGAAAGTTCCGAACTCAGAGAGTTCATTCCCCTCTAGTTTGCCTTCCAAATTGCCATCGTAAACCACGCCTTCTCTCGATTCAATCACGCACAAAAAGCATACTTAAGCGATATTCTGGTGGTGAGATGCATTCATTTTTCGTGAGGACATCGACAAGACAACATCGTTGCTGAGGATGCTGGACGGCGAAGGATCGAGATCTGCCCTGAAATGCGAGCAGTTTGTTTGAAACTGTGAGGGAGCACAGAGAAGCCGATCCTTCAGGAGAAGAGAAGGTGACCATCGAAGCAGCCGCTACACATACACATACACGCACGGAATTTTTTCCGTTTGGATGCCATTCAGCATCGAGAAAGATCCGGAAAATAATCTGCCAGTTTCTCTAGGAATTTAAAAATACATTCATATGAAAGAGTTTATTTGAATGTTTTCTATCCATGTAACACTGTGACCAAATATGTTTCAATCAAGTGCTAAAGGGTGTGTCACATCAAATTGCATCACGGAAAAAACGCTGTAGAAATTTAATTTTTAGGAATTATATCTTCAGCTTTCGCTTATAATCAGATAAGAGTGTATAGATCACGTTGGCCATGCTTCACTGTCAATTTTTCGTAAATTTGGAAAAATGTCGTCGAACGAAAGAGAGCGTCGTGAATTAATCCTGTGCACTCATTTCGAGAATCCGGAGTTGTCACATCGGGACATCGGTAAGATGCTGGAAATCGTCCAATCCACGTTCAGCAGAGTACTAAAACGATACTTCGAGAACCTAACCATCGACCGGAAGGTGAAGAACGGCAAAAATGAATGCTCCGTCAGTGAAAAAGATCACAAGCGCGTAGTTAAGCAGTTTAGACGTGATCCGAGAAGTTCGGTCCGGGATGTCGCCAATAAGCTGAATTTGTCAAGTTCATTCGTCCAGCGGACCAAGCAGCGGGAGGGCCTGCGTACATACAAGGTTCAGAAGGCTCCTAACCGCGACGAAAGGCAATACGTGATGGGGAAGACGCGAGCCCGGAAGCTGTACACCGAAATGCTGACGAAGCCGCATTGCCTGGTAATGGACGACGAAACCTACGTCAAAGCGGACTTTCGTTAGCTGCCGGGCCTGTTCTTCTCCGCAGAGGACAAATTCAGCGTTCCGGAGGAGATTCGCAAGCAGAAACTATTCAAGTTTGCCAAAAAGTACATGGTGTGGCAAGCGATCTGCTCTTGCGGAAAGTGGAGCGCCCCCTTCGTGATGACCGGCACGGTAAACGGGCAGGTTTACCTTAAGGAGTGCCTACAGAAGCGCTTACTACCACTATTGAAGAAGCACGAGGGCCCGACCATTTTCTGGCCGGATCTCGCTTCGTGCCACTATTCAAAGGACGTGTTGGAGTGGTACGAAGCCAACGGGGTCACCTTCGTGCCAAAGGAAATGAACCCGCCCAACGCGCCGGAGCTTCGCCCAATTGAGAAATATTGGGCGATTATGAAGCAGGCCCTCCGGAAGAACCCAAAAGTTGTCAAATCGGAGGCGGACTTCAAGAGAAAATGGATTTCTGTTAAAAAAAAACTACAACCTGACGTTGTACAGAACCTTATGGACGGGGTAAAGAGGAAGGTGCGAGCATACGGGATTGGGCTCGAAGTATGAATAAAAAGAAAATGCCAAAAGTTGTTTAATAGTTTTTATTTTACTGTCTAAAATTTTCAAAAGGATCGGTCTACTGGGCGAATTTCTACAGCGTTTTTTCCGTGATGCAATTTGATGTGACACACCCTTTATTAACAGGTGGTTATCGAGTTAGCATAAACCACTGGTGGGCTTTCAGTATCGAGGAAAATGTGGAAATATCTAATCGTTACTGAAAATAATCTGCCAGTTCCTCTGGGAATTTAAAAATGCATTCATGTGAAAGAGTTTATTTGAATGTTTGCTATCCATGTAACACTGTGACCAAATATGTTTCAATCAAGTGCTATTAACAGATGGTTATCGAATTAGCATTAGCCACTGGTGGGCTTCCAGTATCGAGGAAAATGTGGAAATATCTATTTGAATGTTTGCTATCCATGTAACACTGTGACCAAATATGTTTCAATCAAGTGCTATTAACAGATGGTTGTCGAATTAGCATTAACCACTGGTGGGCTTCCAGTATCGAGGAAAATGTAGAAATATCTAATCGTTACTGAAAATAATCTGCCAGTTCCCCTTGGAATTAAAAATTACATTCAAGCGAAAGAGTTTATTTTAATGTTTTCTATCCATAAAATATCCATATAATACATTTGGGTTTGTGATTTGTCAATCAAGTACAGTTAGCAGGAAAGCTTCTGAAGATTATTCTTCAGAACAAGGTTTTTCGTATCCTATATTGGATGCATAAAACCTTGTGCCTCCAACTTAACGCTCTTGTTTACGAAGTCCCCCAAATATTCATTTATTCATTCATTCAGAATGGATTTTGATTCAACTTCAAACAAATGATCTCTAAATCAACGATAGTCCTACGTCACCCTTGCGGTTATACCATAGATATAACCCACTTCCTGTTTTTTTATCCCATTTATTTATTTAAGGCTCATTAGCATTTTAGCTGTAACAGAGCCGAATTTTAATCTATAATTAGTACATTACACAGTTGCCGTTCGCCAGTATTCCTTCTATACCATTACATATGGTACATTCACATGTAACGCCCGAGCGGTCTGGGGCACTTTTCTTTTTTGTTCTATCGAGAGAAACAACTGTTCTTCTCGATGTTCAACTATCAACTGATTTATTTTTTCTCTCTAATCCTCGATCCCTCTGTGAGGATGTACAGAACTCTAAAAACGTTAGAACTAACTTACTGGCTACCTGCTATGTGTAGGGAATTTTCAACTTGCACAGTATGGAAAATTCCATCGTTCCTGTTGGAAAATCCTTGGTTGGATTCTCCCCTATCTTCAGTAGGAATCTTTCTTATTGTAAATACTTATTCATATTGAAATTATCTGAGATGTTCTATTCGTGGGAGAGGGTCACTGCATCTCCCCCTACTCAATGAGTTTTAGGGGAAACTAGAAGAGTTTCCTCTAAAATTGGTCTGTGAGGTTATTTTTATATATAACTGATTGTATATTATTTCAATTTTTGTGTGTTCTTCATTTGCTATGATATCTGTATTTATTTATCTCAACTCCCTCAATTCTGAAATTCCGCAATTCCAAATGAAAAATAAAATTATCATATCTCCATAAAAAATCCCAAACAGTCTTATCGATCAACATTGTAGAGCCTTCTAGCTACATTGAAAATATTTCCTCGCATATCCGCATAATTATTAATATCCCCTTGTTTATTCTTTCATTTATTCTTTTATATATTAGAAGAGTGTGTATTGCTCTTCCATTAATTTTTCTCGCATTTATTAATTTTCTTCGCATTTATATATTTTTATCTCATTTATATATTTGATCATGTAATTGTATCCCACATTTTCAGTTACTTCTGAACTTTCAAGTAAGTTCAATACATGCATGCCCTTACAGGAAAGAATTCCCGGTTTTCCAGCCCTTCGATCCATTCAAAAGCTATGATTGCGATTGATGGACACATTCTTGTTAAATTGGCTGTAGACATATATGGCTGAATCTATCACTTTTTCTAAAAATCCCACTTTAAAGTGTGTTTGTGAAATTTGAAACCAAACCTGTTTAAATTATCGATAAGTACATTTCCCCATCTTTCCCTGTTCATACAATTGAAGTATGGGAGATATGATTGTGTTTTCAAAACAGAATAAACAGTTCTTACAGAATTGAATAACCCTAGTTTTTTTTCCTCGCATCTGCTGAATGCATCGTTTCAAATGCATCAGCGATTTCTCGTATTTTTTTTAATAGTATACTTTTATCATTTTTTATATATTTTTTTTATAAAATTATTTAAAAAAATATAAAAAAATATAATAAAATAAAAAATATAAAATTTTATAAAACCATCTTAATTAGGTGCCACTTAGCTTTATTAACGATTTCCTCCAACCAGAATCCTGCTAGAAGTTCCCCTTCTCATAATACTGGCTTCATGATAACGCAGCCAATCCTGCCGGTCTTTAGTCACCGCCACTGACGTATCCCGATATTACGGTGTTTCCCTTTTTTGAATACATCACTGTCATCAAACTGCTTCCATTTTAAGTTATTGCACTTGATCAACAGTTTTGCGTTGAGAGGAACCGTCTCTTCCACAGCATTGCCTTACGTCACATGTTTCGTCTTCATTCTGGCTGTTGAGATTAGGCACTGTTGTAATATTTTTGTACCGTTTCGTTTAATCCAATCTGTTTTGATAGTTTCTATTCAAACGTTATTTCACTTGGTGGGATAACCACTTCGATTCAGATTTTGGTTTTCTGGTTTTGCTTCCATACACTTTGGAAGATCCAATGTCACTTGATCTGCTGTCAATTACGATCACTACTTATTTTTTAACTTTTGTTCCACAATGTTTCTGATACTTTTTTTTTTCATTGATTATATTTTTGATTCGATTCTCGATTCGAATTTTCTTCTCACACTTTCGATTGAAATTGTTCCGTCACAAAAACAAAAGATCCTTCTTGATTCGAAGAATAAAATGCGCCGCGCACACTGAAATTGGTTGTCGATAACGCACTCGCGCTAGCATCCAAATAATCACTTAATGGGTGGGCTGCTGTCCCCACTTGGACAGCATCCCACCGCTGTCACCACTTGTAACGCCCGAGCGGTCTGGGGCACTTTTCTTTTTTGTTCTATCGAGAGAAACAACTGTTCTTCTCGATGTTCAACTATCAACTGATTTATTTTTTCTCTCTAATCCTCGATCCCTCTGTGAGGATGTACAGAACTCTAAAAACGTTAGAACTAACTTACTGGCTACCTGCTATGTGTAGCGAATTTTCAACTTACACAGTATGGAAAATTCCATCGTTCCTGTTGGAAAAATCTTTGGTTGGATTCTCCCCTATCTTCAGTAGGAATCTTTCTTATTGTAAATACTTATTCATATTGAAATTATCTGAGATGTTCTATTCGTGGGAGAGGGTCACTGCACACACAGTAGCCATTTAGGCGTAAGAGTATTCTTTCTGTTCTTCCATTATCCAGTTGGATCACCGGACAGCGGAGACAGTTGATTGATCATTGTTGAGTTATTTATAGAACAGCAGCCCGATGTGTTTTGCAGAGCAGAGCAGTTGTATGGATGAATCGATCTTATTCCGACCCTGGATCGATCTCCATCGCTGATGATTGTTGCGTGGACGTAGCTATTCTGTAACAACACAAAGATGGTCAATGAGGGTCCTGAGTTTTGAACTCACGATCGATCGCTTACTAAGCGAACGCGCAACCAATGTGGCTACGGAGACCCCCCATTCAATATTTGTTGTATATTATATTATAAGAATTCATATTAGTTTTAGTTTGTGTACAATTACAAATTGAATTCGTTTTTTTTTTTGATTTCCGTATATTAAGAAAATGCACACAATAAAATGTTCCATGGTAGTTACGTTTCATATGCAATTGTGTGGACAACCGCAAAATTCAACTGAGCTGAAGAGCTGTTCCAAATGAGCAGCTCACTTGTATGAGCTGAACGGCTCTGGGCCGCTCACCATGATGAGCTGATTCACCCATCTCTAATTAAGGATAGTAGATACTTGATCAATTCCGAAAATTCTATGTGGAGTAAGCATCTACAGCCGAGGAGGCGAAAAACCGCTAGAATCGATCGAACTGGTATATAACACGCAAATTTAGATAGCCTTTGGTGTCTTTGTTACTCTCACTGTTATGACAGAGAGTGTACGACTACCATTTGATCGTCTCGTTACGAAGATCGTTACCAATAGAGCTATCCGTTGCTTTTCAATTCCTGACCGCGACCATGCTGTCCCATTACCATCTCGGGCAAAGGATCGATTCGAAAGAACACACGAATCGGGATCTTCCCGATGTTACATTCGACGGCCATAGAAAGGAATTGGAATGTAAAACCGCCGAGCGTCAACCTTGATCTACTCAAGGAGGTTCGTGCAGGAGATCTCCATCCTAAAGTAAAAGCCTGTTTTAATCACCTCGTGGAAACAAAATTCCGAATTAAACATCAAGTTTACACTGATGGTTCAGTAAGCATTGACGGTGTTGGTTGCAGAATATTCGAAAACTGATATACTGGTAGTTTTTCTTTTCCTCCTCAATGTTCAATTTTTAACGCAGAAGTTTTTTCGTTTCTAATCGCTACTCAAGAATGCACATAATTTTCGCGAGCTGTCTCCGGGCTATTCGTTCACCCGTGGATTACTCAAATAGAAGAGGCTGCTCCTAATAAAAATATTACCTTTTGTTGGGTTCCCGGTCATACCGGAATTCCAGGAAATATTGCCGTCGACAAATTAGCCGGTAGGAGCAGAACCTAAGAACACCCTAATATTCCCATTCCTCGCTCTGATGTAAAACACTGGGTACTATAGCAGATCCGCCAAAGTTGGGACATAGCCAGAAGAAACATCAGATCAACTTCTTCTCAAAGAATTAGAAACACCACTCTTCCATGGCATGACAGAAATAATAGTACGGACAAACGGTTTATCCCCCGTCTTAGAATCGGCCATACCAAGGTCACTGGGTTGGTAAACGAGTGGATAATGCGTACACAAAGTACACCTGCAGGTATAAAATAGACCCCAACTGTGGCCTCTTATCCAGTAACTCCTATCCCTACCTCCCCGTGGTGCCACCCGGGATACGAGCAACCATAGTGAAAATCGGGTAACCAACCCCGGTGGGATCTAGGTCGTATGCTGACAGGGAAGGGCTTCTCTTCTCCCCTCCGGAGGGTGAAGTTTTCTCATTTAGAGCGCGTCTGTTCTCTATGTTAGGAGCGGCACACGACAGCGTCTGACGAAGCAGAGGAAGACACCGTTAAAGAAGCTGTTTGACAACAAGGACGCAACCAGCCTGCGTGACGCCGGTCGGAAATATGGCTACTTCAACGTATTGATCCATCGGACCCTCAAGATGGAAGGAATCGTCTGCAGGAAGAAGACGAGGTCGCTGGAGTTCACGGAGGAGCAGATTGAGACGGTTAAATCACAGTGTCGGTGGATGACCAAAAAATAACGCGGGACGTCTTTCGTTCTCGACGACGAAAGCTATTTTCCGCTGTCCAAAACGCATATTCCAGGAAATGATAATTACTACTCCAACGACAAGTCATCCACACCGCCTGAAGTGAAATACAAGATCCAGCACAAGTTTGAAAAAAACGTTATGTTGTACATTGCCATTTCCGACCGGGGCATTTCAAAGCCTTGGTTTAAGCCGAACGGTCTGGCAATCAACCAACAAATCTATCTAGAAGAGTGCCTCGATAAAATCCTGCTGCCGTTCCTGAACGAGCATCACGCGGATGGGAAGTACGTCTTCTGGCCGGACAAGGCGTCTTCCCATTACGCCAAGAAGACGTTGGCGTATCTTGAGGAGAAAAAGATACCGTTCGTGCCGAAAGATCGTAACCCAACAAACTTGCCCCAGTGCCGCCCAAAAGAGGATTTCTTTGGCTCACTCAGTGCCCTAGTGGATAAAAACAATTGGAGGGCCAAGAACACGAAGCAACTGACTACAAGAATCCGGAATTGTATCCGGAAAATGGACGTAAGTGCCGTACAACGTTCTTGTGAGAGCATCGCGACAGAGTTGCGTCGAACAGCAGACCACGGCCCTTACTCAAACATTCACTGACATTTTTTGAAGAAAATACATTATGTTATTAATAAAAAATACTGAAATCGATGAAAAAAAAATTTTTATATGTGATTGAAAAAATTCTCATTTTTTATTTAACACCCGTTATGAACGCCCAGGTTGGTAGGGAAGCAATGTACAGACCGGTGATAGGCCCGTGCAGTCTGCACACCGACTCGAACGACAACGGCCAGCGGTGCATCAACTTCGCAGCTTCCCGAGGCCTGGTGATCAGAAGCACTTTTTCCCCCACAAGGATATCCATAAGGCCACTTGGAGATCACCTGACCAACATACAACAAACCAAATTGACCACGTCCGCATCGAAGGCCGATTTTTCTCAAACATCTCTAACATACTCTCCCTGCGCGGTGCGGATATTGACTCAGATCATTACCTAGTAGGAGTACATGTGCGTTCAAAGCTATCGAGAGTTTACAACTCACGGCAAAACCGCCCTCCTCGGTTTAACATTCGGCAGTTAAAAGACCCGCAAGCTGCCGAGAATTACGCGCGCCTGTTGGATGATGCACTACCCTCCTCTGGGGAGCTAAATGCTCCGAATCTCGAAGACGGCTGGAGTAAGATTAGCTCTGGCATCGAAGAGACCGCAACCGCGGTACTAGGTGAGTAAACTACGAGCCCAAGAAACGATTGGTTCGACGGGGAGTGCCAACAAGCGATGGAGAGAAACAAAACAGCTTGGAAAAACTATCTAAGCATTGCCACGAGGGAGAATTTGGCCAAATATCGACGAACGCGGAATAAGTTGACCACGATACTGAGGCGAAAAAAACGCCAGCAGGAGGACAGGGATCGTGACGAATTAGAACAACTATTTCAGGCTACTGATACGCGCATGTTCTATGAGAAGGTGCACCAATCTCGTAAGAGCTACACACCGAATCCAGACATGTGTAGGGACTAGGAAGGAAACCCGATTACAAGCGAGCGCGAGGTGGTCGGCAGGTGGCAGCAGTTCTTCGATAAGCACCTCAATGGCGAGATAGCAGATGGAGGCGTAATGGAAACCTACCTGGAAACCTAGTAATGGAAACCTAGTGCCTTCAAACGATAATTATATCCCAGCCCCCGATCTCCAGGAGATCCAGCGAAAAATCGGACTGCTGAAGGCAACTAGAGCCGCTGGAAAAGACCGGCTTCCGGACAAACTCTATAAACACGGTTAAAATACACTGGCAACGGCACATCATTGGGTAATATCCAGGATTTGAGAGGAGGTGGAACTACCGGAGGAATGGATGGAGGGTATTGTTTGTCCCATCTATGAAAAGGGCGATCGGCTTGAGTGCGGCAACTACCGCGGCATAACTCTGACTAACGCCGCTTACAAGGTGCTCTTCCAGATTCTAACGCGTCGTCTATCCCCGATAGCCAAAGGCATCGTAGGTCAGTACCAAGCGGGCTTCTAGGGGCCCGCACCACTACGGACCAGATTTTTGCCCTCCGACATATCCTCCAGAAATGTCGGGAGTACAACGTGACCACTCATCACATATTCATAGACTTTAAGGCAGCTGATGATACAGTCGATCGAGAACAGCTATGGCAGATCATGCACGACTACGGTTTTCCGGACAAACTGACACGGCTGTTCAAAGTTATGTACTACGTGCGTGTTTCGGGGGCACTCTCGAACCCTTTTGAATCACGCAGAGGTTTAAGGCAAGGGGATGGACTATCCTGTATGCTATTTAATAAAGCCCCTGAGGGTGGAATCCGACGTGCGGACATCGAAACGAGGGGCACGATTTTCAACAAAACTACCCAACTCCTGGGCTTCGCAGATGATATTGACTCAATAACAAGAAACTTTGCGACGGCTGAGGCAAACTACGCCAGACTAAAAGCGGAGGCCAGGAGGGTGCGACTACTAATTAATGCGTCAAAAAATAGTACAGCGTGGGAAGAGGCTCAAAGGAGAAAACAGTGAGCCTCCCACGGACAGTGACAGTGAACGGCGATGAACTGGAAGTGGTTGATAAATTCGTGTACTTGGGATCTCTGATCACAACAATACCACGAAAGAGATCCAACGACGCATTCAAGCTGGAAATCGTGCATACTTTGCGCTCCGCAAGACGCTTTGGTCAAGGAGAACACGGCGTCGCACAAAGCTAACGATGTACAAAACCTTAATAAGACCAGTGGTCCTTTATGGACTCGAGACTGTGACGCTGCTCACGGAGGACATACGCGCTCTGGTCGTCTTTGAGCGGAAAGTGCTGCGGACTATTTTTGGTGGAGTACAAACGGAGAGCGGAGAGTGGTGCAGACGTATGAACCACGAGCTACAGTCACTACTTTGAGAGATCCCCATTGTACACCTAGCGAAAGTCGGGAGGTTACGGTGGGCCGGACATGTCGCGAGGATGCCGGACGACAGTGCAGTGAAATCCGTTCACTTCAACGACCCCGCCGGCACCAGAAATAGAGGGGCTCAACGTGCCAGGTGGCTCGACCAGATCGAAGCCGACTTGCGAGGGACGGGACGCTTACGGAATTGGTGATGAGTGGCCCAGGACCGAGTAGAATGGAGTCGAATAATTGAGACAGCACGAGCCACCACGACTCTCAACTGATTATGTGTGTAAGGTCACTCGTACATATCTTTTTCAAAGGAAAGAAAAACCTCAATGCTCTTGCGAAGAGGCTCCCATTTATGTAAGCCACCTTTTACTGGATTTCCAGCATACAAAGAACGATAGGATTAGAAATAGTATTGGGCAAAACTAAAGGGACATATAAAGTAATGATGAAACTCAAGAAAATAATTTAATAGAATTTTTAAAACAAACAGACCGGAGACGAATGAATCATATGATCCTTGAACAAAGAAAAGAAGAAGAGTTATACATATCAATCGTATTTCCAATTAACGTCCACAGAATTAGTGATGTGGAGTACGGGAACCAGAAAACAGCTGTATACACCAGAGAGGAAGTGTGGGTAAGACCGACACCCACACTTCCTCTTTGGTGTATACAGCTTTCATCCGGTACCTGTACTACACATCACTAATACTTACAATTGATCACATACATAGGAAGATAATAGGGTTCGCACTGCGTCTACTTCCTTTGAATGATTCTGCATTTCTTTACATCAGTCGTCTGCGACATTCTAAGAGGTAATATTGACAGCCCGAAACTTTTGAAACAAACTTCATCTAATGTTCACGTTTCTGAAGCTCTTTTCTTTTGTCACTCCCACATCACAGGGCCTACCGGCCATCCGTACTGCCACTATTTCACAAGATTATTCTCTATATGTTTGCAAAACACATTAGTTGCACATAGCCTCATACCCTCCGAGAGTTCGAGTATTAGCTGTCCATAATGGAAAAAACAAAACTTGAACTGTAAATGTTTTCCATTTATTTGCGCATTATGATTCTGAAGATTTACAAATATCGTAAGTATTTCTATGTTTTCCCTATGTTTCATTGCATTTCTTCCTCCCTTTTACCCATTCAAATCACAACTCACTAAACTTTCGTTGGAAATCGAAGATCTATGAACACGATTCTTGAAGAAATCCCGATAGTAGCGGCTATCAAAAAACACTTTAAAGGCCAGTCCACAGATCACCACTATCAAAAGCACAATTACAACATATTCCACCGTTTTATCACCACTAGAGCCGGACGTCGCCTCCGAGGATTCACCGATATCATCTCCACTGGTGGTGAAATTACGTGTCACCCTGAACGGACACATTGATTCCTCGAACAAATAGTCATTTTTGATGTAAGGCTTAATATCGTGTTTCTTCAAGTCCTCAATAGCAACCGATAGGGACGATTCATTCCACGGTAAGTCGTAGATTCCCAAGATTTTCAGGTTCGGAAAATTTCGCTTGAACGATTCGATTGACATGTTCGCAATTGGGTTGCCACTAATCATAAGTCGCTCCAACAAACGTTGCGAGGTGAGATTTTCGAAATCGATCTTCTTCAGATTGTTGTAGGACACGTCCAGGAAGCGTAGCTTCCGCAAATCATGCAACGTTGTGTACTCCAAAGTAAGATTGGTGCATTCGACGTTCAGTACCGTTAACTGCTTCATACCGAGAAAATCAAAACGATTTTGTAAGATGTTGAAGGAAATGTCGAGAGAACGCAGCGTTTCTGCACACTTCCTAATATCACCGAATCCGGTGATATGATTGTGTGCGAGGTATAATTTTTCAATTGAGCAATTGCTGCCAACCGTTATAGATTCGATTGTGTTGTACGAAGCATGCAGTTCCGCGCAACTGCCGCTGATGTGAATGCTCGTTAAGTTGTTGTACTTCAAGTTGACCTTCTTCACCGCGATCTCACTCCACGCTAGCTGAACGAGCTGATTGTATGATGCATCCAGATATGTAAGTGAGTGGATCCCGTCCGATGGGAACCAGCTATCGAAACTCAACAGGATCAGACGGTTGTGGTTTAGATCTAACGTTTTCAAATTCTTAAGCTTATGGAACACACCACTCGGTAACGATGTCAGATTATTATACGACAAGTTGAGTTCCTCCAATTTCTCAAGAAATTCGAATGCGTCATGTCTGATGACATCTATGTGGTTGTGATGCAGGAGAAGGTGATTCAAGTTTGGCGTTTTCGGAAACAGATGAGTATCCAGGAAGCTAATGTTCGTGCCCGTTATTTCAACGTGTTCCAACTTGTGGCAATCGAGAAAACTGTTGGGATCGATCTCGCGATAGAACAAGCTGTTCACCACCACGAAGCTTTCCAAATTAGGCAGCGATTCGAACATTCTGGTAGGAATCCCAACAATCCGCTTATTGCTAATCGTCAGCTTGGTGATGTAACTCCAGTTGAAGTTAATATCGGAACTTTCGAATACATCGTCGAAATCAATGTACTCACATCTCGACGGTTTGTCGCCTTCCTTCTCGAAGCAGGCATCCACGAAATCATCATTTCCGGAACCAATAACTCTGTAGAAATTGTAGACGACGAATACTGCAGAAAGGAAAAACGTTCTGTGGAGAGGAAAAGTGATACCCGTTACTGCTCGGCCTATAAACGGATTAAACTTACTTATACGCAGTCATTCCCGGCGGTCCAGTGTTCCTTCTAGTGCAGCAGACGTAATAATACTGAGATGAACCGAATAAGAGAGATCGGAGACAGTACATAAATTGCGTTTATGTTTACGATGGAGCAAAAGATGATCCACATACGGATATATATGAAAGAGCTTGTAATCACAATACGGCTTATCTTCGCAAGGGGGCCGACCGGTTGCCGCGTCGTGGTTCCTAGGACATGTTGGCGAGAACGTTGATATCGGCTGACCCCTAAATGAAAGTGCGCATATATTCGGTGCTGGAGGCTTTAATTGAGTATGATTGAGCTGACACAGCGGTAACAATAAGCATAACGCATGATGGCGAGATGGAAGTGGCGAGTAGTTTTTTTTTTTTGATATTACGTTTCGTTCCTCGAGAAACTATTTCGGGGGAGTTGTGCGATGTGCGATGACCTTGTTGTGCGTAAATTGTTTTAGTAGGTGGGATTTGGTTTTTGCAAAATATGCTTTCACTTTGATATGCCCATTACGCTTCGTTAGGTTTGACAATGTTGTGCTAGTCAACAACACTGATTCAATTACCAAACAAACCAACAATGGGTGTATTCATATCCAACCACATAGACAAACAATCGAAACGCGGTGCAATTTCAATTGAATTCAATGGACTACCATGCGTGGTTACTTACATGCTACTTAAAGCTTAGACATGTTTTTCAGGAAAAACTTCAGAATTAAAACTAAGAGTAGAAATTTACCAAAATTTATGGAACCAAGTATGCATTCAATTTTGTGTGTGTACTTTTTTTCTCTAACCTCGGCATATCATCTCGGAACCGCGGAACGAATGAACCAGTTATTGCACACTTGCGCTAACTCCTCAAGCGGTCCCGGTTGGTTAGCATAATATTTCATATTTTATCGATCTATATGTTCAATTGCTAGCAATTAGAAATCAATTCCGTATTCCGAGGTATCTGCATGCAATCACGCTGTGAACAGCTTCACACCGCAATCCGCTATCCAATAGGCAGAGACTCGGGAATTATCTCCTCTGAAGTTATAGCATCTAACATGTAGGAAATTCTAGGGTACACAAACAGTGGCTACACGTGGTCAGTTGAGTAATTAATTGTTCCCCCTCGTCTTCGTAATCCTGTCTGCCGTTTGCGGCGATCTGCATACTATTTTAGCACACAGAAAAACCGCCCTCTGAGGTGGTTATTTGAGAGTTCGGGGAAATTTATTGTGTCTCTAGTTGTCTTGATTACAGACACTTTTGCAGTTGCGGAAAAAGAAATGATCACTTTCTGTGATAAGAAAATTACCGGTTGCACATGACTGCATGGGTGTGTAGAAAAAATGCGCCAGGGCACTGCAATAAATCGGCTCAGTGTTACCGACAAGACAGTATGTGTCAACCAATGATGTTAACACCAGTAGAAATTGTACTTGAACCATCATATCTAGAAAGATTGGAAGCTACCTAATTTTTCTAAAATTGATGCTAAGGAACTCACAATGAATTATATCTCCACTAATTTGATGGTTAGAACCTGAACTGATATCAAACCTTATCTTTCTTCTTCTGTATAAGCCTTTAACCTCTGCGACCATTAGTTTGATCTATTGTATTGAAATCTTATGTTACAATAATTACATTTACCAAATGTGCAAGTTGAACTTGTCCGGTTTTTTTTTAATAAAGAAAACATATAATTTTCAAAAGAACCTCAAAATTTTTTTGTTAGAAATAAACTTTGTTTGATTTTACACATTTCGCTCATTTCTCAAGCAAATTGTGGATTCCTTTCCAATGGAATTATATGTCGAATTTCGTACCAACGAGAGTGTTTTTGCGTGGAGTGTTACTTCATTACTTCCATAAGAAGAAAAAAGCTGCGGAAAGTCATCGCATTTTGGTGGAAGTTTATGGTGATCATGCTCTAACTGAGCGAACGTGTCAGACGTGGTTTGCACGGTTTAAAAGTGGTAATTTTGACTTGGAAGACGAAAAACGTTCCGGACCGCCAAAATAGTTTGAAGATGAAGAACTGGAGGTTTTACTTGATCAATATCCGTCACAAACGGCATAAAAGAAAGGGTTTTTTGCATCGAATCGTTAATGGCGATGAAAAGTGGCTCCATCACGACACTCCTAAACGTCGGGCAACGTATGGATACCCCGGCCGTGCATCAACATCGATGGCCGCGCGGGATATTCACGGCCAGAAGGTTATGCTGTCTATTTGGTGGGACCAGCTGGGTGTGGTGTACCATGAGCTACTTAAACCGAATGAAACCATTACGGGGGATCTCTACCGACGACAATTCATGCGTTTGAGCCGTACATTGAAGGAAAAACGATCACAATACGAGCAAAGACACGATAAAGTTATTTTGCAGCACGACAATGCTCGGCTGCATGTCGTGAAACCGATCGAAACATACTTGGTAACGCTGGAATGGGAGGTCCTATCCAACCCGCCGTATTCTCCAGACATTGCTCGGTCCGATTACTACCTTTTTCGATCGCTGCAACATGGCCTGGTTGACCAGCACTTCTCCAATTTTGGATCGATTCGTGGTTAGCCGACAAACCGACCGATTATTTCCGCAAAGGGATTTGTGAATTGCCTAAAAGATGGGAAAAAATGTGACAATGAACAATACTTTGAATAATAAAATTGTAACTATTTTTGCAGAATATAGCATTAATTTAAAAAAAAAAAACGAAGAAACTTACCGGTACTTCTATTAGTTTTTTTTCAAACTGGCGTACACGATATCTCAAGTTCTACTGAACCGATTCATATCGAATTTAAATGGATACAGTCTGCAGGCATCTCTCTATCGCATGAATCTCTAAAAAATGATATTTTTAAATTTTTACTATTTTTAAAAAATCGGGAAACGTAAGAAAAAGCGTTTTAAACCACAATTTTGTTTTTCAAACGGCCGCCATTTTGTCAAAAAAGATGTTTTTGACTTGTCCGAGGTTCATGCGATAGCGGCAGCTTTACTGATTCACAATCTGTTCGATTTTTTTTGTTTCAGATAACCAGAAGAGCTGGAATAGCGTACGCCATAGCACAACATTTTTTTGATCGCCCTCACTTCATCAGCTCGCAACTATTCTCTTTATGAATATTTTTTCTCCATTCAATTTTAGTTTTATTGTTAAAAGATAGATGAACAAATAATGATGTAATGGATAGTAAAAACATTCTTTGTTTTATTACACTGCATGATTTTCATATGTGTGTATGCAAGCACTGAGCGTAAACGAATGTTTTCGTATTTTCAACTGTCAAGTTTCTGTGAGACCAGTTTTTCCGTTGTTTTAGTTGTTTTGATCAATTAAATCTGGCAAATGCCGAAGGGAAAAGTCCTCACGGAGAGAGAAGAAAGACAAATCGATGCATTACACCAAGAAAATGTTGATATCAGTGAAATTTCTCGTCGGATTGGACGATTCCATCAAGTAGTGCCCAATTATTTGGCGAATCCTCAAGGATACGGTAAGAAGGAGAGAGTTCCACGTAAATCGAAGCTCTCTGACCGGGATGAGCGGGAAATAGCTAGAACAGGTTCGAATACCTCAAAATCGCATGTGCAAATGAAGCAATATTTCAACTACTTAACTGCTCGGGTGATAATTCGTCAAATTTTGGTAAAAAATCCTCACATAAAGAGGGCTTAAAAGGCTAAAAATCCTCATCTTACACCATCTCACATCGGAAGACCTCTGAGTTTTGCCAAAGCTCACATGAACCGACAGTGGGGCAAGATATGTCATGACAAAAAATGTTTTCAAAAAATACATTTTGTTATATACCACAACGAAAAGTTCTTCAATGTATAGGTTATCTTCCTTGACAAAAAAAAGTTCAATTTGGATGGTCCTAATGGTTTCAACGGGTACTGGCGTGATTTACAGAAAAAGAAACAGTATTTTTCGACCAGGAATTTTGATGGAGACTTGTGCATGGTTTGGGCGGGATTCTGTGCAACCGAAAGGCTGAAAATAGCTTCCACATCATTCAAGGATTACACATATGTTCTGGAATTCTCTCTCCTACCGTTTTTGCGTGGATATTGTCACAAAAAAAATTACATTCCAGCAAAACACTGCTACTATTCATACCAGCAAGGAAACTAAGCAATAGATTAAGGACCAAAAACTTAGCTTTTTTGGACTGAGCGGTTCGCTCTCCAGACTTGAATCCTGTTTAAAATCTTAGGGGGGATCCTTGTACGCAGAATCTACTCTGAGGGAAAACTTTACACCACAATTGAAGAGCTCAAGGTCGCAATTTCGGAAAAATAGAAAAATATCGAGAAATCCATTCAGCAGAATTTGGTAAATAGTTTTCCAACACGAAATGGCAAGGTTACCAATTATTGACATGTAAATAAGCCGATCGTTTTGAATTTTTCATTGATAATACTTATGAATTTTGAAGTGGTCTTATAGAAACTGGACAGCTGAAATTATCATATTTTAGCACAATAAATAAACAAACAACTCTTTTGAACGAAATTGACGTTAAATATACTTTATTCTAAGCATTCAACAAATGTATGAATGTATCTTGTTGAAATTCCAACGATATAGAATCAGGGTGGTCTTATAGAAGCTGTACAGAGTGTATTCTAGTGTAGAAACACGAATTCCGGACGTTTTTCGAGCTCCGTAAAAATAAAACAAAGAGTATTTTTACTATACATTATATCATTATTTGTTTATCTATTTTTTGACAATAAAACAACAATTGAACGGAAAAAATATTCATAACTAGAATAGTTACAAGCTGATGAAGTGAGGGGCTTCAAAAAACAGTTGTACCATGGCGTATACGATTGCAGCCCTTCTGGTTATCTGAAACAAAAAAATCGAACTAAAATCGATTCTAAATCAGTAAAGATGCTGCTATCGCATGAACCTCTGACAAGTCAAAAACATCATTTTTGACAAAATGGCGGCCGTTTGAAAAGCAAAATGCAATTTAAAACGTTTTTTCATACGTTTCCCGATTTTCTAAAAATAGTAAAATTTGAAAAATATTATTTTTTAGAGGTTCATGCGATAGAGAGATACATACAGATTGTATTCATATAAATATATGAATCGGTTCAGTAGAACTTGAGATATCGTGTACGCCAGTTTAAAAAATAATTTCGAGAAAAGCGCGTTTGAAGTTCATTATTATGGTCGTACCAGGTTAGATACCGCATCACTAAAATGGTTCTAACTAGGTGAATAATGGGATTTTCGATAAGTCCTTTCTAAAATATATTCTTGAATGCCTAAACTACAGAAATATGAAGGAAAAAAATGATTTACTGATTAATTTGAAATACTGCCTTAAGAGCATGGAGCGGAGCCACTGAAACTCTCCCCCGAAGGAGCAACTTTGTCCTACTTCGCCATTCACTTGTGGCCAGCAGGTAGGTACTTTCAGAACGGAGGCGATCTGGCGTAGTGGTAACATCCATACCTCTTACGCAAAGGTCACGAGTTCAATTCTCACTCCCGACATTAGAGGCGAATGAACTTCAAAGTTTAAAGCCTCTTAAAAACAAAGAAAGAAAGAAAAAAAACTCCCGACATTCTACCAAAAATGGAAGTAAAAGTGACGAACCAGCCAAAAGTGTTGAAAATCACTATAATAGAGGAAAAAACTTTCAAAATGGATACCGTATTCCTCACAAAATGTTCAAATTTCTCAGATGATAGCTGCGGACCGTTGTATGCTCGAAGCTGGTTGGGAATTCCGTATCGTGAAAAAATCACTTTCAGAATGCAATTGGATTCAATATTTTACCATTGATTTTCATAACCTTTATTGACGTAGGACTACGTCTAACCGGAAGATATAGGGGGTGAAATGAAAATCTAGGCACTGAACAAGTAGGTAAAAATGCAAGATTTGGAACGCTTATAACTCGAGCATTTCTCAACAGATCGCAAAGGTTTTTGCATCAATTGATAGGAAATATATCTACGCATCTATCATAACGAATAACATTTCATTTTTCTTGAGATAAATAATTGAATAATTGTGAAATATCAAGCATAGTCAAAATTCACTATGTGCCCATTTTTGATTGGTCCATTTTGTGCTCCTCAAATCGAACCGACCAAAACGGGCAACCAGAGCAGTAGCGAAATAGAATGAACCACGATTGGAAAGGTAAAAGAAAAAAATGAACGAAACATTGGTCGCAGTCTCACACATGCGTAATTCTCGAGCCAGCCAGTCAGCTTAAAAATCCCCGCTCCGCTGCCGTAACGATCATTCTCATCCAAATCATACACCACATCGTTTCGCATCACAACATATCAACAAACCAACGCAAGCAGCCATGTCTGGACATGAC
The DNA here is from genome assembly GCF_029784135.1 of Toxorhynchites rutilus septentrionalis. Lineage (NCBI taxonomy): Eukaryota > Metazoa > Arthropoda > Insecta > Diptera > Culicidae > Toxorhynchites > Toxorhynchites rutilus. Next base: position 248,000,029 of record NC_073746.1, read on the forward strand.
AAAGGAGGAAAAGTGAAGGGAAAGGCAAAATCCCTATGCCGAGCGCGTTAGTACCAGTGCTCCAGTCCACCTAGTCGGCGTTATATAGTTTCGGCCGCCGAAGTGATCGAGTTGGCTGGCAAAGCTGTTCGCGACGATAAGAAAATCCGCATTCAGAACAGACCACATTCGGTTCGGTGGACATCTAGACAAGAATAGGCAGTTTCAGCGAGTGACGAGCAGAAGATAAAAGTTTGTTCTTCATACAAACTGCTTTGGTGGCAAATCCAGAACAAGGCAGCATCGATGGCGTTCGAAATGTTTTTTTTTCAAAACCACGAGTACAAAGTTTTCTAAATTGGAACCATTCCATAAAACACGGCGCTTATCAGGGCCATTAAACCTTTCAAAAAAGAGTTTACGAAATACAGTTCAAGACATTCTAAAATATTATCCAAAATAATAATAAAACACAAATTGTTTTTTCATAATTTGTTTGCCAGGATATGAAGAGTATGAGAATTTTGCAGTTGTGCTGAGCTTATTGATGGTTGGGGACTTTCTCGATTATTCAATTTTCACCAATTCTTAAATTGCTTCCAGATTGAAAGTACAGTAATTTTAGTTCGATAATTAGCTAATTGGATTTTTGTAAACTCTATGGGGGTCCAAATTATGACCCAACATGTCCCAAGCTGGATGGGAAGAAATTTTCAAACTGTGAAAGCTGTACCACTGTCATCGCAAATGTTCAATTACAGGTTAAAATCATCTCCAATGCGACACTGAGTGGTGCTTCGGCAAGTCGCATTAAATGTAATTTACAGTACAACATGTCCCAAGCTGGATGAGAAGAAATTTTCCAACTGTGGCGAGTGGCAAACGCACTCGCTAAACAGGAAGGTTTAACCGAACAAGATGGAGATATCGAGTGATAACAAAACAATAAACTCTTTAGATTAAAGATGATTTTGTGGACCTGAAAAGGACCCTTTTTAGCGTTTGCTTCCTTCTCCTTCTTCTTGTCGGTTTCCGAGATATTCTTCTGCGCCGTGCCGAACTTTTTGGCGGCTTTTCCACTATTCCACTAGTCTTCGGTGCCTTCGTGTTTGTTAGAAACACCTGCATGTGAATCCAACGAGCGAACAAATCGTAATGAATATATTTTTTTGCCATCGCTCCCTTTTAACGCTCATTCGTTCGTCTCGTTGGACTCTCCCCTTTGGCTGAGTCTGCTGATTTGTCTCTATCCTGTGAGCGTGTACCGCTAAAGTACAAAACGCGCGGATCCGCTGAAAAATATATCATTCTCTTTCAAACCGTAAATCAGTGTGGTTGTGTGGCATCGTTTCACAGCACATCGCATCAACAGATTGGTGCCGGAGCACCAGCATACCTAATAGCGGTTATAGAATTTCGGCCGCCGGAGTGCTCGAGTTGGCTTGCAAAGCTGCTCACGACAATAAGAAAACCCGCCTACAGAACAGAGCACATTCGGTTCGATGGCAACAATCAGTTTCAGCGAGTGGCAAACGCAATCTCAAAACGGCAGCAGGTAGAAGAAGGAAAATGTTTGTTTATACAGACTGCTTTGGTGGCAAAATCAGCCACCGTAAAACACGGCGCCTTTCATGGCCATTAAGCCATTCAAAGAAAAGTTATTAAAAGTTATTCACAATACCAATGCATTCTAAAGTGACATAATATGACATATAATATGAACTGAATTATTTTGTTTATGCTTGTTTTTGAACTTATTGGTGGTTGAGGTCTTTTAAATTGATCATTCAGTTTTCACAAACCCATACATGGTCTCCGAATTAAAAGTGGCTCCAAATTACAACACATTGTATGCAGGATGGCATTAACGAATTTTCTCGGTAGCAAGAACTGCTTTCTTTAGTTGATAACTGATGTTGAAAATTGACTGACGTTACATCTGCATTGTATAGAAACATAACTAAGGAGCAATATGATGAGCTATGCATTTCCTGCTACTCTGTTCTTATTTTAAAGGGTTTAAATTGGAAGGTCATCCGTCCCTGTATTCACATTGATTTTTCAGAACGTTTATAGCTCGTCTATTCCTCGACAGATTGTAGAGTTCGTCTCCAAAACCTCAGTTCTTTTCATTTTTATTTATTTTGTTTGCGGAGACTACAAATATTACAATTCATTCGTCTCCGAAACCACAGTTTAAGGTACGGTAATGTGCTCAATGAACTGACGACCACCTATGCATTCCTTATCACAGCCATCATTTTGATTGTACGATATGTGCATACGCCGAAAAATGCCCGGCGTTGAACATTTAATGAGTACAAAGCCTTCGGAAAAAAAATCAAGAATCAAATATAAGACAGTGAGAAAAAAATGAGAAATTTTTTACAAAAAAAAACGCAAAAACACAACCAAAAGGTTCATTTCAGAACTCCCAACATGTTCATAAAGAGTAAACAGTAAGCTAATCCATATTTCAGGTAGAGAGGTAGGTATTCACGTAGGAGAAGACAATAAAACAACATATTTAAAATATATATTTAGAATAAGCTGTCCCCGTTGTATAGTCCTACGTCACTCCGGTTATGTCCCCGACATTACCCACCCGTCTTTTATTTTTCAAATTTCATAATTTTTCTTCTTCTTCTTTTCCTTCTTCTTGAATCTTTTTTTTTTTGTGTTTGGGTTGGTTCTGCGATTTCTCATCTGCAAACCGGCCAGTCATTATCCCCAGATCGAAATCACCACCAATGAATTGCCGGAACCAACTTTAACATGTTTTCACTGCTGGAGCATGGTTTCCACAGCCAAAAGATGTCCTTCGTCCGCTTTCTTACAATTAACAAACAATAGTAGCGAATGCCGCAAATACATCTTTATTATGCTTAACAACCAAGTAACTTTGTTTTTCGCAAAATGCATATTTTTAAAATATATTGTCAAATGAAGAAAAAAATTTACTGCTAGTAACATCTGGAACATCAACGGGACAATTTCCATGCACACACCTGAACGAATGTTATCAAGAAATTTATTAAGCTTTTTTGAATGCTCTAGCCTGTGTCAAATCAAGTATTCAAATATCTCCGAACAAATAAATTAAATTGTCTTTTTCATAATTTACAGTAGTTTTATAGCATATTTTTACGGATTCACAGGTTTTAAAGGTTTTGAAAGTTCACCTTTTATTTATTGGCGGATAAGGTGGAACAATAAATCGGACTGCAGTTGGAAAGACACAACTAATAGTTTGAACGTCGCTGCCCCTGTAGACCACACTGTTGTCGAAGTTTCTCCAGACGTACTCGTGAAAGTGGTTTCGTCAGAAGGTTCGCTGCCATCGTTTCCGAGGGACAGTACTCGTATTGGACAACACCTTTCGTCTTCAAGGCCTTCGCGTAATGGGATTCATTGAAAATGTGCTTCGTACGATCACTGAACTTTTCGGAATCCAACATCTTCAAGCAGCTTTGGTTGTCCTCGAACAACATCACTCCGGTTTCTTCTCCTAGGTCCTCTAGTAATTACCGGATCGCTTCTCGTGATACGTCGGAACGAGCCAAAAAATTCCGCCTCTGCTGTATATAATGAGACACAGGATTGCTTGCGACACGCCTAAGAAATAGTGTCTCCGCAGAACTGGAACACATACCCGCTGTTGGATTTGTTATCGCTGCGACATTCAGCCCAATCGGCATCAGCGTAACTAACCAGACCGGAAGAACCGTCACTACTGCTTAGTCGAAGTTTTAAATTAGCTATCCCCTTTAACGAATCACTCGCTTTAATTCGTTCCAGTCACGCTTAGGATCGAAATTGCTGCTACGATACGAGCCTTCTGTTGACTGCGATGTACATCAACTGCGAGGTTGCTTGATGAAGATCTCCTGAACTGCTCGACACTCATCTTTTTCTTTGCTGCAATGGACATCATGGTGCGGAATGTGGTATGTCGAACAACTGGCGCAAAAACTTCGTCGTAGTCCGTTCCACAACGTTGGTTGAATCCCTGCACTACCAGCCTGGCCTTGTATCGAACTACAGGAAAACCTGTTTTTGTGCGATGAAAAAATCTTTTTTTTGTGCGGTTTTTTTGTGCGGTACATGAAAAGAAGCATATTTGACTAAATTATAGTCCATTTATGCGAAAAAGCATATTTGCGTCTAAATTATCCTCTTCTGCAGTCATTAACCTCCTCCCATCAAATGCTCTAAGTTTTTGCATGACAGATTTTTCTAACAGCAACTAGTTTCGACATGCATCTAAAAGCACAACTCAGCCACGCGCAAATTGAACGGTGAACGGCGTGGGTTTGAGTTATTTCCTTGGAGGAAGTTTTTTTAAGCGGTCCCTATCTACCCCACATAAAAGTTTTTATCGAAATGTGTACCAAACACGACTTTTTAAAGCTACTGGTGAAGTTTTACACGATTCTTTTGTGCGATTTTTTTGTGCGGTCCCTATCCCCCGCACAAAAAAAGGATTGCCTGTACATTACCTTTTTCATCCTGCTTCCGTTTGGCCTCCCACTAGCATCCGATGGCGCGTCTCCCAGCCGAAAGGTCAACCAAATCCCATGTTTCGTTCGTTTCAATTGATTCTAGCTCTTCCATTATCGCGTGACTCCACCTGGTACTCTCCAAACAAGACAAAGCTTGCTTTAATGAATTTAGCTCCACCAGGACCGATGTTTTTGTTGTACATGTTTACCACTTAGGTGTTACACCAAAAATGGATCGTGTTGACCTACGGGGCATACCGGCATCCACATGCTGCGAGCCACCCACCATAGTATTGGGGCAATGACAGTTTCAACTACTTCTTCATCTGAACCATCATCGTCGTTGGATTCTTCGTCATCACCAGACTCAATTGATACTACCTCGCACACTGGGTCCATCCGTTGGACATTGATGGATGGAACAACCAATCTTTCCTCCATCGACTCTGATTCTGGCCCACAAGACGTTAGGAATCTCACATCACGACTAATGGTTACTTTTCCTGTCATCTCGTCCACCAGGCGGTATGCCTCGCTGTAACCGTCGAACCTCAGCTTGACTGCCTTGCTGTCCAGTTTACCTCGCTTCGCAGATGGCACATAACAGTATGCGTCTACGCCAAACCGCGAAATGTGTCCAAAATTGGACTTCCTTCCAATCCACCGCTCATATGGTGTGTCGGTGATCGACCGCGACGACAAACGGTTCTGCATGTAGTTTGTCGTCACCACCGTCTCTCCCCAGAAGCGTTTATTCAGATTTCCATGGACAAGCATGCACCTGGTCATTTTGACGATAATATCCACATTTTGACGATGCCCACAAATATCTGTGTGAACCAAATCCATTACTGCAGACGATACACTTCCTGGCACATTCGGGAATGGCACCATGTGCATCTTCCCTTCATGGACACAGTTATCTCATCTCTCCTACTATGGATGCACTCTTGATGGTTTGACGAAGCAGTTTGTCATCTCTTATGAGTCTCGCATTGCTTGCATCGAATGTGACGGTAAATCCTCCTTTCACCAGTTGCTTCACAGACAACGAATAAGGTAAATGATTTTGGTTTGTCCCGTTGAAAATACAATCATGGTTTGTCCACTGTTTTGAATGCTCTAATTCAGTACACCTTTGTCAAATCAGGTATTCGAATGTTTCAAAACATATAAATAAAATAGCCATTCCCATGATTTACAGTAGTTTTGTAGTATATTTTTACGGATTCACATGTTTTAAAGGATGATAAAATACACTTTCTATTGATGTCAATGCGCCACTCAATTGAGCTAACTTTTAATCAATCACCAGATGATTATTTGGCACGTGTTCAGACCTTTGCTGGATTATAACACTCACAAATATTGTAAACATCATGCTTGCACACCATTTGTATCAGATTTTCAGAGCTAAACCATTAAATTAACGCATTTCGATGACCTCAATTCTGATCATGAGTTGGCCAATTAATTAATGTTGTTTTGTCCACATGATTTCTATGGCAACCGCTTGGCGCGCTGCAGTTTGTTTGTTGTGTCCTTCGCACATAGCAGAAATAAAGTTTCTCTATGTTAAATGTGTTGAGGTGAACACTTTTAAAATGCCCAATAAAAGGCTATATTCTGAAGAAAGCCTAAATTATGAATGAATCAATATGATGACAGTGAACTCAAACAATGATAAATGTAACATCTACTTGAAATTTCTATTTTTTTTCATTCAAAAATAGTGATTTCTAAAACCGGACAAACCATGATCATTTTTTGGACAAACAATGATCAGAGGTGATCAAACCATGATAATTTCTCTTTGAGGAAAAACGTTAAAAAACATAAAAATTTGAATAATTTCAACGCCTTATGGTAGTATTAGCAACTAGAGACTTGGGGTTTTTGAGCAAACCCAAACTCGTATCGATTACATGTTATTTTCATGAAGAAAAATCGATTTGCATTTACTAGTTGCGTAAAAACACCCTAAATTGGACAAACCAAGATCATTTACCCTACCTCTTAACAAAATGGTCACCAACAACTGTTCCTTCAGGACCTTCTGATGCAGTAAAATGTTGAGCTTCTCAATCAAATCCGTTATCTTTGATACGTGCGCTTCCATATCTCCATTATTAGAGAATAATGATGCGTGATGCGAGTATTTTCATCATTACAGCAACCATCATCAAAAACGTTCTCTTCACGTGGAAATTTTCCAAAGCTTTCCACGCCTCCGCTGCCGATTTAGCCTTCCTTATGTGGAGCGATTGGTTGTCCTCCACGGCCAATCCGATCGATGCCAGCGCTTGTTTGTCCTTGGTTTTCCACGCATCCGTGACCGGTTCCGTTCGCTACAGCCGTCCAGTTGCCCTCCTTGGTCAGCAACAACTTTATCTGGAAGCTCCAATTATCGTAGTTGAAGCCATTGAGCTTCGACACCAGCCCATCTTGATAGATTAGCTTCAACTTACCTTTCTTCATCAGTGTTCCGAAACCGCGGGCAAAGGGCCCTTAACCTATTGACGGATCAGGTGGAACAATCGGACTGGAGTGAAAAAGACAAAACTAATAGTTTGAACCTAAGTGGTGCGGACTCAATCCACTTCATTCTCAAGCAAATTCTTGCATGTTTTCAAGCGATTTCTTGCAATAAATTCTCAGACCACCAGAGATGCCAGATTTACAAATATGTTTGTAAATTTACAGACATATCTGTAAAACATTCATCACATCTATTCATCACATCAAAAATATTTGACTCACCATATGACATTTTTCCATAGTTTTAATACAGAAAAGTTATTATATTTAGTATATTTCAATACACATGACGTTAGACCAGCGATACTCAACCTGCGGCCCGGCAGTCCTTCTTGTTGGCCCAACTGGTGTGTATGATGTTTGGAACTCATACACATAAGTACTTTTGCCTTGACATTGCAGACGAAAAAGAGGATACGGTTATTCACAATTAATGAACAATTGCATTCTCTGCAGGTAAGGAAAAATCTTGAACGAAAATTGTCTCTGATAATTATTTTCTGTTCTAGACAAGATTGTTTTGCTGAAATGCAAGGAGATTTATTGAAAAATAGTTAAGTTAGGGTCAGGACTATGCAACCTATGTATTTAAACAACATCGAATAAAAATTTTCATTCTATTTTCAACAACTTACATTTGCTTTCGGGTCTGCTTATGACGAAATATGGGTTACTGTTCGATATTGTTACGACAGACATGGTTCATGGCCGTGTGGTGGTCTAAAACTTGTATAGCCTTGCATGGCGGATGGAAAATATACACTGCATTTTTTTAAAAATAAAAACGACAAGACCGCAAGCCTTGGTGGATTTCCAAATACTGTGTTTTATAAAAATTAACAACGCGTATGTTTGTGTATGTATGTGTATGTATGTATGTGTAGATCGTTGAAACATTTAAACACACTTACAGCACCTAAGTTATTAAGTGGTCCGAAAAATCATTGAAATGAATGAAATGAAAATTAATAACATTTGAATCACTGAATCGATTTAGATGATCGACATATAAAATTGACCTAGCCTTTTATGAAAAAATATTTAACTTGCGAAAAACATAATTATATTTTAGTAATTATTGATTGTAGTCGTTTTTTATTTTTTTTATGACTTTGGACTAGAGGGCGCTATATATTTTTATATTTTTTCTTGAAAGCTGAGGATTTTTTACACAACATATCTCGATATCAGGGTTGCTATTTTTTCGTTTTTTAGATATGATTTTCAAAAAAAATCATTTTTCCCCATTTGTCCAAAAATAACTTTCTGCAAAAAATCATAACATTTGAACTACTGAACCGATTTAGATGATCGATATATTAAATTGAAGCCAATAAGCAAAACTCACACTTGCGGGAAGATTGGATTCTAGTAGCATAGGTCTAGTTTAGTCACATATGAATATTGATCGAAGACTTAAAACATGTTAAATTTACAAAATTCTAACTTAAAAACGATAATTATAGCATCTCTGATATCGAGATATGTTAAGTAAATACTCCTCAGCTTTCCATAAAAAATATAAAAAAATATAGCGCTCCTATTTTTAACCGAGAAAACTATGAAAAACTAACTCAATCCATATTTACAAAAACAAAATTCAATTTTTCGCAAAACTAATATTTTTTAAAAAAATATATCTCGTAAGCTTCAATTTGATATGTCGATGATATGAATCGGTCCAATAGTTCGAAAGTTATGACTTTTTGTAGTGGGAAAAATGGGGAAAAATTGTTTTTCGAACCATCGATTAGTTTTGCAAAATCATATTTCAAAAACGAAAAAAATAGCATCTCTGATATCGAGATATTTTATGCAAAAGTTCTCAGCTTTCAATCCATATTAAAAATAGGATCCATATTATATGCAAGTTTAATATTTCTCAATTAAAGCTCATTGGCTTGAATTTGATATGTCGATCATCTAAATCGGTTGAGTGGTTCGAAAGTTATAAATTTTTGAAAAAAGTCATTTTGGGAAAAAGTGGAAAAAATGATTTTTGGGATCACCCTAAAATGGAAATGGGCACCCTAATGACAAATTTAAAAAATACGAGTTTAATGTTTTGCGATAAAGAACAAAATTACCACTTTTGACGAAGAGCTGAGAACCACTATATTAGTTTGGCATGGAATGGCTGTATATATATATACAGAATACAATCTTACGTGCATCGTGATGTACAAAGTATTAATGAATAAGTGAAAATTAACGTTAAAAGACATTTCTATAGATCTGCACACTTTTACAGACTTTTCCACATTTTTAACAGACATTCACATGTTTTTACAGACTTTTTTTAAAAATCATCTGGCAGCTCTTCCTTCCACTTTTTATCGAATATTTCCAAATCGCAGGAGTAAACATTTACGTGACTCTGACTTTGTTTGTTTTTATTACGTTCGGAAAAACGTTATGACAAAGAGAGGGGACATTAAAAATGCGTTGCTCAGTGAAAGGCTGAGATGGTCTTTTAGAGATGCAATGGTTAATTAAACAATTGACGGAAAAATGTAGTTCGTTCATTTTATAATTTTACTTATTTTTGCCCTTGACAACAATACCTCTTTTATAGTGTTGATTATCATAAGAAAAATAACACTCCTGATCGTTGGATCTCTTTTGACATTTCAATTGGATCTTTTTTGACAGCCGTTTTGATTCAGTCCGCACTACCTAGGTTTGAACGATCTTTATAAAAAGATCGATCTTGACGAATGGATTTTCTAAACGGCGTAGGGACCGATTCACTGATTAAATCGGTACAAAAGAATCGATCTTTGCCGAATCGATCTTTAAACAATCGAAAGCATTCTTTCCAATTTATCTACTCATTTTATCTGAGTATCATCTTTTCTTTAAACATGGAATAAAAACTTCATGATTTTGTTTAAAAATTAAAAGCAGTTTGTTTTGCTTCTCAACATGAAGACCACAAAAAATTAGATCTCCGAAAAAAATGTTTTCTGGAGCATTCAACTTGTACCATCAATGAATCATTCAATTAAATAAATTATTTGAAAAGGCATCATTAGAAACTCAACAACAATCCTTAGTAGCTGTCGCTAGTTCTGGTGGATCAAACTGACTTTGTTAGCAAACCAAATGGAGTGCTTCAAAGAGGTCAAACGTTGCCATTATGTTTATAAAATTTGTTATGCGATCTTTGTGGAGATTAAAATCGATGTATACTGAGAAACAAATTTACAAAAAGTTTGTCTCAGATCGAAAAAAAATCGATCTTCTAAATACCGATCCAGAATCGTCCAATCCTAAGCTAAACATACACAGCAGCTTCTCCTAGATTCACTATCACTAATTTGACATCTTCGAAAGCGATCTAAACGTTGACATTCTGTTTATAAAATTTGTAAGATAATGAGATTAAAATCAATGTACACTGAAAATAAAAAAAGTCTAAAATCGAAAAAATCGAAAGAAAAAGATTGATCTTCTCGATTTTTTCTGGTACGAAGAATCGATCCAAAAAATCGATCTTCTGAAAATCGATCCAAGATCGCCTAATCCTGGTTTGAACGTCTGTATTTAACAGTTGTAGATTTCAAAGTGATAGAGAAGATTAATTGAAAAGCAATGGTTGCTCCGACTTGAAGTTGCTTGCTGCGTTGCTACTCACAACACTATTGGCGTCGATGAGCTCCTCATTTGAGCTATCTTTTCATCAACCACCGGATGATTATTTGGTACGTATTCAGAATTTTTCTGGATTAGAACATTTACCAATATTGTAATCATCATGCTTGCACACCATTTGTGTTAGATTTATATATCTAAATCATGTAATTATTGCATCTCAATGACCTTAATTCTGATCATGGTTTGTCCGTACATTGATGTTGGATTGTCCACATGTCGATTTTTGTCAAAACAAAATTTTGAGATGACACTAGATCTCGACGTTTCATGCAATTTTAAGACATTTGGTATGACATTTTTTTCGAAAACCCCGATTTCCTTTACTCCCCCCTTGGGTGATTTTTTTCGATTTTCAAAAACTCAAACTTTGACTGCTATACGCCACTCTCCCTTAAGTCCGATTGAGCTAATATTTGGCATAGGGTGTTTTTTCGAGGTGGTGAACATTTTTTGTGAGGTAACTTTTAGAAATAAGAGATGACCTTTTTCATTGGCACCATAGGCTTACTTCACGCGTAGCAGAAATAAAGTTTCTCTGTGTGGCGTGCTGTTCACTTTAAAAATTGTCAAGAAACGGTAGTATTTTGAAGAAAGCCTAAATTATGAATGGATCAATATGATGACAATAAACTCAAGCAATGGGAAATCCAATATCTACTTGAAAATTCGAATTTCTTCTTTCAAGAATAGTGATTTCTAATACCAGACAAATTATAATAATTTTTTAGACAAACCATGATCATAATGTTTGGATATTTTGAACGCGTTATGGTATACATAAGAACTAGAGACTTGAAGCTTTTCAACAAACCCAAACTCGTTTTTATTTCTTTATTATTTTCATTGAGAAAAATCGATTTGCATAAATTTACTAAACATCATGTAGCTTACCAGATGCATTAATAATATCTACCAGTACTATTCACATCAGTCATCACTATTCATTATTTGCGAACATGCGAACGGAAGCAAAGCTAGCACGTAAAGTCCCAGTCGAATTAGCGGATCGACAATGAACTTTCCATATGGCCCACGTAGGTCCCTGCGGACCGATAGTTGGCTTATCTAAAAATCATTTTATAACATTTTATGTTACTGTCGTTTCGATGAGACTCCGATGAGACCAGCGTGAACTAGACGGAAAATTCAGTGTTAGTCTCCAGTGACCGACGTGTTAAGATCCTATTAAAATAGCTTTCATTTACTGGTTAGAAACAATGGAGGCGTATTACTAAATTTTTTTTTATGTTTCGATGTTGATTATAATTCCGTTCATCATCGAAATCTTAGTAGATTGGTCACCTTTCAAACCACAACCTCACCGATGATCGCCAGTGTTGATGATGTGCCATATCGCCAACTAAGGAGAGAGCCATTTAGTGTAGGGGAGGACGGGGTAAGACGGCCACCCTAAGCATGGAGCACAATAAAACACAATGTATACAAAACTGAAGCATTTCTTCATATCAGCATCGATCTTTGTTTTGATGTTTTCTCACAATCACGTTGATTTTCAGAAAGTTTACTTCTTACTTCATAATGTTATATGATAAATTTAAAAAGGTATGAAAATGGTGCTACTAAAATCATGCGGGGTAACGTTGGCCACCACTATGGGTATGACGGCCACATGATTATGGCCGCATAGAGAATTGTCGTGCACAAATTACGTAACGCTAAAAATGCGGGTTTTGGATCCCCTCCCCCCCCTATGTAACAATAAGTAACGCAAGACAAACCCCCTCCCCCTCATGTTACGTAACGCAAAATCAAAGTCGTTTGAAAATTTTTCATAACATTTCAGATTTTATCAAATAATGAAAATATCAACGTAGAAAATCTGTCCAGGCCGGAATCAACGTTTGTTCGAATTAAATTTGACAAGTTCATAGAATTTCTAACAAACAAAGAAAGAAAATCAATGCTTTCATCGGTTGGGATTGGTACTTTCAAACCATCTAGCGTTTGGCTGAGAGGAACAGGAGCTGGTATAAATTGATGTTGATTTATACAAAAATAACTGTTTGTTTTCAGAAGTTCGAGACTGAATCGAGCATCGAGATTTGTCACTGCTCAACAAAAGGGTCGCTGTCTTAGGAATTTAAAAAATACATTCTCAAATTTAAAGAATAGGGGGAAATAGTCCTAATCCGATAGATGGTCTTGAACCGACCTCTTCTTGTATCTCAGAAATGGCGCCACCTACCGAACTTCTAGCAGTATCAAATGAAAGGTGTCATAAAACTGATGATTTTAACGTATGATGACCATTTTCTTGCATCCTTTATTCCAGCGTTTTGGTGACATTCCGTATTTTCAATGCTTAAAAAAGGAAAAGATAGATTTTTAACCAGTACTGAGAATGAGTTAAATGTTCTTTCAGACGATGAAACATTACAATACCAAACTATTTCGATTGCTTATGGTCTACTTTTCAAGGCAAGTTATATAGATTGAATTTACTAGATGCTTAAAGTAAACGGCATACCTTTAATTGAAAAAAGTTGTGGTGGTCCTGAACCAGCCCTCTGTGTTTCGTAGTTATTTAACACGTTCCCTCATGTGTTTAACATCAACGGAACGCATTTGCAATTTAAGGGGTCTGATCAGGGCCATCTTCCCCTATATATTTGACTAAGTTTGAAATTCACGCACGTATGATTTGGGATGCTGTCTGTCGTTCTACTGATGGGTCCTCTTTTAGATCAACTATATTCGCATTGAGATGCCTAACCTTGTATGCGGGTGTGTGTGCGGGACAGAATAACAGATATGATCGGGAATGGTCAGATTGAGCCATATTTGGTTTCCATTGGGACTGAACAGCTTTATATAAATTCCAACAGTGACTACTCCTTGTTTCAACGCAGCGGTTCCTGTCGTTTGACTACTTGCAAAGAGTACTGGGAAGTTCTCACGTGACGAGGAAAATCATTCGGCTAAATATCCTACAATTTCCACTTCCTCAATTTGGGAGTTTTCGGGCTTAATATATTAGGCTTCAACGGGATATCCATCGATTGCTAGGTTGTTCCACAGATCATCTAACGATTTCGCAACATACTCAAAATGTTTCGCTTCCAGTTTTGGATTGTTTTGAGTTCTTCATCCAAGTGAGATTCATAATTATCATGCGAAAGTATTAATCCGTCTAACTTCTAGAAATAATAGCCTTCCGACGTTCAACTCGGTTGAAAACCATGCGTTCTGGACCATTTGTAAAAAAAGAATATTGCATCAAGATTCAATTGATTAAAATGATGAAAATATATATATATATATATATATATATATATATATATATATATATATATATATATATATATATATATATATATATATATGGCCTTTTTAAAACGAGTGTTCTCGTCTGGTCCTTCATCCACATTAATTATGATTACTGGGTTAACAAATCTTTGATACCGAATAATTTCGAATTCAGGGAGCTCGCCAACTTTTTTTCAAATAGATTTAGAATGACCAAAGTACCCTAGCTTCTTTCTGCACCTGTGATAACCGATGGAATAACCTTATGTGTAGCAGCCAAGAAAAATAATGATCTGGAAGATTAACGCGATATTCGAGATGCATTAATCGGTACCTGCCTATTGACCGCGGTTTAGCCCATTACAACACGTGCTTTATCATCTTGACTCAGGAAACACCACATTCGGCCCCAGAATCGAAGCTTTTTTTTTTTTTTTAACTGTATTATAGTGACTTTCAACTCATTTGGCTGGTTCGTCACTTTTACTTCCATTTTTGGAAGAATGTCGGGAGTGAGAATTGAACTCGTGACCTTTAGCGTGAGAGGCATGGATGTTACCACTACGCCAGATCGCCTCCACAGAATCGAAGCTATCTACTCAAGCATATAGGGGCGCTGAATTTATTTAGGAATAAAAATTGAATTTTGTTACGTAACGAGCACGCTTACACCTCCCCCCCCCCCCTCCTCCCTTTGTCACATTAAGTAACAAAACCTCGACCCCCCTACATGCGTTACGTAATTTGTGCAAGACGCCTAACAAAATTATCAAAAACAAATCAAATTTATCATGAATGCGTCTCGAGTTATGTAACCAACAAAACAAGAGGTGTAACGAGTGTTCAAATGATATACAGTGGAACCTCGATTATCCGCGAGCGGATGATCCGCAGTGCGGTTTATCCGCGAAAGCGAGTTCTATAGTAATGCTATGGACTTTCCCGGAATTTATCAGTGAGTGGTAGGATTTTGCTTTTTTTGTTTTGGTCATGGCTTTCACATTATTAGACTTCTGGTGTACACGAGCTTATAGACGGATAGTTTAATGATTCCTGCATTGATGAAACATAGTTATCACTATAAAATATTTATTGCGTTTTTTACGTCCAAATTTGTTCAAATCATATTTGTTACAGTAGGTACATGTACAAAATAAGCTTGGCCTATTCACCTAGAATCTCAATTTGAATTTTCTCTTGCATACAAAGTAAGAAGTAAGAAACACATAACGTTCCGCATAATGAGGCTTGGTTTAGTTGGAGTGGCATATTTATCTAGGGTCAAAGCCACAAAAGGATCTTCTTCAAGAGCAGAATGTTATGAGGTATATCAGCTTTTGTAAACAGAACATTGTAAGATGTTATTCACCTATGACCACTTTGCCCCTAAACATGAAAATAATTTCTATGCTAATTAATCGCTGAGATTAAACAAAATATCTGTTCACCTGTGGAGGCGATCTGGCGTAGTGGTAACATCCATGCCTCTCACGCTGAAGGTCACGAGTTCAATTCTCACTCCCGACATTCTTCCAAAAATGGAAGTACAAGTGATGAACCAGCCAAATGAGTTGAAAATCACTATAATACAGAAAAAAAAATCTGTTCACCTCTCCTAGAATATGTGAACAGTCGTCCAAACTGATGATTTGTCCAACGTATCAGATTGAATAAACTAAATTTCATGAGAAATTCCTTATATACCATGCGCACAGAACTACGGCCGAATGGCTATCGAGAGAGTAATTTCTGTTTTTATTTGTATTTTGACATGCGAGAGCTCTACTGAAGTACAGGGTGACTCAAAAGTCATTAAATTCTTCAAACATAAGGTGACTATCAATACGGCATCTATAGTCAATAGTTATACTATCCAACAAGCAGGTGACCACTTTGCCCCCACCACCCCTACCGTTTTCAATATAAGCACACATAACAGACCTGTGTGTTTAATATTATAACATTGGTTTCACGAGACATGTACATATTCTCCACTAAAACACTAAATTTCTAGCGATCAAAATTATAAATTGAGGCTCGTCGCCATCTGAAAAGTTTATTTTTGTTGTTTTATCATAACGTTTTACCTATACACACACCAAAATGGTTATACATAATTTAGGGTAATGCAATACACTCCAATAGTTGATTGTTTCAATAATCTAGAGAGCGGCCATCTTACCCCGTGTGGCCGTCTTCCTCCGCCTTCCCCTACTCACGGTTGTGGTTAATAACTTCATTGATGCATTTTTTTCTTCTGCAGCCGTCCGTATGCTATCGGCAATTGATGCTTAAAGGCAAAGAAAAACGAAATAACATGGGACACGATCGTATATTTTGACATTGTCCTGAAACAAATAAATCATTTCCAAGGCTGCTCAAGTCTCTGAGAGCCGCGCTGCTACTACTAATTACCGTTTGAACAACTCACGAATCTAACGTCAATTTGTAGTTACTTTGTAGTAGCATGACCGGTACTGGTCATTAATTTGACAACATTAAAACAATGTTTCAATTTCTTCGGCACGTGTTCAACGCAATGTAAGTTGATGTAAGTTAGTTGCATTATTCGTATCAGATTTCTGCTTCGTGTGTTATGAAAGTACGTGAACTAAGTCATTGCATCATCTGTCTGCATTACTGTGATGATTCAAAACTATCGGTAATAAGTCATCGATATTTTATTAAGCAATTCCTAGTCGATAAATTCGCTGCCGGGAAGGTTAATAGTAGTTGACGTTTTCATTGCACTTCCCCAGATATACGCAATTAGTGTTTAGCACACAGAAGAAACTAACAGAAACCTATCGATCTCTTCCCGTTAATCTGTGTGTAAGAGCTGCATGCAAACCCCCTGGTGTGCTTTGGGAAGCGCTCTGCCGCTTACAGCAGGTCATCATAAATCAGGCAAAATACCCCAAGCAGTAAAGCTAATATTTACATTAAACCGTCTATGATTACTTCCAATGCTTTGAAATGCTAATTTAGTAGCCATACGGATTATATGTCATAGTGTTACAGAAAGAGAAAAAAGGAGGCACAAAGATGAATTATATCATCTAATTCTTTCTACTTAAAATCGATGTGTGTTCCACACTTCGTTGAGATTTAAGAATACAAAAATGGGCTCTCCATTAATCAACAGTATTTCATAACAAACACGAGACAATGGAACCGCACTACAACCGGAAAAGAAAACAACATAAATCTGACACTAACGACCTATAAATTTGTGACCCAAATGCGCTTTCAACCAGACGAGAACATTGGTTTCAACTTATTTTCGTTATCTATGGACATCGACAGGATCCGGTGAAACCCACGTTAAAGCTATAAAATTATCCTAATTCAGCTATTACACCAGATTTGAAAGATAGAAGGCGAAATGTTATTTTATTATAAACTCCATGTGATATCATGGGAAATGTCACATGAAAACTGTAGCAAATCGTCTTTCTGTGGATATAATGCTACAATTTTCGGTCGTGGTTACATCAGCATAAGCGAACATTATTCTGGCGGAGCTTTGACTTTTATACGTTTATTCATACATTTACAGAGTAAGTAATAACCATACTGCTGACGTAATTCATTTATATCAATTATACGCAGATCACACGCAAGTAATATTACTTGCGTGTGATCTGCGGACACGCTATTCAAAAAGAAAATTAGAGGCATAATCACGATTTTTGTGTATCAGTGAATTCCAGATATTTTTGCGGAGTGTTTTGCGGGTGTCAAGAAACTACTGAAATCAGTTACATAAGGCGGTATTCTAGTGAATTGCGGACGTTTTTACGAGTTCTTGAAACCGTAGTAGGAAACACATAACGTTTTCCATAATGAGGCTTGGTTTTGGTAGGGATGGCATATTTTTCCTTGGTCAAAACCACAAAAGAGACCCATTTAAGAGCAGATGGTGATAAGGTATATCAGTTTTTGAAAACAGAACATTGTCAGTAGTAATCTTCCACTGACCAATTTGCCCTCAAACAACAATGTGATTTCTATGCGAAATAATAGCTGAAATTGGATAAAATATATGTTCACCTCTCCTAGAATATATCAATAGTCTTCCAAACTGCTGATTTGGCGAAAATATCAGATCAAGAAAACAAAATTTCACTAGAAATTCCTTAAATTCGAAACGCACAGAACTACGGTCAAATGGCTACCGAGAGGGCGATTTTTTGTTTGTATTTGTATTGCGACATGGGACAGCTCCACTGAAGTACAGGGTAACTCAAAAGCCATGACATTCTTCAAACATAAGGTGACTATCAATACGTTGTCAATAGTCAATAGTTATACTACCTAACAAGCAGGTGACCACTTTACCCCACGTTACCATTTTGCCCCCACTACCCCTATGTTTTGTGCTTGTATCGTAAAAATACAATGAAACAAAAAGCAAATATTAAATTTTGTTTCGAGAATTTTTTCGTAAGTTCGTGAATTATTGATAGAAAAAACAGATTTGTATCATCCACTCTCCGTATTCTCCTGATCTATCACTTCGCGACTATTTTCTGTTCCCTAAGTTAAAAAAATCACGAAACAAAATTAAATATTTTCTCTTTGTTCCATTGTATTTTCTACAACACAAGCACAAAACATTTTATTTATTTTTATTTACTATGACTCTACATCCCATTCAGATTAGATCTGATTCACTACTCTTCTCCAATAAACCCGGTCCATGGCTGCAGTTCTCCAACTCCCGGCTGCACCGATTCTTGCCAAGTCCTGCTCCACCTGGTCCAACCACCTCGCTCGCTGGGCTCCTCTCCTTCTTGTTCCTACCGGATTAGATGCGAACACCATCTTTGCAGGGCTGCTGTCCAGCAATCTTGCAACATGCCCTGCCCATCGCACTCGTTCAGCCTTGGCGACTTTCTGGATGCTGGGTTCGCCGTAGAGTTGCGCCAGTTCGTGGTTCATTCTCCTTCTCCACACTCCGTTTTCCTGTACACCACCGTATATTGTTCTGAGCACTCGGCGTTCGACAACTCCGAGCGCTTGTGAGTCCTCTTCAAACATCGTCCATGCTTCGTGCCCATAGAGAACAACCGGTCGAATTAGGGATTTGTACATGGTACACTTCGTACGGGGTCGGAGCTTGTGGGACCTCAAGGATTTGCGGAGCCCATAGTAGGCACGACTTCCATTGACAATGCGTTTTCGAATTTCACGACTGTTGTTGTTGTCAGTTGTTATCAACGAGCCAAGGTAGACAAATTCCTCCACCACCTCGAGCTCGTCGCCGTCGCTCACAACACTACTACCAAGAAGAACTCTGTTGCGATCAGTCCCTCCAGCTAGCATGTATTTAGTCTTAGACGCATTGATCCCAAGCCCAATCAGCCCTGCTTCGTGTTTCAGTCGGGTATACAAGTCGACTACCGTCGCATGTGTTCTTGCGATTATGTCCACGTCGTCGGCGAAGCAGATAAACTGACTAGACTTGTTGAAAATCGTGCCCCGCATGTTGAAGCCCGCTCTCCGCATAACACCTTCCAGCACCACGTTGAAGAGCAGACAGGAGAGTCCATCGCCTTGTCGAAGTCCCCTGTGAGTCTCAAATGATTCCGACAACTCACCTGAGATCCGCACACTGCACCGCACACCGTTCATCGTTGCCTGAATCAGTCTTGTCAGCTTTCGGGGAAAGCCGTGTTCGTCCATGATCCTCCATAGCTGTCGTCGGTCGATTGTATCATATGCGGCCTTGAAGTCGACGAAGATATGGTGTGTAGGGACCTGATACTCGCGGCACTTTTGGAGGATCTGCCGCAGTGTAAAAATCTGGTCCGTCGCCGAGCAACCGGGCATGAATCCTGCCTGAAAACTTCCCACAAATCTACTTACTATTGACGATAAACGGCGGAAGAGGATCTGAGACAAAATTTTGTAGGCACCATTCAGGATTGTGATGGCACGATAGTTCCCACAATCCAACTTGTCGCCTTTTTTATAGATGGGGCAGATTACCCCGTCCTTCCACTCCTCCGGTATCTGTTCTGTGTCCCAGATCCTGACTATCAACCGGTGCATACACTCTACAAGTTTTCTCGGACCTCCCTTGAAAAGCTCCGCTACGAGGCCATCCTTACCAGCTGCTTAGTGGTTCTTGAGCTGATTAATGGCCTCCTTAACTTCACCCATCGTCGGGGGTGGTACATCGTCGTTGTCCATTGCACCGGTGTAGTCCTCCTCAACGCCGTCTTGGTCTCCTGTCTGCGCGCTGTTCAGGTGTTCATCGTAGTACTGCCTCCACATTTCGATCACCTCGCTTTCGTTCGTCAAGATGCCTCCTTCCTTGTTTCTGCACATTTCGGCATTCATCGAAGGGAACAGCATCCAGTTCGTCTACCCCCGGTAACGCAGCTTCAAGACGCTGCGAGTATGTTGCAGCAATGTTCGGCTCCTGTAGTCGTCGTAGGTATCATGGTATCATGGTGAGCGCTGGTGTCTTACGTTATTGACGACTGACAGTTTAGAACGCAGTTTGACCATCACCAGGTAGTGGTCTGAATCGATGTTAGCGCAACGATAGGTTCTGACGTCGATGATATCTGAGAAGTGCCGACCGTCGATCAAAACGTGATCAATTTGTGTTTCTGTTTGCTGTGGTGATTTCCAGGTGTAACGGTATTGTAGGCTGTGCTGGAAGAAGGTGCTACGAAGGTGCTTGTAGGCTGTGCTGGAAGAAGGTGCTGGCCATGTTCTTGGAGGCAGCGAAGTCGATAAGTCTTAGGCCGTTTTCGTTGGTTCGCTGATGGCCGCTGAACCTACCAATTACCGGTCTGAACTCCTCCTCTTGGCCGACCTGGGCATTCAAATCACCGATGACGATTTTTAATGTGGTGTTTTGGGCAGCAATCGTATTCACGCTCTAGCTGCGCGTAGAATTCTTCTTTATCGTCATCGGTGCTAGCTAGATGGGGGCTGTGGACGTTGATAATGCTGATATTGAAGAAGTGGCCTCTCATTCTCAATCTGCACATTCTTTCATTGATCGGCCACCAACCAATCACCCGTTTTTGCATCCCCCCCATCACGATGAAAGCTGTACCCAGCTCGTGTGTGTTGCCGCAGCTCTGATAAATGGTATACCCACCATGGAACGATCGCACCATCGAACCTTTCCAGCACTTCTCCTGCAGCGCTACGATGTTGAAATTGCGGGCTCTCAATATTTCCGAAAGAATTCGGGTACTCGCAAGAAAATTGAGAGACTTGCAGTTCCATGATCCGAGCTTCCAATCTCTAGTCCGTGTTCTTTGCGTGGGTCTAGTCCGATTGTCCTGTCTCGAATTTCTTTATGAATTAAAGGAGGGTAGTGTCCGAGACACGACCGCATAGTTGACGTAGGATTCCGTTCGACTATCTGTTGATTTTGTATTTGTTTGAAGAATTACATTGTTAAACTTTTGATAATGATTTGGTGACCCTGAAAAGGGCCGTTTTGTTTGGTTGTTGGGTATTGTTTATTCACTCCATCGATATTTACCGAGTGATGATGACAGAAGGATGGTAAACAGTCGTTGGATGGTGCGTATCAGAAAAAAGATACCGAAGTGGAGATATGATGAAAACTGCCCTCTGTGATCCTGGACGAGAGACCTCTTGTGTTATGTATGGATGAACTAGAGAAAAAAAAACATTTTTTTTAGTTCCAACATTGAATTTCCCAATTTAAAGTTAATTTGCTAGAATTAATCGTATCACTCATCTTAGTACAATATGAAAATGCCCTCGACTTGTATATATGTGAAATGCCGATTTCCCCCGGGCACCTTGGTTTTGATATCTCTGTTAGGGAATACATTACGGTAGGAACAAAAGTTCCCCCTACTTTCATGTATTTACAATGCCGATTCCCACAGGCAGCTTGGTTTTGATGTCTCTGTTAGGGAGCACATTCCGGTAGGAACAAAAATTCCCCCTAATTTCATGTATTTGCAATACCGATTTCCCCAGACAGTTTGGTTTTGATGCCTCTGTTAGGGACCCGCTACATGTGTCGTCAAATTCGACCAATCATAAGTGGGTATTTCCGTTAGTATAGGGATTGAGATTTTTCAATAGTTCGATAGTTAGTTTCATGACATATATTATTTTCTTCAATATAAAAAAAATGTTATGGAGTACGGAAATCGATTGACGCAGAAATTTCATCAATGAAAATCAATGAAATCATTCCATGTCTAAAGTTTGTGGTAGCCAGACGTGATTGGTGCGACTCCGGATATTCGATTGGTCTCGTTAGCTACAAAAACGGACAAGTGTTTTTTTTTTCTCCTTCTTTCGTTTGGGGTTTTTTTTCTCACGTCGCGCGTGGTTGTCACCGCGGAACATTGGACAGTGTACAAATCGGGAAATCATTTCAGCAGAGCTGGAAAAGTGATTGGTTTCTGCTGTATCATCGCCATTGCTGGCATTATATCGCGCGTGTACACACCAATACCAGTGTGATTGCGCATACCGTGGATAGTGTGGTGAAGTGCCGTTCCGTTGGCCGACTCATAATCGCAGCTATTCTTTGCGCGTGATCATCCGATTGAGGAGGAGCCGCCATCCTCGTCGCACTTACAACTCATTCGCATACAGTGCGATTCAACGACCACCGGCGACTGTATGTGGTAGTGTGCGACACACATTCAATTGTGCCGAGCGCGATCAACCGATTGGGAAGCAAGCATCGGTTGCCAGTTTATCTGCACTGGTGTACAATTGGGTGAATAAAAATTAATATATTTAATTCTTTTTTTCTATTTAATTTTTTTTATTATTATTTTTAAATACATTAGATTATAAGTACAAATTGTAGAATGTCAGAAGGGGGGTCTCCAAATATGGAGATCTCTGACGATGACTCCCCAATGTTAGTAAAAAATAACAAAAAACAGGAAGTGGGTTATATCTATGGTATAACCGCAAGGGTGACGTAGGACTATCGTTGATTTAGAGATCATTTGTTTGAAGTTGAATCTGAATTCATTCTGAATGAATTTTGTTTTTGGAACACGCCTTTCACTGGGTCACTTGTGCTTCGTTACTGCTTTGGTCCTCGGATCAGTAAATATTTACTTTTCTTTACAGCATATATTAAATATCTTATGAAGCATAGGATCCCTTCCTACCTTCTTCTTTAACCGAGAGTCGAGCGGACAGATCTGATGAGTGATTTTTTTGGTTTCCCTTTCGCCAGTCCCCTCTGGGCTGGTTTTATTGTGGCTCTTCACTGGGGTAGAGGCGAATGAACTGCAAAGTTTAAAGCCTCTTAAAAACAAAGAAAGAAAGAAAGAACTTTCGGCGACTGAGCAATAATCGATTGCGGGCGCATACAATATTGGATACGGAAATATCCTACTGATGGGGAAGAATAATCTTCTGCAGCTATCCTGTTAATTGCGATTGATTGAAAAACCACAAAACCAAATGTATTTGGTCACAGTGTTACATGGATAGAAAACATTCAATTAAACTCTTTCACATGAATATATTTTGAAAATTCCCAAAGGAACTGGCAGATTATTTTCAGTAACGATTAGATATTTCCACATTTTCCTCGATACTGGAAGCCCACCAGTGGTTAATGCCAACTCGATAACCACCTGTTAATAGCACTTGATTGAAATATATTTGGTCACAGTGTTACATGGATAGAAAACATTCAATTAAACTCTTTCACATGAATATATTTTGAAAATTCCCAAAGGAACTGGCAGATTATTTTCCAGCAATGATTAGATCTTTCCGGAACTTTCTCGATGCTGAATGGCATCCTAACGGAAAGAGTTCTGCGCGTGTATGCGTCGATCCTTCGCCGTCCACCTCCTCCAGCACGTTAGGCAACGATGTTGTCTTGTCGATGTCCTCACGAAAAATGAATGTGTCTCACCACCAGAATATCGCTTAAGTATGCTTTTTGTGTGTGATTGAATCGAGAGAAGGTGTGGTTTACGATGGCAATTTGGAAGGCAAACTAGAGGGGAATGAACTCTCTGAGCTCAGAACTTTCGGCGACTGAGCAATAATCGATTGCGGGCGCATACAATATTGGATACGAAAATATCCTACTGATGGGGAAGAATAATCTTCTGAAGCTATCCTGTTAATTGCGATTGATTGAAAAACCACAAAACCAAATGTATTTGGTCACAGTGTTACATGGATAGAAAACATTCAATTAAATTCTTTCACATGAATATATTTTGAAAATACCCAAAGGAACTGGCAGATTATTTTCAGTAACGATTAGTTATTTCCACATTTTCCTCGTTACTGGAAGCCCACCAGTGGTTAATGCCAACTCGATAACCACCTGTTAATAGCACTTGATTGAAACATATTTGGTCACAGTGTTACATGAATAGAAAACATTCAATTAAACTCTTTCACATGAATATATTTTGAAAATTCCCAAAGGAACTGGCAGATTATTTTCCAGCAATGATTAGATCTTTCCGGAACTTTCTCGATGCTGAATGGCATCCTAACGGAAAGAGTTCTGCGCGTGTATGTGTCGATCCTTCGCCGTCCACCTCCTCCAGCACGTTAGGCAACGATGTTGTCTTGTCGATGTCCTCACGAAAAATGAATGTGTCTCACCACCAGAATATCGCTTAAGTATGCTTTTTGTGTGTGATTGAATCGAGAGAAGGTGTGGTTTACGATGGCAATTTGGAAGGCAAACTAGAGAGGAATGAACTCTCTGAGCTCAGAACTTTCGACGACTGAGCAATAATCGATTGCGGGCGCATACAATATTGGATACGGAAATATCCTACTGATGGGGAAGAATAATCTTCTGAAGCTATCCTGTTAATTGCGATTGATTGAAAAACCACAAAACCAAATGTATTTGGTCACAGTGTTACATGGATAGAAAACATTCAATTAAACTCTTTCACATGAATATATTTTGAAAATTCCCAAAGGAACTGGCAGATTATTTTCCAGCAATGATTAGATCTTTCCGGAACTTTCTCGATGCTGAATGGCATCCTAACGGAAAGAGTTCTGCGCGTGTATGCGTCGATCCTTCGCCGTCCACCTCCTTCAGCACGTTAGGCAACGATGTTGTCTTGTCGATGTCCTCACGAAAAGTGAATGTGTCTCACCACCAGAATATCGCTTAAGTATGCTTTTTGTGTGTGATTGAATCGAGAGAAGGTGTGGTTTACGATGGCAATTTGGAAGGCAAACTAGAGAGGAATGAACTCTCTGAGCTCAGAACTTTCGACGACTGAGCAATAATCGATTGCGGGCGCATACAATATTGGATACGGAAATATCCTACTGATGGGGAAGAATAATCT
Source organism: Toxorhynchites rutilus septentrionalis (assembly GCF_029784135.1). Lineage (NCBI taxonomy): Eukaryota > Metazoa > Arthropoda > Insecta > Diptera > Culicidae > Toxorhynchites > Toxorhynchites rutilus. Next base: position 248,025,302 of record NC_073746.1, read on the forward strand.
TCTGAAGCTATCCTGTTAATTGCGATTGATTGAAAAACCACAAAACCAAATGTATTTGGTCACAGTGTTACATGGATAGAAAACATTCAATTAAACTCTTTCACATGAATATATTTTGAAAATTCCCAAAGGAACTGGCAGATTATTTTCAGTAACGATTAGATATTTCCACATTTTCCTCGATACTGGAAGCCCACCAGTGGTTAATGCCAACTCGATAACCACCTGTTAATAGCACTTGATTGAAATATATTTGGTCACAGTGTTACATGGATAGAAAACATTCAATTAAACTCTTTCACATGAATATATTTTGAAAATTCCCAAAGGAACTGGCAGATTATTTTCCAGCAATGATTAGATCTTTCCGGAACTTTCTCGATGCTGAATGGCATCCTAACGGAAAGAGTTCTGCGCGTGTATGCGTCGATCCTTCGCCGTCCACCTCCTCCAGCACGTTAGGCAACGATGTTGTCTTGTCGATGTCCTCACGAAAAGTGAATGTGTCTCACCACCAGAATATCGCTTAAGTATGCTTTTTGTGTGTGATTGAATCGAGAGAAGGTGTGGTTTACGATGGCAATTTGGAAGGCAAACTAGAGAGGAATGAACTCTCTGAGCTCAGAACTTTCGACGACTGAGCAATAATCGATTGCGGGCGCATACAATATTGGATACGGAAATATCCTACTGATGGGGAAGAATAATCTTCTGAAGCTATCCTGTTAATTGCGATTGATTGAAAAACCACAAAACCAAATGTATTTGGTCACAGTGTTACATGGATAGAAAACATTCAATTAAACTCTTTCACATGAATATATTTTGAAAATTCCCAAAGGAACTGGCAGATTATTTTCAGTAACGATTAGATATTTCCACATTTTCCTCGATACTGGAAGCCCACCAGTGGTTAATGCCAACTCGATAACCACCTGTTAATAGCACTTGATTGAAATATATTTGGTCACAGTGTTACATGGATAGAAAACATTCAATTAAACTCTTTCACATGAATATATTTTGAAAATTCCCAAAGGAACTGGCAGATTATTTTCCAGCAATGATTAGATCTTTCCGGAACTTTCTCGATGCTGAATGGCATCCTAACGGAAAGAGTTCTGCGCGTGTATGCGTCGATCCTTCGCCGTCCACCTCCTCCAGCACGTTAGGCAACGATGTTGTCTTGTCGATGTCCTCACGAAAAATGAATGTGTCTCACCACCAGAATATCGCTTAAGTATGCTTTTTGTGTGTGATTGAATCGAGAGAAGGTGTGGTTTACGATGGCAATTTGGAAGGCAAACTAGAGGGGAATGAACTCTCTGAGCTCAGAACTTTCGGCGACTGAGCAATAATCGATTGCGGGCGCATACAATATTGGATACGAAAATATCCTACTGATGGGGAAGAATAATCTTCTGAAGCTATCCTGTTAATTGCGATTGATTGAAAAACCACAAAACCAAATGTATTTGGTCACAGTGTTACATGGATAGAAAACATTCAATTAAATTCTTTCACATGAATATATTTTGAAAATACCCAAAGGAACTGGCAGATTATTTTCAGTAACGATTAGTTATTTCCACATTTTCCTCGTTACTGGAAGCCCACCAGTGGTTAATGCCAACTCGATAACCACCTGTTAATAGCACTTGATTGAAACATATTTGGTCACAGTGTTACATGGATAGAAAACATTCAATTAAACTCTTTCACATGAATATATTTTGAAAATTCCCAAAGGAACTGGCAGATTATTTTCCAGCAATGATTAGATCTTTCCGGAACTTTCTCGATGCTGAATGGCATCCTAACGGAAAGAGTTCTGCGCGTGTATGTGTCGATCCTTCGCCGTCCACCTCCTCCAGCACGTTAGGCAACGATGTTGTCTTGTCGATGTCCTCACGAAAAATGAATGTGTCTCACCACCAGAATATCGCTTAAGTATGCTTTTTGTGTGTGATTGAATCGAGAGAAGGTGTGGTTTACGATGGCAATTTGGAAGGCAAACTAGAGAGGAATGAACTCTCTGAGCTCAGAACTTTCGACGACTGAGCAATAATCGATTGCGGGCGCATACAATATTGGATACGGAAATATCCTACTGATGGGGAAGAATAATCTTCTGAAGCTATCCTGTTAATTGCGATTGATTGAAAAACCACAAAACCAAATGTATTTGGTCACAGTGTTACATGGATAGAAAACATTCAATTAAACTCTTTCACATGAATATATTTTGAAAATTCCCAAAGGAACTGGCAGATTATTTTCCAGCAATGATTAGATCTTTCCGGAACTTTCTCGATGCTGAATGGCATCCTAACGGAAAGAGTTCTGCGCGTGTATGCGTCGATCCTTCGCCGTCCACCTCCTCCAGCACGTTAGGCAACGATGTTGTCTTGTCGATGTCCTCACGAAAAGTGAATGTGTCTCACCACCAGAATATCGCTTAAGTATGCTTTTTGTGTGTGATTGAATCGAGAGAAGGTGTGGTTTACGATGGCAATTTGGAAGGCAAACTAGAGAGGAATGAACTCTCTGAGCTCAGAACTTTCGACGACTGAGCAATAATCGATTGCGGGCGCATACAATATTGGATACGGAAATATCCTACTGATGGGGAAGAATAATCTTCTGAAGCTATCCTGTTAATTGCGATTGATTGAAAAACCACAAAACCAAATGTATTTGGTCACAGTGTTACATGGATAGAAAACATTCAATTAAACTCTTTCACATGAATATATTTTGAAAATTCCCAAAGGAACTGGCAGATTATTTTCAGTAACGATTAGTTATTTCCACATTTTCCTCGTTACTGGAAGCCCACCAGTGGTTAATGCCAACTCGATAACCACCTGTTAATAGCACTTGATTGAAACATATTTGGTCACAGTGTTACATGGATAGAAAACATTCAATTAAACTCTTTCACATGAATATATTTTGAAAATTCCCAAAGGAACTGGCAGATTATTTTCCAGCAATGATTAGATCTTTCCGGAACTTTCTCGATGCTGAATGGCATCCTAACGGAAAGAGTTCTGCGCGTGTATGTGTCGATCCTTCGCCGTCCACCTCCTCCAGCACGTTAGGCAACGATGTTGTCTTGTCGATGTCCTCACGAAAAATGAATGTGTCTCACCACCAGAATATCGCTTAAGTATGCTTTTTGTGTGTGATTGAATCGAGAGAAGGTGTGGTTTACGATGGCAATTTGGAAGGCAAACTAGAGGGGAATGAACTCTCTGAGCTCGGAACTTTCGGCGACTGAGCAATAATCGATTGCGGGCGCATACAATATTGGATACGGAAATATCCTACTGATGGGGAAGAATAATCTTCTGAAGCTATCCTGTTAATTGCGATTGATTGAAAAACCACAAAACCAAATGTATTTGGTCACAGTGTTACATGGATAGAAAACATTCAATTAAACTCTTTCACATGAATATATTTTGAAAATTCCCAAAGGAACTGGCAGATTATTTTCAGTAACGATTAGTTATTTCCACATTTTCCTCGTTACTGGAAGCCCACCAGTGGTTAATGCCAACTCGATAACCACCTGTTAATAGCACTTGATTGAAACATATTTGGTCACAGTGTTACATGGATAGAAAACATTCAATTAAACTCTTTCACATGAATATATTTTGAAAATTCCCAAAGGAACTGGCAGATTATTTTCCAGCAATGATTAGATCTTTCCGGAACTTTCTCGATGCTGAATGGCATCCTAACGGAAAGAGTTCTGCGCGTGTATGTGTCGATCCTTCGCCGTCCACCTCCTCCAGCACGTTAGGCAACGATGTTGTCTTGTCGATGTCCTCACGAAAAATGAATGTGTCTCACCACCAGAATATCGCTTAAGTATGCTTTTTGTGTGTGATTGAATCGAGAGAAGGTGTGGTTTACGATGGCAATTTGGAAGGCAAGCTAGAGGGGAATGAACTCTCTGAGCTCGGAACTTTCGGCGACTGAGCAATAATCGATTGCGGGCGCATACAATATTGGATACGGAAATATCCTACTGATGGGGAAGAATAATCTTCTGAAGCTATCCTGTTAATTGCGATTGATTGAAAAACCACAAAACCAAATGTATTTGGTCACAGTGTTACATGGATAGAAAACATTCAATTAAACTCTTTCACATGAATATATTTTGAAAATTCCCAAAGGAACTGGCAGATTATTTTCAGTAACGATTAGATATTTCCACATTTTCCTCGATACTGGAAGCCCACCAGTGGTTAATGCCAACTCGATAACCACCTGTTAATAGCCGCGCGTGTATGTGTGTGTAGCGATGTCTTCCCAGGGAACCGTTTGTGGCATCACTCTCCTCCTGATAGATTCCCTTCTGGCCTAGGGTGCACAAACAGGCTCTTGGTGACACCGTTCATCCGCGCTTTCATGATAAATAAAGAGCTTCACCGCAACAGCGACAACATGCTCCAATCGCTGTTCAATTAGAACTGAGTGGATTTCCGAGCGCCGCTCGCTTATATACCGATTGGTGATTTCAATAGCCTATTTTGATAGCAAATTTAAGACTATTGAAACATGTTTTTGGATCAGAAAGTAACAAGTATAGAACGCGTAGACATTTTATCTTTCGAATGAAGTGTTTATCATACCATTTCGTTCAGTTTTTTAGGAGCTATTAACGCTCAAAATCTCGGTCTCCGGCGTAACGCTTTCGTTTTCGAAACTTTGATTTTACACCCCGGTATAGAAATGAAAGACGTAGTCCTACGTCAAAAGGAACAAAACAAGCACAGCCTACAATACCGGCAAAGTCTCCCAGGAAGGGGAAAACTCTAAATTTACGCCGTCCGACTCGTTTCGAGTAACTTTTGCTGGTTCCGCTCTCCCTGACTACGTTATGGTGGACAAATTGAGGCTGCCAGTGCGACTCTTCGTGCCAAAGCCCATGACTTGTCAAAAATGCAAGTCAGTTGGTCACACTTCAGCTTATTGTGCCAACAAGGAGCGCTGTGCCACTTGCGAAGAGCAACATGTGGGTAAATCTTGCAGTGCGACTGAGCAAAAGTGTCCATATTGCAGAGGAATTCCACATGTGCTCTCGGCTTGTGAAACTTACAAGAGTCACTGGGAGAAACAGAAGCGCTCTTTAAAGGAACGCTTGAAGCGTACTTTTGCGGAAATTTTAAAGGGCGCTTCTCCACCGGCCGAACAACAACAAGAACAACCAATCCCCACACACAATGTCTTCTCCACGTTGCCAGTTGACGAAGTAGAAGCGGACACAGCTGAAGAGGGCACACCGTTCATTTTCCAAGGGAATCCCCGGCGCAAAAATGTGTCCACTCCCAAACTTCAACGACAAGTTCCATCGGTGATACCCCCTGTTAGCATGCCTAAAATATCGAGTGCAGCGGACAAGCAAAATCAGGTTCCTCCTGGCTTCCGTGGGAATAGTTCACCTTCGAACGACCCAGCACTCGAGGGGACATCAAAAACCCCAACTGTCCCTGTTTCGCCGTCAAGCTCAACTTCCCAATCGGGATTTATAAAGTTGTCTGACCTTTTGGATCAAATCTTCAAGTGTTTTAATGTTTCCGACTCCATCAGAACCCTTGTCATCTCAATGCTTCCAGTATTAAAGACAATTTTACAGCAATTGATGCAAACATGGCCCCTCCTTGCAATGATTATCTCTCTTGATGTCTAATTTGAATAGAGAGGTCGGAGATATCACTGTTTTACAGTGGAATTGTCGTAGTCTTATCCCTAAATTGGATGCATTCAAATTTTTAAATCATAAGTTCAATTGTGATGTTTTTGCTCTGTCCGAAACTTGGCTTTCTTCGCGAGATGATCTCTCTTTCCACGATTTTAATATTATACGCTTGGACCGTGATGACAGATACGGAGGGGTGCTATTGGGGATCAATAAGTGCCACTCATTTTTTCGAATTGACCTTCCACCTATTGGAGGGATCGAAGCTGTTGCTTGTCATGCAAACATTAAAGGCAAAGACCTCTGTATTGTCAGCTTGTATTGGCCTCCGAGAGCTGCGGTTAGCCGCAAACAACTTGATGACATGTGCTCACTCCTTCCTGAGCCACGATTGATCTTGGGAGACTTCAACTCTCACGGAACTGCCTGGGGGGAACAGTACGACGACAATCGTTCATTGTTGATATATGACCTTTGTAACAGCTTCAATATGACCGTTTTGAACACTGGGGAAACAACACGTGTACCTAAACCTCCTGCTAACCCAAGTGCTCTTGACCTCTCGCTTTGCTCGAATTCACTATCGTTAGATTGCAAGTGGAATGTAATTCAGGATCCCAATGGTAGTGATCATTTGCCAATCAAAATTTCCATCACCACTGGGTCGAGTTATTCTGAATCTATAAACATGGCATATGACCACACAAGACACATTGACTGGAAAAAATATGCGGACGCGATTGCTCTAGCCATCAATTCCAGAGATGGTTTACCTCCATTGGAGGAGTATAACTTCCTTTCTCGTTTGATATATGACAGCGCGGTTCGCGCTCAAACGAAACCCATCCCAGGTTCCACTATTCGTCGAAGGCCTCCCAATCCATGGTGGGATAGCCAATGTTCCAAGCTTTATCAGGATAAATCAAATGCATTTAAAGCTTTTCGAAAACGTGGAACCCCTGAAAATTTTCAAACGTATTTAGCCCTTGAGAATCAGTTCAAAAATTTGATCAAAGGGAAAAAACGTGCTAATTGGCGAAATTTCGTGGGAGGCTTGTCACGAGAAACGTCAATGAAAAAATTATGGAAAGTGGCTCGAAACATGAGAAATCGCTCTTCAACGAATGAAAGCGAGGAATATTCACATCGATGGATTTTGAATTTTGCACGGAAGGTTTGTCCCGATTCCGTTCCCGTACAAAAAATTGTTCGAGATATTTCACAAGATAGGTGCGATCTTGATTCCGAGTTTTCGATGGTAGAATTCTCTCTTGCTCTCCTTTCATGTAACAATTCTGCTCCGAGATCGGATAGAATTAAGTTCAACTTGCTGAAAAACCTCCCTGATGTGGCGAAACATCGCTTGTTGAATTTATTCAATCGGTTCCTGGAGCATAATATTGTTCCAGATGATTGGAGACAAGTACGAGTTATAGCTATTCAAAAACCCGGAAAACCCGCGTCCGACTTCAATTCGTACCGCCCAATAGCAATGCTGTCTTGTATACGGAAATTGTTGGAGAAAATTATCTTGTTTCGCCTTGATCGATGGGTTGAAACGAATGGCCTACTCTCAGATACACAATATGGGTTCCGCAGGGGCAAGGGGACGAATGATTGTCTTGCGTTGCTTTCTTCAGAAATTCAAATGGCTTACGCCGAAAAAAAACTAATGGCTTCAGTATTCTTGGACATAAAGGGGGCCTTTGATTCTGTTTCAATAGAGGTTTTGTCAGACAAATTACACTCTCGGGGCCTGCCGCCTCTGTTGAATAATATGTTATATAACTTGCTATGTGAGAAACATTTGAACTTTTCTCACGGAGATTCGGCAGTAAGTCGGTTCTCTTACATGGGCCTCCCCCAGGGCTCATGTTTAAGCCCCCTTTTGTACAACTTCTATGTAAGCGACATCGACAATTGCCTTATACAAAATTGCAGCCTAAGACAACTTGCAGATGATGGAGTGGTGTCTGTCGTAGGATCAAACGAATCCGACCTGCAAGGACCCTTACAAGATACTTTGAACAATTTTTCAACCTGGGCCATTGGGCTAGGGATCGAATTCTCCACGGAGAAAACAGAGATGGTGGTTTTTTCTAGGAAGCATAGACCAGCAAAACCAAAGCTTCAACTTTTGGGTAAACCGATCACTCATGCTATGTCATTCAAGTATCTTGGGGTCTGGTTCGACTCCAAATGTACTTGGGGGGCCCATATTAGGTATCTGAGTAAAAAATGCCAACAAAGAATAAACTTTCTCCGTACAATTACCAGCACCTGGTGGGGAGCCCACCCAGAAGATCTTATAATGTTGTATCGAACAACTATTCTCTCAGTGATGGAGTATGGCAGTTTCTGTTTTCAATCAGCTGCCAAAACACACCTCATTAAACTCGAGCGAATTCAGTATCTTTGTCTCCGTATCGCGTTGGGATGTATGCCCTCAACGCATACCATGAGTCTCGAGGTTTTGGCAGGCCTACTCCCACTAAAAGATCGCTTCAATTTATTATCTCTTCGGTTCTTCATCCGGTGTAAGGTTATGAACCCATTGGTGATCGGAAATTTTGAGCAGCTGATCGAGCTAAATTTTCACTCCGGATTCATGAGTTCATATCATGAATTCATCTCCATGCAGGTTGATCCTTCTTCGTATATTCCCAACCGTGTTTGTATCCCTGACTACATCAATTCCTCTGTGCATTTTGATCTGTCCATGAAGCAAGATATCCATGGATATTCAGATTACCAACGATCGAGGATCGCTCCAACGATCTTCGATGAAAAGTATGGGGGTATCAATTGTGATAATATGTACTTTACTGATGGGTCCACTATAAACGAGTCCACAGGATTTGGAGTGTTCAACGAATTTTTTAGCACCTCACACAGTCTTCAGAATCCTTGCTCAGTGTATATTGCTGAATTGGCAGCAATTCATTGGGCGCTGGACAGCGTCGCCTCACGACCTGTTGAACACTATTACATTGTAACGGATAGTCTTAGCTCTGTCGAAGCTATCCGTTCAGTGAGGCCGGAAAAGCACTCGCCGTACTTCCTTGAGAGAATACGAGAAATTTTGAGTGCTTTATCCAGACGCTGTTATGTCATTACCTTTGTCTGGGTCCCTTCACATTGCTCAATTCCGGGTAATGAGAGGGCTGACTCATTAGCAAAGGTAGGTGCAATTGAAGGTGAAATTTATCAGCGTCAAATCGCCTTCAATGAATTTTATTCTTTAGTCCGTAAAAATACCATCGCTAATTGGCAACGCAAATGGAATGAAGATGAATTGGGCCGGTGGTTTCACTCAATTTCCCCTAAGGTTAGCCTCAAACCGTGGTTCAAAAGTCTGGACTTGAGTCGGGACTTTATTCGCACCTTCTCCCGACTCATGTCCAATCACTGTTTGTTAGATGCGCTACTCTTTCGTTTCAATCTTGCCAGTAGCAATCTCTGTGTTTGTGGCCAAGGTTACCACGACATCGAGCACGTTGTTTGGTCGTGCGAGGTGTATCTTGTTGCCAGATCGAATTTAGAAAACTCCCTTCGGACCCGAGGTAGACAGCCCAATGTACCGGTGAGAGATGTGTTGGCTCGGTTAGACCTCGATTACATGTCCCTAATATATGTTTTTCTTAAAACTATCGATCTTCGTGTGTGATTGTCCGTACACCCTTATCCTCTCCTTTTTTTTTCCTTCGCGAGCGACTGTTTCCCTTCTGACTAACTATAGAATAAGCTGAAATGTATATACATAATAGATATAATAATAGATTTAAGAATTGAGTATGATGAGCGTGAATGTGAATGCGAGTGTGAACATTGTACAATAGCCTTATATCCCCTCCTTTTCCAAAAGAAACTATGTCACCCTTCTAATCTCGAGTCGACCGCGAGTAATCGGTTTCCTACTTTATTAACCCTAGATTTAAGGAAACATGTTGATATATACTAATAAAAGTATAGCTAAGAGTTCGGCTCCTTTAAACCTATGTAACTGAGCCTGTAAAAATAATTGACTTAAATAAAAAAAAAATCAATGAAATGACTGAGCTTGAAATTGGACAATTTTCACGATGTGCTCGATTTTCGATTTTCAATTTCTACCCCAATATGTTCCCGAAAGACGTAATCCTACGTCAAAATCCTCTTATTTATTGAACACTAGCTGACCCGGCCAACTTCGTCCCGCCCAAATTTTGTTTTTTTTGTTATCAATACTTTCAAACATTCACGTTTTCTTACTATGAGCATTTGCTTTATTAATTCCCGAGTAATGTAGAAATTTGTGGTTCATTTGTATGGCAGAACCCCCCCCCCCCCCTAGAGAGGGAGAGGGGTCCTAAACAATCACGAAAACCTTCCCCGGCCCAAAAAACCCCTACATACCAATTTTCATGTTGATCGGTTCAGTAGTTTCCGAGTCCATAAGAATCAGACAGACACACAGACAGAAATCCATTTTTATACATATGTGTATCTTTTAACAATAAAACAAAAATCATAATTAGAATAGTTACAAGCTAAAGAAGTGAGGGGGTCCAAAAAAAATTGTACCAAGGCGTACTTTTTTGACTTAAATTCTTTTTATTCCTTAATTTTGTTTACATTATAATATAATGCTACATTTCAAGTGATCAATCTAGGACTCTACATCTTTAAGTTGCAATGACAAATTCTGTAATGGTTTTTATAATACACATTAACTAATTGTTTCATATTCCCATTGTAAAATTATGTCTAAACTTTTCCAGTTTCGTTACCTTTTTCCTTTTTTTTCGTTACCTGAACCTAACTTATAAAATACCCTCTCAAATCTATTTACAGTCTTCCAACTTAAACTGCTTGTTCACCTCGAACGTACATTTTTTTTATTGATCCAAAACAATGAGCTGTGCAAAATTTCAGCTCAATCGAACATGATTTAGGGGTGCCTCAAAGCACTCAAATTTTTTATTTAAATTCCAAAAAGTCGATTTTCGGCCAAAAATATTTTTTTTCGAGAAGATTTTCGAGGATCAAAAAATCAAAACTTTGAGAGCTTTGAGGCAAAGCTCTCGAAACTATACTTATTACATTTAATAATAATAGCCGTGAATTTAAGGATAGAGTTTTGACGAAGTGCTGGAGAAATTATTCGATGGAAGCATTGTGTGAACTTGTTACTAGGAGTTTGGATTCATATCCGGTATCGGGTGATTTAGAAACCAGGGCATCTTTTCTTACAGATTCCCTGCGAACATGTATCAAACAATTAGTAAAACATAAATTAGTCGAGACTGGAACACGAACTTTTGGCATTCTTTTGACTTAGTGCGAATGAAACGTACAAGTGATAGCTGTTACAAAAAGTTTCGTAGAACTAATAGTGCTATCGATTGGCGTTATTATACAGTTGCTCGCAAAGATTATTCGAGATCGTTGAAAGAAGCCAGAACAGAGCATACTCAGAGAAAGATTGATCAGAACAAAAATAATAGCAAACAGTTGTCGAAAAATTTGGAAAGCTTCATGAAAACTAAAAACAATTGCCCGCGATCCATAACTTTCGGAATTTCAGTTGTAACATCAAAAAATCTAATTGCTAATATGTTTAATTTATATTCCGTTGACAGCGTTGCACTTATTAATGAAAGTATTGATTTGATAAGTGAACCTGACGAAATAGTACATTTGTTTTGCACTAGAAAATTCGGCTGGTATAGACGACGCCAATGCAAAAGTTGTTCAAGATTGCTTACATGTCATTGGACCTATATTGGACCTATTGGATTCTATATTTGACCATGGTGTTCGTTTTCAAAATTATAAATGGATTGCTGCCTCGATATTTGTGTGATAATATTGACAGAGGAAGTGATATTCATCGATATAATACCTAATGCTAACGAAGTACGAACACCAAACTTCTTAAGTAGAGTGCCTGTTTTTTTAAAGGTAGAGACGAATGAACTCTCAGAGTTTAAAGTCTCTCTAATTCAATACCTTCCTTCCTTTTTAAAGGTGTTGCTTATTTCAATTAGATGCCTAGCCACATTAAAAGGACAACCAAATTAGCGGATTTTTAACGACAATGAATTTGACATGTTAAAAATGTAATGTTATTATCGAGATTGTAATTGATGAAGTTGTTTTCAACGAATTTTTACGAGTTGTATTTGTATATGTATGGAACAATGAACAATGATTTTTTTATAATTAAAAAATATTAAAAAATAAAATGGAAAGTACTCTACATAAGTTTGAGCACACGCGCGTTAATGCAGCCAGGAGAAATCTGAATTGTGATTGCGATTGGAACATAGTAGAGTTTGTTCTCATTGTGGAATTGAATATGCAATTCTTGATGAAAAGGAGCACAGCTATGATTGAGGTTGGGTTGAAGATCGAGAGAGTGAATGTTGTCGAGTAAACAAAACCCATGAGCTTTTTCCATCAAAACCCATGAGCAGACAACCATCAAATTCATTCAACGGGTCAAATGTTCGATTTATTTAGAGATTGGAACATGTTTTCTGACAAATTTGACAGCTTGACAGTTTGACAGATATATCTCTGTATTTCATATGATAGATGTCGTTGAAACTGGCTAGTACCCACTACATGCAGCACCAAAACATTACAGTTCAAAGTAAAAGGTGAGTCGATAATCATTACGACACTTTTCAAGCTTACGTAGAATGTTTAATGCTTGACCGACATTAACCAAATTTTGACCAGCTTTTCTTCAGAGTGTTTGTTCACATCCGCTTAGTTTTCCAGTTGTCAGTAAGATTCCGGACGAGATGAAAGAAAAACAGCAAACCGTTCGCAAGGAAATTTATTCATCCACATGCTAAATCCTAGGTTGTCACATCGCACCTCGGGAAATGTGATGAATATACATAATTCGACTATTTCAAGGGTCCTCCAAAGGATTTAGGAATGGAAAAAGCAATGTCCTTTTTATAATAATATTATTATTATTATTTTATTGTCGTCAATCAAAATTGTAGACCAATACATTCTCAATACTACTTAAAACTACTTACTTAAAACTAAAAAAAAACTGAAGAGAGCTGGCTGGATAATGTATCCGGTTAATTCAAAAGACGATTTTAACAAGTTACATAACAAATTTTTATTTATTTATTTATTCATTTATTTCGTCAAACCAGCGTAGACTAAATATGCTGCCCAAATATTATAGTGAAATTTAACTATATCTTATGCCATTCAAATAGTCTTTGAGTATTGACCTTGACATGGTTACATTAATTATTTCACTGTGTTCGTTACAGAGACTCATCATACGATTAATAGGACTATATTTGGCATAATTCGTTCTTCGGTAATCTATGTAGAAAATGTTAAGGTTTCTCAGGTGCCTAATCGGTGCGTAAAAATTTAGGTTTCCTAATATTTCTTCTGAGTCCACTCGTTGTGATATGATGTCAATAATAAATAGAATCATGGCAGAGTTCCGACGTTCTTTTAAGCTTTTCATATTGATTAGCATGCAACGTACCTCATATGGAGGGAGATGGTATGAAGACCAGCCTAGTTTACGAAGTGCAAATAATAAAAATTGTTTTTGTACAGGTTCAATTCTGTCTTCGTGTGAAGTTATGTAGGGGGACCATACAATACTACAGTATTCGAGAATTGATCTGACGTATGTTATATACAATGTTTTCATTGTGTACGGATCGTGGAAATGGTAACTAAAGCGTTTGATGAAGCTCAACATATTATTTGCTCTATGGATGATTGTATTATAATGATCAACGAAGGTTAGTTTCGAATCTAAGACCACGCCTAAGGCTCTTACTCGTTGACATCTACTGATGGGTTGATTTCCAAGCTTAACACCATTGTTCAATGGGGTTCTTCTTCTTGTAAAAGTCATCAAAGTGCATTTCCTAACATTGAGCTGTAATAAACTCTTGGTTCACCAATTATAAACTATGTTAACTTCATTTTGGAATGTTTGAGAGTTTTCTTCATTCTTTATTACCATATACAGCTTCATATCATCTGCGTAGATAAGTGCCTTAACACTATTAAGAAAAACGCAAACGTCATTAACAAATAAAATGAACAAAAGTGGCCCCAAATGAGAGCCTTGAGGAACTCCGGATGTAACAAATATTGGTTTTGAAATTTTCCCATTAAACCTTACTATTTGCGTGCGGTCAGTCAAATATGATTCTAGCCATTTCAATAGCTTGACTTCTATCCCTATTTTTTGAAGTTTAAGAAGCAGTAGTGGTATATCAACACGATCGAAAGCCTTACTAAAGTCAGTTATAGAGCTTCAACTTGATTACCATTATCCATTGCATTCAAAGTGAATGTGACAAATTCCAGCAAATTTGTTGTTGTTGATCGTCCTTTGAAAAAACCGTGTTGCTTATTCGTAATTCGTGTCTTTAGTGGTTGAAAAAGTTTTTGATTTATTATGGCTTCAAAGAGTTTTGGAATGCAAGAAATAATTGCTACTCCACGATAATTTCTTACATCGGATCTATTACCGGATTTGAATATAGGTACAAGAAAAGAGTTTTTCCATATTTTTGGAACCTTTCTGATTCCAATGACTTAGTGAAAAGTCATAAAAGTGAAACATCAAGCTCATTTAATGCGTCAAAAATTTCAATGTAAGTTAGTTTTCTGAGTCCAACATCACATGGAAATTCTGGAAGAAATGCAAAGAAGTCACGATCTCGGTCCTCCTCAGCTGTTTCAAAATAAACTTCTTGAAAAAATGTAGCAAAGAGGTTGCAATTTTTTTTTTTTTGGAGTCATTCCCCACGGTATCGTCAAGGTGCATGCATGATGGAAAACCATTGCTTTTTAATTTTGTTTTTATGTAATTAAAGAAACTTTTCGGGTTAGACTTTAAGTCCGACTCTGTTTCTAAGTTGTAATCTTCAAAAGCGATTTTACCAGTTGAGTTGAGCTGTTCGCAAATGTTCAGATATTTTTCGAGATTAGCGTCAGATTTGTATTTCTTATAAATTTTATGTGCCTTCTGTTTTTTTATTTTTTAGATTTTTTGTGTTTTGATTAAACCAAATCGGATACTTTGTGTTTATATTTCTCCTTTTTCGTCTAGTTGGTATCTCCTCCTCTATAATTTCGTTGATCATCGAGTAAAAAGTCGTCACTGCTACTTCAATGTTTTCCACACTTCTAAATATATCCTGCCAATTGATATAGTTAAGCTTACACCTAATTGATTGGTAATTTGCTTTAGTGTAATCAGAGACTTCCTCGAATTAAATAATATTATTTGATAGCTGTGTGGAAGACTTCATTTTTCCAAAGTGGAGTTAAAGATTCAGTCACACAAAAATCTTCGGTCATATTTGTCAACAAGAAATCCAAGAAGAATTTTTGTCGATTGTGAACATTGTTTATTTGATTCAACCCAAGACCGGCTATTTTATCAAAAATAAATTGCAGAGTCTTATTATCACAAACAACTGGAAGCAAGATAAATTCATTGTCAAAATCAGTGATAAAGTCCGCATTTCGTTGATTGAAATCTCCGTATATATGGATTTTTGATTCTGGTGCCAAGGAAGATAAAATATTTTCAGCAACTTCGAAGAATTCCTCATAACAACTAATTTGAGCACGATCAGGGGGAAGTAAACAGATGCAAATATATGTATCTCTCCCGCAATAAGTGCTTTGACCCACACTTGCTCAAACTCGTCGAATTCTGTAGTTGGAATATGTTCTGAATTTATTGATGAATTAATAGCAATGAGGACGCCGCCTCCCGATTTTTTATGGGATTTGTGAAGATGACGGTCATCTCTGAAGACATTAAAGTTCCAATATTTTTTGTAAGAAAATCATTCATTTACGCGGTTAATAATTTGCTTCACCTTCCATTAGTATTGAAAAAAGAATGAATAATTTGAATGAATAAAATTTTAAAAAATTCAGCAAACAAACATAAAATTAAGTCAATACAGTGAATGATGCACAAAATCATATTCCAAGCTAGATGGTCAATGGCTTGCGGTGGTTGCCACAGACTGTATTATAAGATATGCTCTACTTCCAGTTTATATTTTCACCCGACACACATCGTTGAGTAACTTCTTGGATGCGAAATACATTGGTCAACTCTTTCTTTGTATACAGCAATCAAACCGAGTATCAAATCGCTGATTGGAACAATAACCGATACCCGATAGAGTACTCTCTGATGATACTTACCTGACGTAACAGAAATACAGTACACAAACAGGAGAAGAAAGTTGACCTCCTCCCTGCCCCAACAAACATCTCAATTGAAAACATGATCCAGGGTCATCGCAATTCAAGTTAACATTTCAATCATCATTGTTTTTTCGGAAACCTTCAGTGCATTTCCGTATTTCTTACCTATCAGTTTACCGTGGAACCTTATCATCAGCACACATCAGAGGATTATGTTGTATGTAATCAATAAGATAATAACGAACTTCGTACCAAAATGATACTCTGAATAATGATGATCATTCATCTGTTTAGCGTTATTAAAATCCACGGTTGTCGTCAATTTGTATACACCTAACTGACGTCAGCATATTGGCAATTTTATTTTTTCACTCAACAAAAACATAAAATATATAAAATTAGGTAAGTATTTAGTGAATAAAGTATGAGATAAACTTAGTGGCTGTCTACCTATATTTCTCAACATCTGCATAAAAAAGTAGAAATCTAGAAGCTGCAAACCACGAATAGAATAAAATTCATGCTTAAAATTCCGACATGAATTGTTTGTTTATTTGTCCATTATGACTGATTAAATTAATCTGACAGCGTCCGCACTTTCCGGGCTGGCGGCAAGTCTTCGCACGTCGAGTTGTCGTTTTCTCCACAAATACGCCACGACACCCAGCGAGACCAAGCCCACGACCGAAAGGATATACACCAGCACCTGGAATGTTATCAAAAGCGGTGACGCTTCCTCTTCAGGTTGCTGTTTCTTCACAGTTGGTTCGGAAGTCACCGGGACGTCATGCTCGGAGATATGATGATTCGATTGGGGTGTAAGTGGAAAATAGTGTACATTTTGATGGATGGTGTCCTGCGTCGTCGACACAGTGGTCGTTGTTGGCAGCGTTTGCTCCGTGGGGTATGACTTTTTGATTTCATCCTCGATATCCGCATCAGCGGGTGGTTCCGGATAGTCGTCATAGTTATAGTCCTCGATCAACTTTTCCGTACACATATCAACATACTCGTCGCGGAACAGGAAGTGCGAGGCGAATCCATGAATATCCGGGTTTATCTGGAATCGTTTCATCCGCATTATGTTGTACTCGAAGTATGTCTTGTTCCAACCATTTTTACAAATCTCCAACACCCGAAGCCGAGGCAAAATTTGTTTTGCCTCGAAGTAATTGAAATTCGGAATCCGATTGCCAACATAACTCAGAATCTGTAGAGCTGATTGAGAGTTGAAGATTTTGAAATCAGCTACGGTTAGATTGTTGTACGATAAATCCAATATCTTCAAATTTGATAGATTTTCGAACGTGCTTCGAGTCAAATTAATATAGGTGGACTGCAGGATCAATTCTTCCAGGGCTACCAGAGGACTGAAAATTGAATTCGACTCCAGAGTGTTACTTCCCAAAGATAAACTCGATAAATTTGCAAGTTTCGTGATGTTACTGACATCGTGAATGCGATTATGATTGAGCGAAAGTTTCAAAACATTCGATCCATCTATACTAATCGTCTCGATTTCATTATTACTTGCATACACTGCACTGCAATGTTCATTGATAACCAAATGCTGTAAGCTGTTGTTGTTCAACACTACGACCGCTGCCTTCAAAAACTTGTAATCAAACGTTTTCAGCTGATTATCTGCCAATTCCAACTTCGCCAGCTCATCAAGCCCACTGAACACATCCGCATCGATCGACGTTAGCTTGTTGCTGTTGAGTGACAACATCTTGAGCATACGATTGTTCTCGAACAGTTTCTTCGGGAGTGATTCAATGTCCCCATGAGCCAAGATCAGCATTTCCAATTGCTGCAGATTAGCAAACGCTTTCTCGGAAATGCGTTTCAATGGACTCGCTGAGATCACCAAATCCCGCAAGTTATCGGCTCCCTTGAAAGTATAATCCTCCAAATTGGCTAAACTGTTTCCCCTTATCAACAGTTTCATCAGTCTTCCTGCGCCATTAAACGTGTCGGGAGCTATTTTTTCAAGCTGGCCCTGGAAAATTTCCAACGAGGTCATGTTCGGAAACTTTACGAATGCCTCCGATGAGAGCTGGGTATCCATTAGTTTGATAATGGAAATCTCGTACGCCGATGTTCTGAAGGACGAGCAGTAATTTTCAGCACTGTCGAAAAAAGCCGTATTAGGATGAATCAAAACGCAATTCGTCGGAGAGCACATGCAAAGGTAAGCCTCCGCATAGCTAACGCTTTGCAACACGACGAATGCGAGGAGCCTGCGATATTTTTAAAAAAAGAAAAAGTGTAAAAAATCATGTAAAATGTCTAGAACAAAATCATACGTACAATGCATCGCGAAATTTCATCATTTCCACTGAACGACTTTCTCCCAATACTCCACGATTAACACTGATTAATCTCAGTGCTGTCGGATTGTGGAAGAATCTTTATCGCTCCTGAGTTCAGAGGATTGTGTTTACGAAGCACATCGACTGGAGCATATTTTTATAACAAGTCTTAGAATAACAGGTGCGTACTAGTGAAATGTGATTATTAGACAATTCAAAATTGAAGTGAAAGTGACAAAAATAATTTTCAATTATGCTGTGATAAATTTGGCAGCTATCATATTATGAACCTAAATTCAGCTCTGTTTCCCACCGTTATGATAATGAATATTATCTGTTATTATAGATTTATGTTCGACGAACGGAATTAATCAACTCAATTGAGGAAAACCCAATTCACAAAAATTCCTAACGCAATAACTGAACAGTATAATGTTGACACATATAAGATTTCAAAGAATTTAATACAAATTGATTCGAAAACAAGTATACAAATTGGCGCCCGAACAGGAATTAGGTACTTTTGTACACCCCTTCTTCCACATTCATCGAAGGGGTATGAATTTCGTTGCCAATTTGAGTCGTTTGATATTAGAGAGTATAAACTTACTGATTCTTAATGAAGAAGGAAAAATAACGCACTCTAAGACATCATGGATCTAATCAATTGGAGATCAAGATGACGCAGTTAATTCTAAATCAGTTAATTAGTGGTATCTACATTGGTACAACGTACAACGTACAACGTACTTAGATATACCTATAAAGAGAACGATTTTTTAACATAAGTGTTCTTCCTCCTGACCTAAATTTATCCAACTTTGGAAGTTACTGAACTAAAAAAAGAAAAAAGCTGGCTGTAAAATGTAAAAAAATGTAAGAAGATGCTGATTTTACTGTCAGTTAGGATACGAAGTTTTCCTATAATAGCTGATACATTTCAAGCTGAAGATCGGACTCTCTTTACAGTTTCACGCTATGTAAAACTCGGAATTTTCTCCATTATCGAATTTTCATGTATTGGTACTATTAAATATATTGTTTCTGGAAAACAACTCATTTCTTAAATGAATTATAGGTCACAACCTTAGGTCAGTGTCAAAGCTCGCATTTAATTTTACTTCAGATTACCAAGACTGACGAATTCTGCATCATGTAGGCAAGGGGTTCTCAAAGTACAGTTCCGGACAAGGGATCGATGTCGGTTTCCCAGGGGTCGACATAAACGAAAATTGATAAGGGGAAAGGGGGTCAACAAGACCCTCAAATCGACCCCTCTTGATTAACACAAAGTCTTATTTTAAACATTCAAGATACTGTATAAGTTGTGTAACGTAAACCAACTTGTTATAAGAATGACTAATGTTTTAGTAGACAGTATTATTGTTGTACTTTTAAAAACTCAAGTCGATGAGATAAACACGAAGGAAGATACAATCAAATTCAAGTCCAAACATGCTTCTGATATTTCACTGTATAACAAGCTTGTCTAGGTTGCAAGTTCATTTACGTTCTGAGATTCGTTGGATAATACGCTCATCTACTAATTTAACTCAAGAGATTACAATACATTATTAAAAAGTCTTCAGGTTCATCCATCACACTGATTTCTTCAATTTGCGATTTAATGTTTTTTTCTTCAAAAATGAATTACCTACTCAAGTATTTGTAAGTAATTTGCATTTATAATTATTAATTACACTTGATAGTTACTAAATTTTCTGTCTATTTGTTGATGAGAAAAGAAGTCAAGTTTACTCAATTAATCAACCGCAATTTTTTTGAATTGGTAAGTATTTTGTATGACAATGAAAAAAAAGAAAGAGAGAGAAGTTTTGAAGAAATTTTGATATGGGGATCGGAAGCATCTTTTCATTCTGGAAAAGGGGCCTGTTGCCCAAAATAGTTTGAGAATCCCTGATGTAGACAATACACACATCAGTGAAGAGACACCCAACGGCATATTTATGAATCACCATAAAATTGAAATCCAGATGGCGCTATAGTTTTACGACACCTAGCTTCAGCATTTTAAACCATTGAGGGCTAGTCAGGGATGCCAGATATGAATACATGTTTTCATTTTGAAGAGGAAGATTGAGCAGCATCGAAGCAAGAACCAAGTCTCAGAAGATGTCCACATACAGAAAAGCATGACTTCAGATACCCCCTACCCTTCCGTGTACGAACGTGGGCATTTCATATACATTTTATGTGATAAAATTTAAAAAAAAAAGAATTGATCAAATTCTTCTGTACATTATCGATCACGGATATAGATTCTCGAATTACCTTTCTTCAAAACTTCTTCCACCATCGCTTTTCAGAGGACGTATTTCATTCCATAGAACTGGATGAATGCCCAACACAACTCACAAGACAAAATCCTTTTCGACCGTTCTGCATTGACCGTCCAGATGACTTCCCCAGTGCTCATGAGGGAAAATATCACTAGTTAACTCTCAACCCCGTGAGGCCATCCTTCTGTGGCTATGTTGCTTCTCTTAGGACGACTATGACGGTAATCTAGTTTTATTACAAAAAAAATTCAATACACAAATCAATCAAAAACATTGAAAAAATTGGTGACAATATAGTCGCCACTGCCCGGTTAACGCAAAATGTTGGTGACAATATAGATGCTACCTGCCCATCTAGCGGAAATCACTTGATGGTGAAAATGTTGTTTTGACGTAGGACTACGTCTTTCATTTCTATACCGGGGTGTAAAATCAAAGTTTCGAAAACGAAAGCGTTACGCCGGAGACCGAGATTTTGAGCGTTAATAGCTCCTAAACAACTGAACGAAATGGTATGATAAACACTTCATTCGAAAGATAAAATGTCTACGCGTTCTATACTTGCTACTTTTTGATCCAAAAACTTGTTTCAATAGTCTTAAAATTGCTTTCAAAACAGGCTATTGAAATCACCAATCGGTATATAAGCGAGCGCCGCTCGGAAATCCACTCAGTTCTAATTGAACAGCGATTGGAGCATGTTGTCGCTGTTGTGGTGAAGCTCTTCGTTTATCATGAAAGCGCTGATGAACGGTGTCACCAAGAGCCTGTTTGTGCACCTTTGGCTAGACATGAATCCATCAGGAGGAGAGTGATGCCACAAACGGTTCCCCGGGAAGATCTCGAAGCAACCGCTACACACACACACACACATACACGCGCGGAATTCTTTCCGTTTGGATGCCATTCAGCATCGAGAAAGATCCGGAAAATAATCTGCCAGTTCCTCTGGGAATTTAAAAAATACATTCATGTGAAAGAGTTTATTTGAATGTTTTCTATCCATGTAACACTGTGACCAAATATGTTTCAATCAAGTGGGCTTCCAGTATCGAGGAAAATGTGGAAATATCTAATCGTTACTGAAAATAATCTGCCAGTTCCTCTGGAAATTTAAAAAACCATTCATGTGAAAGAGTTTATTTGAATGTTTTCTATCCATGTAACACTGTGACCAAATATTTTTCAATCAAGTGGGCTTCCAGTATCGAGGAAAATGTGGAAATATCTAATCGTTACTGAAGATAATCTGCCAGTTCCTCTGGGAATTTAAAAATACATTCATGTGAAAGAGTTTATTTTAATGTTTTCTATCCATGTAACACTGTGATCAAATACATTTGGTTTTGTGATTTTTCAATCAAATGCAATTAACAGGATAGCTTCTGAAGATTATTCTTCCCCATCAGTAGGATATTTCCGTATCCAATATTGTATGCGCCCGCAATTGATTATTGCTCAGTCGCCGAAAGTTCCGAGCTGGTAAACTAGAGGGGAATGAACTCTCTTCATTCCCCTCTAGTTTGCCTTCCAAATTGCCATCGTAAACCACGCCTTCTCTCGATTCAATCACGCACAAAAAGCATACTTAAGCGATATTCTGGTGGTGAGACGCATTCATTTCTTTGTGTGGACACCGACTGGACAACATCCTTGCTGGACGAGCTGGACGGCGAGGGATCGAGTGCCTTTCTCAAGGCAAGAGGGTGGAGGTTGTAGCGCTGGAGTAGATTAGAGTTTTCAAAGGGCCTTTCTCAAGGCTAGAGACGAATGAACTGCTACAGTTTAAAGTCTCTATAATACAATACCTTACCTTACCTGAGACACATTCATTTTTCGTGAGGACATCGACAAGACAACATCGTTGCTGAGGATGCTGGACGGCGAAGGATCGAGATCTGCCCTGAAACGCAAGCAGTTTGTTTGAAACTGTGAGGGAGCACAGAGAAGCCGATCCTTCAGGAGAAGAGAAGGTGACCATCGAAGCAGCCGCTACACACACACATACACGCACGGAATTCTTTCCGTTTGGATGCCATTCAGCATCGAGAAAGATCCGGAAAATAATCTGCCAGTTCCTCTGGGAATTTAAAATTACATTCATGTGAAAGAGTTTATTTTGATGTTATCTATCCATGTAACACTGTGACCAAATATGTTTCAATCAAGTGCTATTAACAGATGTTTATCAAGTTAGCATTAACCACTGGTGGGCTTCCAGTATCGAGGAAAATGTGGAAATATCTAATCGTTACTGAAAATAATCTCTCAGTTCCTTTGGGAATTTAAAATTACATTCATGTGAAAGAGTTTATTTGAATGTTTTCTATTCATGTAACACTGTGACCAAATATTTTTCAATCAAGTGCAATTAACAGGTGGTTATCGAATTAGCATTAACCACTGGTGGGCTTCCAGTATCGAGGAAAATGTGGAAATATCTAATCGTTACTGAAAATAATCTGCCAGTTCCTCTGGGAATTTAAAAATATATTCATGTGAGAGAGTTCATTTGAATGTTTTCTATCCATGTAACACTGTGACCAAATACATTTGGTTTTGTGATTTTTCAATCAATCGCAATTAACAGGATAGCTTCTGAAGATTATTCTTCCCCATCAGTAGGATATTTTTGTTTCCAATATTGGATGCATAAAACCTTGTACCTCCAACGTAACGCTCTCGTTTTCGAAGTCCCCCAAATATTCATTTATTCATTCATTCAGAATGGATTCAGATTCAACTTCAAACAAAGGATCACTGAATCAACGATAGTCCTACGTCACCATTGCGGTTATACCATAGATATAACCCACTTTCTGTTTTTGTATTTGAAATTTTGATGTTAGTTTCAACAAAAACAACTAATAAAATTCATGATCAGACTCAACAGGTCCTAAACAGTTCATATGTATTGAATACTTCAACAAAATGACTGTGTTTCAATAACATTACGGGAAATTGGCTCTAGCTGCTCTTAATTGGGAATTGTTACCACAAAAATGGCTCCAAAATGAATAGTTTTTGATTTTTGACGTAGGACTACGTCTTTCATTTCTATACCGGGGTGTAAAATCAAAGTTTCGAAAACGAAAGCGTTACGCCGGAGACCGAGATTTTGAGCGTTAATAACTCCTAAACAACTGAACGAAATGGTATGATAAACACTTCATTCGAAAGATAAAATGTCTACGCGTTATATACTTGTTACTTTTTGATCCAAAAACTTGTTTCAATAGTCTTAAAATTGCTTTCAAAACAGGCTATTGAAATCACCAATCGGTATATAAGCGAGCGGCGCTCGGAAATCCACTCAGTTCTAATTGAACAGCGATTGGAGCATGTTGTCGCTGTTGCGGTGAAGCTCTTTATTTATCATGAAAGCGCGGATGAAC
This sequence comes from Toxorhynchites rutilus septentrionalis, assembly GCF_029784135.1. NCBI lineage: Eukaryota > Metazoa > Arthropoda > Insecta > Diptera > Culicidae > Toxorhynchites > Toxorhynchites rutilus. The sequence continues at coordinate 248,049,255 of NC_073746.1, forward strand.
GGTGTCACCAAGAGCCTGTTTGTGCACCCTAGGCCAGAAGGGAATCTATCAGGAGGAGAGTGATGCCACAAACGGTTCCCTGGGAAGACATCGCTACACACACATACACGCGCGGCTATTAACAGGTGGTTATCGAGTTGGCATTAACCACTGGTGGGCTTCCAGTATCGAGGAAAATGTGGAAATATCTAATCGTTACTGAAAATAATCTGCCAGTTCCTTTGGGAATTTAAAATTACATTCATGTGAAAGAGTTTATTTGAATGTTTTCTATCCATGTAACACTGTGACCAAATATTTTTCAATCAAGTGCAATTAACAGGTGGTTATCGAATTAGCATTAACCACTGGTGGGCTTCCAGTATCGAGGAAAATGTGGAAATATCTAATCGTTACTGAAAATAATCTGCCAGTTCCTCTGGGAATTTAAAAATATATTCATGTGAGAGAGTTCATTTGAATGTTTTCTATCCATGTAACACTGTGACCAAATACATTTGGTTTTGTGATTTTTCAATCAATCGCAATTAACAGGATAGCTTCTGAAGATTATTCTTCCCCATCAGTAGGATATTTTTGTTTCCAATATTGGATGCATAAAACCTTGTACCTCCAACGTAACGCTCTCGTTTTCGAAGTCCCCCAAATATTCATTTATTCATTCATTCAGAATGGATTCAGATTCAACTTCAAACAAAGGATCACTGAATCAACGATAGTCCTACGTCACCATTGCGGTTATACCATAGATATAACCCACTTTCTGTTTTTGTATTTGAAATTTTGATGTTAGTTTCAACAAAAACAACTAATAAAATTCATGATCAGACTCAACAGGTCCTAAACAGTTCATATGTATTGAAAACTTCAACAAAATGACTGTGTTTCAATAACATTACGGGAAATTGGCTCTAGCTGCTCTGAATTGGGAATTGTTACCACAAAAATGGCTCCAAAATGAATAGTTTTTGATTTTTGACGTAGGACTACGTCTTTCATTTCTATACCGGGGTGTAAAATCAAAGTTTCGAAAACGAAAGCGTTACGCCGGAGACCGAGATTTTGAGCGTTAATAACTCCTAAACAACTGAACGAAATGGTATGATAAACACTTCATTCGAAAGATAAAATGTCTACGCGTTATATACTTGTTACTTTTTGATCCAAAAACTTGTTTCAATAGTCTTAAAATTGCTTTCAAAACAGGCTATTGAAATCACCAATCGGTATATAAGCGAGCGGCGCTCGGAAATCCACTCAGTTCTAATTGAACAGCGATTGGAGCATGTTGTCGCTGTTGCGGTGAAGCTCTTTATTTATCATGAAAGCGCGGATGAACGGTGTCACCAAGAGCCTGTTTGTGCACCCTAGGCCAGAAGGGAATCTATCAGGAGGAGAGTGATGCCACAAACGGTTCCCTGGGAAGACATCGCTACACACACATACACGCGCGGCTATTAACAGGTGGTTATCGAGTTGGCATTAACCACTGGTGGGCTTCCAGTATCGAGGAAAATGTGGAAATATCTAATCGTTACTGAAAATAATCTGCCAGTTCCTCTGGGAATTTTCAAAATATATTCATATGAAAGAGTTTAATTGAATGTTTTCTATCCATGTAACACTGTGACCAAATATGTTTCAATTAAGTGCTATTAACAGGTGGTTATCGAGTTGGCATTAACCACTGGTGGGCTTCCAGTATCGAGGAAAATGTGGAAATAACTAATCGTTACTGAAAATAATCTGCCAGTTCCTCTAGGAATTTTCAAAATATATTCATGTGAAAGAGTTTAATTGAATGTTTTCTATCCATGTAACACTGTGACCAAATATGTTTCAATCAAGTGCTATTAACAGGTGGTTATCGAGTTGGCATTAACCACTGGTGGGCTTCCAGTATCGAGGAAAATGTGGAAATATCTAATCGTTACTGAAAATAATCTGCCAGTTCCTTTGGCAATTTTCAAAATATATTCATGTGAAAGAGTTTAATTGAATGTTTTCTATCCATGTAACACTGTGACCAAATACATTTGGTTTTGTGGTTTTTCAATCAATCGCAATTAACAGGATAGCTTCAGAAGATTATTCTTCCCCATCAGTAGGATATTTCCGTATCCAATATTGTATGCGCTCGCAATCGATTATTGCTCAGTCGCCGAAAGTTCCGAGCTCAGAGAGTTCATTCCCCTCTAGTTTGCCTTCCAAATTGCCATTGTAAACCACACCTTCTCTCGATTCAATCACACACAAAAAGCATACTTAAGCGATATTCTGGTGGTGAGACACATTCATTTTTCGTGAGGACATGGACAAGACAACATCGTTGCCTAACGTGCTGGAGGAGGTGGACGGCGAAGGATCGACACATACACGCGCAGAACTCTTTCCGTTAGGATGCCATTCAGCATCGAGAAAGTTCCGGAAAGATCTAATCATTGCTGGAAAATAATCTGCCAGTTCCTTTGGGAATTTTCAAAATATATTCATGTGAAAGAGTTTAATTGAATGTTTTCTATCCATGTAACACTGTGACCAAATATGTTTCAATCAAGTGCTATTAACAGGTGGTTATCGAGTTGGTATTAACCACTGGTGGGCTTCCAGTATCGAGGAAAATGTGGAAATAACTAATCGTTACTGAAAATAATCTGCCAGTTCCTCTGGGAATTTTCAAAATATATTCATGTGAAAGAGTTTCATTGAATGTTTTCTATCCATGTAACACTGTGACCAAATATGTTTCAATCAAGTGCTATTAACAGGTGGTTATCGAGTTGGCATTAACCACTGGTGGGCTTCCAGTATCGAGGAAAATGTGGAAATATCTAATCGTTACTGAAAATAATCTGCCAGTTCCTTTGGGAATTTTCAAAATATATTCATGTGAAAGAGTTTAATTGAATGTTTTCTATCCATGTAACACTGTGACCAAATACATTTGGTTTTGTGGTTTTTCAATCAATCGCAATTAACAGGATAGCTTCAGAAGATTATTCTTCCCCATCAGTAAGATATTTCCGTATCCAATATTGTATGCGCCCGCAATCGATTATTGCTCAGTCGCCGAAAGTTCCGAGCTCAGAGAGTTCATTCCCCTCTAGTTTGCCTTCCAAATTGCCATCGTAAACCACACCTTCTCTCGATTCAATCACACACAAAAAGCATACTGAGGCGATATTCTGGTGGTGAGACACACTCATTTTTCGTGAGGACATCGACAAGACAACATCGTTGCCTAACGTGCTGGAGGAGGTGGACGGCGAAGGATCGACACATACACGCGCAGAACTCTTTCCGTTAGGATGCCATTCAGCATCGAGAAAGTTCCGGAAAGATCTAATCATTGCTGGAAAATAATCTGCCAGTTCCTTTGGGAATTTTCAAAATATATTCATGTGAAAGAGTTTAATTGAATGTTTTCTATCCATGTAATACTGTGACCAAATATGTTTCAATCAAGTGCTATTAACAGGTGGTTATCGAGTTGGTATTAACCACTGGTGGGCTTCCAGTATCGAGGAAAATGTGGAAATAACTAATCGTTACTGAAAATAATCTGCCAGTTACTCTGGGAATTTTCAAAATATATTCATGTGAAAGAGTTTAATTAAATGTTTTCTATCCATGTAACACTGTGACCAAATATGTTTCAATCAAGTGCTATTAACAGGTGGTTATCGAGTTGGCATTAACCACTGGTGGGCTTCCAGTATCGAGGAAAATGTGGAAATAACTAATCGTTACTGAAAATAATCTGCCAGTTCCTCTGGTAATTTTCTAAATATATTCATGTGAAAGAGTTTAATTGAATGTTTTCTATCCATGTAACACTGTGACCAAATACATTTGGTTTTGTGGTTTTTCAATCAATCGCAGTCAACAGGATAGCTTCTGAAGATTATTCTTCCCCATCAGTAGGATATTTCCGTATCCAATATTGGATGCATAAAACCTTGTGCCTCCAACGTAACGCTCTCGTTTTCGAAGTTCTCCAAATATTCATTCATTCAGAATGAATTCAGATTCAACTTCATACAAATAATCTCTAAATCAACGATAGTCCTACGTCACCCTTGCGGTTATACCATAGATATAACCCACTTCCTGTTTTGATTTCACAGTTGTATGACAGCTGCGATGAAAGTTTGAAATTCACCGCCCTTTAGGATTTGAGGCGAACGGGTTGAATGCAAAATATTCGAACTCGATCGGATTGTGAAATCCAATCAATCCAATCGCCGATCGTGTACCAGAATGAGGGTGAGTGGTTGCCTAAAGTCGGGGGACAGCGTTGATACGAGCAGTTTATGATGCCAACTGACCTGACGGATCAAATCGACCGATTCCTTCCTCGAGGTCCAATTTTATTTATATAGAAATAATTATTCATTGTTTTTATTGATTACAGTAAATAAAAAAAAGTTTGTTTTCAGTGCAATTGAAAAGAAAATATTACGATTCTATACCCGATCAAAATACAACTGAACCGACGTTGGACTGACAAATGACCCCGTGTTGAACAAATTACATTTATGTTTAGGGTATATGTTAAATCAACGTTGAACCAACCGCTTATACATACTGGCCGGTTTGAAATTTGTTTACCACTGTTATTGTGTAATATATACGAATAATTCGTATTGCAGAAAATTACTAATCATTGGTAATATTTACCAAAAAAATTCGTTATACATACTAATTTTTCCTAAGAGTATAAGTATCATGCAACGAAGTGGTCTCATAAAAAAATGGTAAACTAATTGGATACTGGTTTGCGATCTGCGTTGCAGACCAGTCTTATTTATTTTTTCCTCGCGGTTTCGTGTTCTGTTGATAACGTTCCACCTATTTCCATTAGTATCTTGCTCTCGGCTCGTAAAAAGACTGTCAAATTGTGCTTGACAACAGTATCGAAGCGAATCCGAAGCAGATTATCGTGGTTCGCGAATGAGTGGATAATCAGTTCTCGGATATTAACATATGGTCCGTGTGTGAAGTACATCGTGTGTTCCGTGTGTTGTGATTATTTTATCATTGTCCAGATCCCAGGAAGCTCACGTAGTCTTTCTGATTGATAAGCCAAAAGGTAAGAGTGAATCCGTGTTTCGAAACTGGGATAATTATGTTGTTTTGTGATGAACAGGGAACTATAAATTTGGGCAGAAAAGTATGCCAAGTGAAAGTTCGCTTTCGATTCGATGTTATGCAACTGCAGAATTTATGTGCATCCACCCAAAGTTGTTTGATTTTTCGTGAGAACATTATTCAATATGATAGATGATTTAGACGGAGAACAGGAATAGATCGTAGTGACGACATTGCATAATTTCAATGTCTACAGAAAAAATGTAACCCACAGTCTACCTATTTGTAACCATTCATTATCTAATAATCATTGACGAGTTTAGCTGAACGAATAGTGTTTCGTGGATGTCAATGAACATGTCTATATATAAATATAAAATAATCCTTGGTTGCAACAGTAGTGAAAAGTTTGCATACGTTTAAATTGTTGATCCCACCGACTACTTGATAAACCGAACTGGATCAATCCAGTTCACCGTTTTTGGCATTCGTTTGAATAGATGAAAGACCTAGTATTTTTTGTATTAATTCACTCGATCGGAACTTGTATTTCGTCCCAGAAAACTATGTATGTAGTGTGTGAACGAGTTGTTTCTGTCGCACCATGAAACCATACATGTTCGTAACGATAGTTGGTTAATACACATTGCCCTTATATTTCCGCAATTATTGTGTAATTATGATTGAAATGAAACACGAATCAAATGCACCCTATGTTCACTCGTTTTACATGATTAAGCTGGAGAGAGGAGACAAGAAGGGAATGAAAGTGTCCGCTAGAATTGATTCCGTTCATTACTAAAGAAAATCTATGGATCGTGCATATAAATGCGGTGAAGCCCCATATGCTGTGTCAGAGGATTTATCCATTGATTTGGGGGTTTTCGATGCAATGATTTTTCGACGAAGATATTTATTTTCAAATTCTGTTATTGGCAAGCATATTGCATATATTATGGTAAAGGTTGTTCAATAGCTGCGCTAGCTTATAATGTTGTCCAATAACTGAGCAATTTCAATGAACCAATTCGAGAGAATCAAACCGGAGAATCTCACAGACCTCCTAGAAGCAGTGACAAATAAGATATCGTGCAATTCAAATCGGAAGCTCATACTTTTTCAAACATTATTTTCTTCTTATTTCATCGATCAGAGACTTTTCGTTCGTTGGTTCTTTGTTTTTAAGAGGCTTTAAACTTTGCAGTTCATTCGCCTCTAAGAGACTTTTCGTATGTTTTTCATAATGCACGTGATACATTACTTTCGTCTTTGAACGATTGAACTCTATTTTTGTTACTTCATCAAGATTCAAAAAGAGTGAATGGAGGATCGTAAGTTTACATTTACCATCGAGAAATTTTGTGGCATGATCAGCTCAGCACATTCTTCAAACAAAAAGCCAAAAAGATGCGCATTTAGACACTCAATTCTTACTCAATAAAACGTACTGATAAAATTTCATTACAACAAGTTTCCTCTCGAAAAAGAGTTTCTCATTTAATGCGAACGCTCACAATGAAGACTTCAAAGTTTACAAACTACAACACTGATATTCTCTCAACATGCAAAAAGCTCTCTCAAAGTGATCAGCTCCATCATGTTTAACAGAACGTGTTTTTAGAAAGGCAGACCATTATCGCGCGATAATATTGAGCTCTGGCAAGGACAGCGCAAGGTTTCCTGCATGGCTATAAATCGAAGGTTTATTAATAAAGTTGAAATGGATTTAATATATCTGTTACGTCCGTTACGTCCCTCGGACGGGTATCATCCACAACACATTGGTCGATGCAACAATTGGAGCTGGCGATCTAATGGAAACAATTATCCTATTGCTTAAAACAGAATGTTTGAGTTTTTTTTGTAATCAATTGAGTTGTTGAATTGAGTCGCGGAATTAGTATCAAAAGATTGTAACAAGTCGATCATCAATTTACTAGAAGGGAAAGTTATAAAATTAAAGGAGGCACTAAATGTAAGTCTAATTGTAAGGAAATATCTAGATTTTGTAATGTAATTTACATATTTACTTTATTAAAGAAAATTTTAACCAATCAAAAATCCCTGATTTTTCGGAAAACTTCCCTTCAGTTGGCGCGGCCAACTATATCGATCGAATGTTTTGTAACATGTTAATGATTATTAATGTTTAAACAATCACCAAGAGATATGAAACGGGCATGCAGTTGTTTGAATGCACTATCGCACTTTTTCCTCATTGCTATTAATTCATTAATAAATTCAGAACATATTCCAACAACAGAATTCGACGAGTTTGAGCAAGTGTGGGTGAAAGCACTTATTGCGGGAGAGATACATATATTTGCATCTTTTTACTTCCCCCTGATCATGCTCAAATTAGTTATTATGATAAATTTTTCAAAGTTGCTGAAATTGTTTTATCTTCCTTTACACCAGGATCAAAATTCCACATGCAGTGACTCAAATTCGTAATATTACCACACCATACAGATCTCTTTTCCCTTCTTCTGAAAGTCGAAAACAAGCTTTCGGAACATTCTATTTAGATAAAGTTATAGTGTCATATGAGAGTTGCTTACATTTTGACGTAGGACTACGTCTAACCGGAAGATATAGGGGGTGAAATGGAAATCTAGGCACTGAACAAGTAGGAAAAAATGCAAGATTTGGAACGCTTATAACTCGAGCATTTCTCAATAGATCGCAAAGGTTTCTGATTCAATTGATAGGAAATATATCTACGCATCTATCATAACGAATAACATTTCATTTTTCTTGAGATAAATAATTGAATAATTGTGAAATATCAAGCATTGTCCAAATGCACTATGTGCCCATTTTTGATTGTGCTTGTGATTGTGATTTTGTGCTCCTCAAATCGTACCGACTAAAACGGGCAACCAGAGCAGCAGCGAAATAGAATGAAGCACGATTGGAAAGGAAAAATAAAAAAAAATGAACGAAACGTTGGTCGCAGTCTCACACATGCGTAATTCTCGAGCCAGCCAGTCAGCTTAAAAATCCCCGCTCCGCTGCCGTACCGATCGCTACCTCTGCTCTCGGATTCTTTGTGTGGACACCGACTGGACAACATCGTTGCTGGATGAGCTGGACGGCGAGGGATCGAGTGCCTTTCTCAAGGCAAGAGGGTGGAGGTGGTGGCGCTGGAGTAGAGTAGAGTAGAGTTTTCAAAGGGCCTTTCTCAAGGCTAGAGACGAATGAACTGCAAAAGTTTAAAGTCTCTATAATACAAGACCTTCCTTCCTTCCGTAACGATCATTCTCATCCAAACCGTACACCACATCGGTTAGCATCACAACACATCAACAAACCAACCCAAGCAGCCATGTCTGGGCATGGTAAAGGAGTAAAAGTGAAGGGAAAGGCAAAATCCCGCTCGAACCGTGTTGATCTGGAGTTCCCCGCAAGGGTAGCTAGGCCGAGCGCGTTAGTACCAGTGCACCAGTCCATCTAGCCGGCGTTATATAGTTTCGGCCGGCGAAGCGATCGAGTTAGCTGGCAAAGCTGCTCGCGACGATAAGAAAACCCGCATTCGGAACAGAACACATTCGGTTCGGTGGACATCAAGGCAACAGGCAGTTGCAGAACAAGGCGGCATCGAGGGCGTTCGAAATGGTTTTTTTCAAAACCACGAGTACTAAGTTTTCTAAATTGGAACCATTCCATAAAACAAGTCGCTTTTCAGGGCTATTAAACCTTCCAAAAAAGAGTTTAGGAAATACAGTTCAATGCTTTCTAAAACAATATCCAAAATAATAATAAAATACAAATTGATTTTTTCATAATTTGTTTGCCAGGATATGATGAGTATGTGAATTTGGCAGTTGTTCTGAGCTTATTGATTTTCACCAATTCTTAAATTGCTTCTAGATTGAAAGTACAGTAATTTACACTTATCTCGACATTTAGCTAATTGAACGGACCTGTAATGCGACATATTTAGTTGGACATTTTTGTAAACATAGAGTTCGGGGTCCAAATTATGACCCCACATTGAAAGTCGACACTGTACCACTGTCATCGCAAATGTTCAATTACAGTTTAAAATTACCTCCAATCCGACAATGAGTAGTGGTAATGCGACGTGCCATTGAATGTAATTTACTGTAAAATATGTCACAAGCTGGATGGGAAGAAATTTTCCAACTGTGAAAGTTGTGGCGAGTGGCAAATGCAATCGCTAAACAGAAAGGTTTAGCCGAACAAGATATCGAGTGATAACAAAACAATAAACTCTTTAGATTGAAGATAATTTTGTGATCCTGAAAAGGACCCTTTTTAGCCTGCATGTGAATCCAACGAGCGAACAAATCGTAATGAATGTATTTTTTTACCATCGCTCCCTTTTAACGCTCATTCGTTCGTCTCGTTGGACTCGCCCCTCTGGCTGAGTCTGCCGATTTGTCTCTATCCTGTAAATGTGTACCGCTAGAGTATAAAACACGCGGACCCCAAAAAAATATCTTATTTTCTTTCAAACCGTAAACCGTGTGGTTGTACGGCATCGGCATCGTGGACGTAACAAAGGAGGACAAGTTAAGGGAAAGGCAAAGTCTCACTCGAACCGTGCAGGTCTCCAGTTCCCTGTTGGTCGCATTCACTAATTGCTCCGCAAGGGTAACTAGGCCGAACGGATTGGTGCCGGAGCACCAGTACACCTAACGGCGATTATAGAGTTTCGGCCTTCGGAGTGCTCGAGTTGGCTTGCAAAGCTGCTCACGACAATCAGAAAACCCGCATCAAGAACAGAGCAGCTTCGGTTCGGCGCTCATCAAGGCAACAATTAGTTTCAGTGAGTGGCAAACGCAATCGCAAAACGGCAGCTGGTAGAAGAAGGTAAAAGTTTGTCTATACAGACTGCTTTGGTGGCAAAAGCAGCCACCATAAACCACGGCGCTTTTCAGGGCCATTCAACCTTTCAAAAAAGAGTTTACGAAGTACAGTTCAATGTTTTCTAAAATAATATCCAGAATAATAATAAAACACAAATTGATTTTTTCATAATTTGTTTGCCAGGATATGATGAGTATGAGAATTTGGCAGTTGTGCTGAGCTTATTGAAGGTTGGGGACTTTCCCGATTATTCAATTTTCACCAATTCTTAAATTGCTTCTAGATTGAAAGTACAGTAATTTATATTTAGCTCGACATTTAGATAATTGAATGGACCTGTAATGCGACATTTTTGTGACCATAGAGTTCGGGGTCCAAATTATGACCCCACATTGAAAGTCGACACTGTACCACTGTCATCGGAAATGTTCAATTACAGGTTAAAATCGCCTCCAATGCGACACTGAGTGTTTCTCCGGCACGTCGCATTAAATGTAATTTACTGAACAACATGTCACAAGCTGGATGGGAAGAAATTTTCCAACTGTGAAAGCTGTGGCGAGTGGCAAACGCAATAGCTAAACAGGAAGGTTTAACCGAACAAGATGGGAATATCGAGTGATAACAAAAACACAACACCAAAGGTTCTTTTCAGAACCATCAACATGTTCATAAAGAGTAAACAGTAAACTAATCCATTTTTCAGATAGATAGGTAGGTATTCACGTAGGAGAAGAAAATAAAACAATATATTTAAAATATATATTTAACAAAAGCTGTCCCCTTTGTATAGTCCTACGTCACTCCGGTGATGTCCCCGACATTACCCACCCGTCTTTTTCAGGAAAACGATTTTTATTTCTCAAAAAATGGCGAATGTATGTGCTGTTGTACGAAAATTGACTCAAACTCATATTCGTACACTGGTTGAAATCTCAACTCGATTTCGAAGGCGTTGACCAATTTCCGAATTTCATCATTAGTATGGTATCCCTTGTTCATTGCAACTATCTTTAGCTGTCTTTTGCCTTATCTTTTTTTTGTGTATTCGGAAAGAATATTTATCAATTTTTTCATGAAGTGGTTTTTGAAAAGCGTTATTCTTGGAAATTTAATGGTTTCTAAATTTCCTACATAGAAACTTCCTTAGTTTTTTGTTGGGATTGATGTCGGGAGATTGTGAAAGAATATCAATAACTTTTGAGCAATTGTAATGTTTGTCAACAATTTTTTTTTGTGTGAATGAATCATTAACTCCACTATGGAAAAATGAAGCTTTCCACACAGCTATCGAATACGAGTAGATAACATCCAAAAACCATTTTGATTATGAATTTGAGGAAGTCTCTACTCACACTAAAGCAAACTATCAATCAATTAGGTGTAAGTTTAATTAAATCAATTGGCAGGGCTTATTTAGAAGTGTGGAAAACATTGCAGTAGCAGCGACAATTTTTACTCGATAATCAATGAGATTCTAGAAAAGGAGATATCAACAAGACGAAAAAAAGAAATAGAGACACATAATATCCGATTTGGTTTAACCAAAACATAAAGAATCTACAAAATAAAAAAACAAAAAGCACACTTCGGCTCCTTAAAACTTTTGTAACTGAGCCTGTAAAAATAAACGAATTAATAAAAAAAGCACATAAAATTTATAAGAAATACAAATCTGACGCCAATCTCGAAAATCATCTGAACATTTGCGAACAGCTCAACTCCGACTTAAAATCTAACACTAAAAGTTTCTTCAATTACATAAAAACAAAATCAAAATGCAATGGTTTTCCATCACGCATGCACCTTGAAGAAACCGTGAGGAAAAAAATTGCAACCCATTGGCTACATTTTTTCAAGAAGTTTATAGTGAAACATCTGAAGAGGACTAAGCTGGCTGCAAAAGAAACAACTTAGCAGCTCTCTGATTATTCCAATCAAAATTAGCTTGGAAAAAGATTCAAGAAGCTTTTGACATATTAGTGGAACTCTATGAAATTTGGCACTGAAACAATATTCCGAATTAGTTGCTAACAACAAAATCAACAAGTTTACTCACTTTAATCGTAAAAATGAATGACTGGATCGTTTTAGTAAGGGATAAGTTTACGAAACTTTTTACCATCGTTGAAATGACCTGCTGTCTCTCGCATGGAAAACCCAATATTGAGAAGAACATTTTCCTTAACACCTGATGCGTTGGCATCAGTTGTGCTCTATAACAATTTTTAACACTGTTTTCACATTGGAGGGAGAACATCAGCACAAGTATCCAACGAGCTAATTCAAAAAGGACAGAATACTATTACTCTTTATCTAGAAGATAATGAAATTGTTCCGAATCAAAATGAGAATGAATCGTTTTGTAGTTGTATTGAGGTATCTTTCACGATAACTGTTTTAAAAAATCATATTTTTTACCGTATACGACACTTCTCAGTCGTCTATTGACCCAACAAAATTAGGGAATATGAGAAGAATTTTTGACGTAGGACTACGTCTTTCATTTCTTTACTGGGGTGTAAGTTCAAAGTTTCGAAAACGAAAGCATTACGCTCGTGAACGAGATTTTGAGCGTTAATAGCTCCTAAACAACTGAACGAAATGGTCTGATAAACACTTCATTCGAAAGATAAAATGTCTACGCGTTCTATGCTTGTTACTTTTTGATCCTAAAACATGTTTCGATAGCCCTAAAATTGCTTTCAAAACAGGCTCTTGAAATCACACCAATCGGTATATAAGCGAGTGCCGCTCGGAAATCCACTCAGTTACGATTGCGCAACGATTCAGGTACGATCGCTGGAATCGATGGATGTTTCCCTAACACAGACTTTAAAACCACGGAGCCTGTGGAAATCAGCATAGCAAATTAGATGTGAGCTGCGGGTGCTTTTGCACTCGCTTGCGTTTCTGGAAATTGGAATGTTTCCCTAACACAGATTTCAAAACCATGGAGCCTGAGGAAATCGACATTGCAAAATTGATGCAAGCTGCGGGTACTTTTGTACCCGCTTACGTTTCTGGAAATTGGAATGTTTCTCTAACACACACTTCAAAGCCATGGAGCCTGTGGAAATCGGTATAGAAATTAAGATGCAAGCAGTGGGAACTTTCGTACTCGTTTGCGTTATTGCAAATTGGAATGTTTCCTAAGCACAGACTTCAAAACCATGAAGCCTGGGGAAAGATGCAAACTACGAGTACTTTTGTACTCGCTTGCATTTTTGCAAACCGAAATGTTCCCGGAATTTCCCAATACAGATTCCGAAACCAAGAAGTTGGGAGAATCGGCAGATACATTCAAGTCGGCAATACTTTTATACCCCCACACATTTTTACACTCCAGAATTCGTTTTGCTATCACGGTCTACAAAAGCGGGTACAAATGCAACGCTTTGGCTCGATTATTCAAGACTGCATTGGAAGATATCCCTTCATGTCGCCAGCTCACTGATCTTCTACGCATACCGTTTGATGATTAGGCAAAATGTTGATAACTTTTTGCTGTGATAACTACTACCATAATGCATGAATTGACTTAAATTGAGATGAATTCGCGAATAAAAAGATCTTCTCTATCAATTACAAGCATCGTAAAAAGAATTCTTGTTAAAGTACATTCGAAAAATAAATAAAGGAACAGAGTGTGAATACGAATTTTTAGGGGATTTCTGGAATGCTGTAACTTGAAAAATCAACACATGAAGATCTGGTATATACTTCATTTTAAAGCTTGAGGAATTTTGTAGAGACATATTTTTATCTTGGTGTGTGTAGATGTAGTTGACAAAAATATCGGGAAGAAATAGTAAACTGCTCTAATGTACATATTATCATATCTGTATAAGAGTTTGGAATCAAGCATTTGAAACTGGGATTGCAGTTAATGAATCGGATCAGGATTCGGAAACAGGGCTGGATCGTGATCAGACTCCGAAGTATGATCTAAATCTGTGCATCGACTTGGATTCAGAACTGAATCAGATCTGGATGTAATATAAATTTGGATCATTATCAGGATCGGGATGTGGATATGGGTTTGGATCTGGTTTTGAATCAGACTCCGGAGTTAGATCCGAATCTGCACCTAAACTTGGCTTTAGAACTGAATCTGGATGAGAATCCGATTCTATGGATTTGGATTTGTAATCGGATTCGCATTTTGATTTCAATTCGGATCTTAATCTGGACGGCGATTGTTACATTCGGATAAATGTGTTTCGGGTGAAAGTTATATAAACATCTGCTTCATTGAAGAATAATGAAAGTTCATACAGTTACTGGGTATGCGCGTTTACGCTGCTCTCAAAAATTGTGACAAATGGAATGAATGAAAAGGTAGCGAAGGTCATTGTAGAAGGTAGCCAAAAGCTAACAAATCTTCTCGTTTCAATCTTTGTAACAAATTTGATTGTCGGGAGAAATCTCGGAAGAACTTCGGTGTAACGTTCCAACACACTTTTTTTCTTCTCCCTTAAAAGTTCCTCATAGCACGAGATGATTGCTCCAACGCGTCTTGAAGCAGTTCACGAAAAATCTCCATAACTGGTTTCCACATTCCATGGTGCAATCAACAATGATTCAGCGATACGGTGAATAGGAACTATCACAAATCATACTCCAAAACTACGCAGGGTAATCAACATGCGAACAGATAAAATTGATAGTCTATCTGAGTATTCGATATCGCGATATCGCAACATCTAGAAATGCTTAATTGTTTTTGCTTTCGTCTCTAGTAACTGGGACATAATTTTTGTTCCGAAGTTGCTTGTCACCATTAGTCAGCACCTGACCTGGCCTTTAAAGCTGCGTTCAGCGCTATTCCACGACGGTGCGCGACGCCCAGCACAGATACATATATGTTCTTGACACGGACTTCCAAAAACGGCTAACGAAACACAAGTGTTTGTAAGTTTGCTGATTTGTGATAAGTATCACATGAATTTTCGCTCTGTAATGTTCAATACAAGAAGCAAGAAACACTAAGATGATAAAGCAATACTCGGGATGTTATGTCACGCAATCAGAAAAAAAAGAATTGAAAACGTCAACGAACATCCGAGTCATGATATCGGAATCGGTGATATTGTTGATTTAACACCAAAATCAATCGCTTTGGAAGCGTTAATTCTCCCTTCCCTCGTAGCAAGTGGCAAATCTTTATCGTCATGTGTGTGTTTTGTTTTTGCAACCCAACATTAAAGCGGTAATCGCGCCTGGTGGTGGCCAATCTCAAGCAATTCAAGTTCGCAATATTTTGTTAGCGGCTTAGCACTTTGCGCTATCTCCCACTTGTTGCTGCTGCTGCTGCTTGGTCGGCACTTTGAACGTTTACAAAAACTTCGAGGGAGCAATATCAGAAGTTCGCGAGCACTTCTCAGTCTTTTTCTTGCGCTCAAACTGTGAACAAGCGAAGCTGCTAGTACGCAAAATCACGCTCCTACTGATTTGAAGTATCTCAAGTGTTGCAAAGTGTTTTTCTGTTATCAACAGAGCTTTGAGTTTTCGCGAAGCGAAATATGTAAGTGTTCTTGGAGATGAAAGAACTTTCAGGTTGTTACTGAAATTAAATTTGTTGCAAATACCAAAATTTCGTACATTTTGGTTCATTCATACGTCCTCCCGACTTGAAAAGCATTGTGTATTATGCATGTATCTCATTATCAAAAGACGAAAACAGGAAGTGTGGTTCTTGATAAACGAAAAGTTGATATATCATTTGGTTGAGCTGGGAAGACATACGCACTGAGGTGTTCAGTTTGAACACAAATGCTTGCAATCTACCACGTAAGCGGATATTAAATGAAAATTGAAGAACGAAATCTGCACTGTTATTGTGCAAAGACCTTGCGAATTATATTATATGTGGCTTACGTGCCCGTGTGCTTCAGCGGAACCTAGTCAATGCTAGCAACAAGTTTTTTTGTTCAAAAACCTATAAGTGGATGTATTATTGAATAGGACACCCTTTGTGTTGCCCATTATTTCAAAAACGCGAAATTATTACAAATATTGAAACGTTTTTAGACTTAGCCAACTGATTATGCGGAAGCGTATAATTCCTAGGTATTGACGGCTTTGAGGCTTATCTCGAAGGGTAAACCATCGATAACGATTCTATCTAACATTGCGTGGAAGAGAGAATATTATTGTGGTTAGCCGGCTATCAAGGGAACATTTTCAAATTCTTGAAAAGCGTGCATGTACGACACCAGCTTTTTCATAATAGAAATCTAAGCATTTCATCCCGTTAAAGCGCCTAAAAATTTGATGGAATGACGACTCGTGCAACATATAATTCAGCTTTATCGCGCAGAAATTGAACTTTTTCATGTCTTTGTTAGAATATCAAATATCAAAAAGTATCTCAAAGGTATCAATAATTGGTGATATGGTTATACTGGAGTAGTTCACACATGGCTGATCCCACCAGATGCACAACAGGTGCATCTTGTACGCCGTTGAAGTTGTTGCATGGCTGACCTTTCTTTCCTTACCTAGTCGAAGTGTTCAGTACTTACCATTGATCCAAAAAAAAAAACGTACAATCGACCACTCCAAGCTCGTTTTGTTCTCCTTGAAGTCTCTTGACCTCATATATTTTGCTTTTGACGCATTGACCAGTAGTACGATTTGCCACCGTCACATGTTACAATACCGAAGTCCTCGGCAAAGCCTAGAAGTTGAATCATTTTTGAGAAAATCGCGCCACCCCTGTCGATGTTCGCTTTCTGTATTACATTATCTGCCTTTGGAAATAATCGGTGTTTAACGTTCCTTCACTTAAGTTCATACGGAATCGAATTTCCTTTTCCCACAGCTGCCACGGCCCTGAGACAAAACTTAAATCACTCTCAAGGTATCAGTCGAACGATTCGCTTCAATAACGCGATTTTTTCTTTGGAAAATAGTATTCTTGGGAGCGTTGGAGTTGTAATTGCGCTAAAAGATACTGAAAGTCTACTTTGATATTCAATAAATCCAGTGTTTCAGTGTCACTCTAGACAGCGAACAATCAACAGTACTTGTTAGGCTGGTGGAAGCTGATTTAAAAAGCGTGTTGTGCAAATTTAAGACATTTGGTATCAAAAAAAAAATTGTAAACTCCGATGTCCGGTGATCTATCGGTTTTCAAAAAAACTCTCATTTGAACGTCTGCGACACTTCTAAATAAAGTCCGCTAAAATGTTGCATTGGGTATAATCACGTGTACATCAACATTTCGCAGCAAGTTCCGAGTAAAAAATCGAGAATGGCTGTATTAACAAGGAACAGAGGATTGAGGTATGGTTCGATGCATTGATCTATAATCAGGAACTTTGTCCCCATGCACCTCAATAAATCACATTGTCGAACAGTTTTGCGACGATCTTCTATTAGCGATTTTATGGAGATTTCTCAAGTTTTACCCAAATAAAACCGTATTTTCTAAAGTTTCTAAAGGAATAGATCGCGAGAAAGAGAAAGAGAGAAAATAGAGAGAGAGAGAGAGAAAGAGAGAAAGTAAGAGAGAGAGAGAAAGAGGAAAAGAAAAGAAAATCTTTGAAAACGATACGTCGCTATCAACCACTTGCTACAACGAGTAATCCGTGTTAGGATAGCAACCCATGGTGAGCTTCTAAATATTCCCTCGCTTGGGTACAAAAGCAACTGCAGCTTGCTTGTGTTTCTAATAGCTATTCGACACGCTGCTCGATGTTGTACTCATGTTTGAGAAACATCCAGTGGTCTGTACGAGTGAATATGAATCATGCTCTCTCGCTAGAGTACAAAAGGTGCTATAAATAATCGACAACGACAGCTGATTTTTGCTGAATGAAGTGTCGACGTCTGTCAACCAAATATTGTTTACAAGTGTTTGAGATTTGCACAACATGTTCAATTTTTACTGCGTTGAGAATGTCTTGAATACTTCGTTGCAAATAAGCACCATTTGCGGGATGTTTTGATTTTATGTTTCCATTGGAAGCGCAGCTCAAGGACTATCGCTGAAGAACGTCCAGATTATGTAATCAGGCACGAGTCGATAATATTCCATCATGACAACGCCCGACGACTGCTGTTCGAATTAAATACTGTTTGGAAAATAGTGAGTGGGAAATTCTGATACACACGCCTTATAGCCCAGACTTCGCCCCTTCCGACTACAATTTGTTTCGATCGATGCAGAAGGCTTTGAGTGGAATACGCTTTACTTCAGAACAGGGCATAAAAAGTTGGCTGGATTCATTCTTGGCTTCAAAAGATAAACGCTTCTTTCGCGACGGAACCCGTGAATTGCCAGAAATTTGGGAAAAAGTGTGGGCTATCAGGGATAGCCAATGCTTTTAATAATGTATTGATTCATTTTATTATTCAAATATTATAATTCTATACAAAAAAAAATTGAACGAATTAAGTTGCATACCCAATGGAAAAATATGACGCTTCATGATTTATGAAATTTTCCCATTAGTATGGGAAATTTCGATATTCTTATTTGGGAATCCTTTAAATCCGTTAGAATCTTATTGATCTAATTAAACCTATTTATAAAAAATTATCACTTTATTTAGAGCTTCCTTAACAGTACGGTAAGGCACCTTACTGTTAACATAGCTTTAAATAAAGTGATAAATATTTGACTCCGAAACGTGAAATTATGCGGCCAGTGAACTCCATTCGCAATAACTCGCAGTCGCAGTTCGATTTAAAGAAGAAGGGAGACAGTACATATCCATATTCTCGAAATGCGGCAGATTCTTTTTAAATTCCCAAATATATATATATATGAATAGCCCTTACAATTTCCAACAAGTCGCCCATACGTCGGAAATGGCCACTTTTACAGGGAAAAAGTTTTTCGAACAACAACTTTTTCATGTTTTCTTTGAAAAAAAACAACTTATCCTAATTTTGTTCAAAGTCAAGATAGCGATATAGTTTATTCGACAAAGTTTTAGATCTTGTTAAAATATAAACTTTTGTCGAAGACATCAACTTTCTACCTTTTATAGTTTTTGAAATATAAGTCATTTTTGTATGAAGACTTTGTTTTATGTTTTATTCGTAACATTTTTGTGGGTAAATTCTCACGTTTGACATGTTCTTGACATGTTTCTAAATAAAGAAAAGTTAGCAGAGCATTTAGAATGCGATAATCTATATATAAAATGGATTTCTGTCTGTCTGTCTGATTCTTATGGACTCGGAAACTACTGAACCGATCGACATAAAAATTGGTATGTAGGGGTTTTTGGGGTCGGGGAAGGTTCTTATGATATTTCCAGACCTCTCCCCCCTCTCTAAGGGGAAACAACAAATGAAACACAAATTTCTTCATTACTCGAAAGTTAAACAAGCAAACGAAACCAAATTTGGCATGTGGAGGTTTTAGGGCGCAATAAATGTTTTTACAGTGGTTAGACACTCCACCCCCCATTTTAAGGGGGGGCTGCCATACAAATGAAACACAAATTTCTGCATAACACGAGAATTAATCAAGCAAACTAAATCAAATTTGGCATGTGCAGGGATTGAGGTGTAATAAATATTCTTACGGTGGTTAGACACTTCACCCTCCTCTTTTTTTTTGCCATACAAATGAAACACAAATTTTTGCATAACTCGAGAATTAATCAAACAAATGGAATAAAATTTGGCATGTGGAAGTTTTAGGGTGCAATAAATGTTTTTATGGTGGTAAGACACTCAACCCCCCCTCTCTAAGGGGGGGCTGCCATACAAATGAAACACAAATTTCTGTATAACTCGGGAATTAATCAAGCAAATGGAACGAAATTTGGCATTTGGAAGTTTTAGGGTGTAATAAATGTTTCTATGGTGGTTAGACACTCCACCCCCCTCTCCTTGGGGGGAGGGGTGGTGGTTTGCTGCCATACAAATGAAACACAAAATTCTGCATAACTCGAGAATGAATCAAGCAAATGGAACGAAATTTGGCATGCGGAGGTTTTAGGGTTGAATAAATGTTTCTATGCTGGTTAGACACTCCACCCCATCTCTAAGGTGGAGCTGCCATACAACTGAAAGACAAATTTCTACATAACTCGAGAACTAATCAAGCAAATGGAGCCATATTTGGCATGTGGAGATTTTAGGGGGCACGAAACGTTTCTATGGCGAATCGACACTTCTCCTGCCTCTCTAAGGGGGGCTGCCATATAAATGAAACACCAATTTTTGCATGAATCGAAAACTATTCAAGCAAATGAAGCCGAATTTGGCATGTGGAGGTTTTAGGGAGCAATAAATGATTCTATACTAATTAAACACAAATTTCTACATTACTCGGGAATTAATCAAGCAAATGAAACGAAATTTGGCATGTGGAGGTTTTAGGGTGCAATGAATGATTCTATGGTAGTTAGACTCTCCACCCCTCCCCTCTCTACAAATAAAACACAAATTTCTGCGTTACTCGAGAATTAGTCAAGCAAATGAAACCAAATTTGGCATGTGAAGGTTTTAGGGTGCAATAAATTTTTCTACAGTGGTTAGACTCTCCACCCCCTTCTCTATGGGGGAGCTGCTATACAAATGAAACACAAATTTCTGCATGACTCGAGAACTAATCAAGCAAATGGAACCAAATTAAGCATATGGAGGTTTTAGAGTACAATAAATGTTTCTATGGTGGTTAAACACCCCCCCCCCCTCTTCTTTAAGGGGGGCTGCCATACAAATGAAACACAAATTACAGGGGCGTCTTTATTCTATCATATTTTCTGTATAAAACATTCATTCCATGTAACGGAGAAACATGTTATTTGCAATTGGTTGAAAAATGTTGGACGAGAATTGTGTCTGAAAATAATCTGATATTATAATGATGATTTTACTAGGAATTTTATAGTAAAAGGTAAATTCAACAGGGTTGATAAGAAGATCAATCAATCAACAGTTCTGCGATTGGACCCATGAACTTGCTCATAGTAAGAAAACGTGAATGTATGAAAGTATTGATAACAAAAAACAAATGTTGGGCGAGACAAAGTTCGCCGGGTCAGCTATTTTATACATAAAAATGTAACGAATTGAACATTAATAGCATTTTTTCAAAGAAAAACATGAAAAAGTTGTTGTTCGAAAAGCTTTTTTCATGTCAATGTGTCCATCGTCCGATATATAGAAAACTTGTTGGAAATTTTAAGATATTTATATCTATTTTTTTCAGAATTATTAAAGCATATGTCTTCGAGAAAAATGAATTTTAATTTTCAAAATATGTTTTTTTTTTCAATCCCATTTTTTTCCAAATAATTATTTGATCATTTTTAACGAAAACCTAAGTAATTTCCTATATTTCATTCTCTGACCAACTTTTTTAGATCTTATGGTTTTTAAATTAAGATTTTTCGAAAAAATAGTTGAAAAAACTCGAAATTTTAAAAAATGTATCAGACTTACAAAATTTCAGCCCTTTGTGTTATCTGGATTCGGCTACCAACGACAGTTATTTGTTTACAAAACTGAAATAAATGTGCAATGAAATAAGTGATTTTACTTGTTTCCCTAATGTTATTGAAATACATAAGAAATTAGAACAAATGTCAGTTGTGAAGCATAGATGATGCATGAAATCGAATTACCCTAGAATTGTTGTTTAATAACTCATTCCACGGAATTGTGAAGTTATCTGTTTATAAAATGAACTCATTGCATTAGAAGGAGACACTATCCTAGATCAGCTGACGGGCGCCTCTGAATAGCTACGCGGGCGACCGGTAGATCGCGGACTACGCTTTGGCCACTAGTGGTCTAAAAGATAACAATCGACAGCTGATATTAATATCAAATAACTACAACTACCTTGGAAATTTATCATAAAGTAGATCCGATCCATTGCCGATAAAAGAAGTACCTTCTTGGCCCGAAAAATGCAATTCCTTCAAACAGAGCAACAATGGGCCCAAAAAGTTTCATTCGTTCAAACTCTGATGTACCCATCGCATTTCTTTCGTTTCCGTTTCGTTAATGGAACAATTAAGCGATCTCCATCGAACTAATCAACTTCCCATAAATTACAGTTATTTGAGTGACAAACAGCAATGACCAATCAACACGAACACGAATCCTTTAAACCGACAGAATGCGCACATTCAACACTACTCGTTGCAATGCATATTCATCGAGCCTTCTTGACTACCCCTTCAACTCCTCAGAAGTTGTCAGTCACGCGAAGTATCGATAACATCACGACCGAAGCCGGAGCCGGGGTACATCCTTTTCATTATAGATTCTAACTTACGTTCGTTCTATCTTCGACTTTGCCATACAGTATTCAAGGAACGCGGTTGAATGAATGATTTAATTGGTCTTCAGCATCCAGCGGCGCTCTTGGGCAAGAGTTCAATGTGAACGCAACCGTTACTCCGCGCTGATCTCAAAATCTACACCAATCGCGATATATAAGTGCGCTATTGCCCTGCAAAATAAGACTTTGAAAGGTGTTCATACCAGTTAATAGTTGCTGTGGAGCGCGGAGACATTGTGTGACACAATCGTTGAACTAGTTCCAGTAGTCACCAGTAAACTTTAAACGAAAGGAAAAAGTAAAACTCGCACGAGCCGCGTTTTAGCGTTTTTATGGTGTTGTTTTTCGTGCTCTGGTGAAGCTCGACGGATCAGTGATTTGCCGATTTGTGACGAAATGTTTAGTTAGAGGGGGGCAACCATCGCAGTCTAAACTGAACACACAGTTTGTTGAAAGAGTGACAAATCAATCAGCGATAGGATGAATAAGGTGCGAAAACTGAGTCTTTTTGAGCTTCTAGAATATAGTTTTATGATACCGTCTAACGCCGAGGTTTTGACCGCCGTCATTCGATCATCGTTAGCACTTCTATGTACGTAATTCGTTGGCCTTGGACCTCGCTCATTAATGTGGATAACTCGTGCTACAAATGACGCCAAGGCTTGCGGTGTG
Organism: Toxorhynchites rutilus septentrionalis; assembly: GCF_029784135.1. Taxonomy (NCBI): domain Eukaryota; kingdom Metazoa; phylum Arthropoda; class Insecta; order Diptera; family Culicidae; genus Toxorhynchites; species Toxorhynchites rutilus. Next base: position 248,072,116 of record NC_073746.1, read on the forward strand.
ATAGGTTAGCGATTCGAGTATCCGTTATGAGGCTATAGTTTTCTGTGTGATTGAAAGTGACGTAGAGCTATAGACTAATTTCATGCCAACGTTGTGGGTGTAAAGACATTTAAGCAACTTTGCATACTTTAAATATTAGACTACTTTTTGAAGACTACTTTTAGATTAGACTACTTTTTGAAAAGGGCCGCCGAAATGTATAACTCAAAAAGTATAACACCTGCAAAGTATTAGTCAAAGATTGAAATATAGGAAAATTGTTGAAATTTTGATTTTTGAAACAAAATATTTTAAAAATTGAAATCCGTTTTTCTCAGAAACATTTTTTTTTAAATTCTCAAAAAAAAATATGTGAATAGCCTTACAATTTCCAATAAGTCACCCATACATCGGAAGATGGACTCTTTTTCAGAAAAAAAAGTTTTTCTGACAACTTTTTCATGTTTTCTCTGAAAAAAATACTACTAATCCGAATTTTGTTTAAAGTCAAGATATGGCGTATTCGACAAAGTTTTAGCTCTTATTAAAATATGAACTTTTGCCAAAGACATCAACTTTATATGTTTTATAGTATCTGGAACATATGGTGTTTTTTATGGAGATTCCTGAAAAAGTAATGTTTTACTCGGAACATTTTTGTGCAAATTCTCGCGTTTGACATGTTCTTGACGTGTTTCCAAATAGAAAAAAGTTTTCAGAACATGTAAATCGCAATAATTTAGAGATTTATACATTTATACAAAATGTAACGAGTTAATATTAATAGTAATTTTTCGAAGAAAACATGGAAAATTTGTTGGGAAAACTCTTTCCCTGTAATTTTAATTTTAATGAAACATAAATAAATTTAAATTTTCAAAATATTTTTTGAAAACTTTTAATGAAAACTTCAATAATTTTCTACATTTCATTTTCGAAACAACAATTTGTAGGTCTTATAGTTTTCAAGTAAATTTTTTTCGAAATTTTGAGTTTTTTTCAACTTTATTCCGATAAAACTTAACTTAAAACCTACAAAATGTTTGTTAGAGAATGAAATGTATTTATTTATTTAGGTTTTTGTTTAAAAATATCAAACAAATTTTTGAAAAAAAAAATGACAAATTGCTATTAGTGTAACATTTTATGTATAAATTCTCGCGATTTACATGTTCCGCAAGCTTTTTTCTATTTAGAAACATGCCTCCTGGCTCGATGCTTCGCCAACGCAAGAATTTACACACAATAATGTTATGAGCAGTGTTGCCACACGTACAGATTTATCTGGAAAGGTACAGATTTTTTCGTTATATTTGGTACAGATTCTGTACGGTACAGAGTACAGATTTTCGTCAAAAAGTACAGATTGGTGCAGATTTTTTCCGCGTGTAAAATTTCTTACATTTGAAGAAAGCAACATTAAGGTACATGATGATTTTTACGCCGCAGTATCGCTTAGTGCTGCTGACCCTAAAAGCATTTATAATGCAATAATTGATCAGTTTCAAAACGATCAAAACGACAAGATCTGGAGAATGAATTTCATACCCTAAAGGTGAAACTACTCCGAAAGGAAATCACAGTTTCAGAAAACGAGCATGTGCAGGATTGGCCGACAAAAATTTTTTGTCTAAAAAAAATTGACGGTTCGCACGCATTTTCGGCGCTTCGATGCCTTGTTTGTATCGTTCTCACTACGCCTCACTCCTCGACATTTTTTTGACGTAGAACTACGTCTTTCATTAAGGGTGTCAAATCAGAAAACAGGTCACGTTTTTATGAAATAAAGTTAACGTTAATAACTATTTTTGGGGCGAACGGATTTTGGCGATTTACATACTAAATGAATCGGAAATTCCGTAAGATTTGTTTAATATGCCATACATTAGAATCCCCTGGTTAGTAAATGGTTAAAATTCATGAAAACTTTAAGTGTTTCTATTTTCCCATACATTTGTTCTGTCCATTTGAGTGCTTTCCCGAACAGAGCTATTAATAACGAGCAACTTATCGACGACCAACGGCGGGGAAATCGTAGGATTTAAAGTCTCCGTGAACAAAGGAAAAGAAGAAGAATGAAGGGGAATACTTGCCTAGAGTATAAACAGTGGATCTCGCTGAGGCAAACTTTCATTCGGCATCGTACTGTTGAGCAATCCAGTTCACTTTGCTTTCGCTGCGCTTCGATCTAAGATTAGACCCCACCAGTGGTACTCCAACTTTGAAATCGTCGTTTGATTTTTCTGTTCGTTTTTCGCGTTATTCGTATTGTGTGTTCTTCTTTCCGCTTCATAAATTGGACGCTTCGCGTAGTGTGCGATGAGCAAGAAGAAGAGGAAGGCAGGCTCGAGCCCTGTATAAAACGAACGCATTGCCAGGGGCAATAAAATTACGAGGTAAGCGTCATCTAATGATGCACGCAGTGTTGGTGCAGTGAAAAGCGCTCGCACTGAACCGAGCCTTCGCGAATGTGACACCGCACCGAACAAAAGCGAAGTAGGCGATTTCGGCGCGTCGGTCGAAAATGTAAACGCCCAGGCAGCAACCAAAATCAAGCTCCCCTCGCTGGTGGTGAAGGCGGTCGCTCTTGACAAACTCATCAGCGAATTCGCATCGATGGGTGTTACAGCAGAGTACAAGCTGTGTGGCATAATTCAGTCTTTTTCCAAGCAGTTAACATTGTTTATTTTCCGTCTTCATAAGTGCTTCGTTGGTGCCTTTGAGAATGCATCAATGCATTAAACTGACGTTATGGCGAAGCAGACGTTAAGGTTGTGCACCATAAAATTATTTGGGAATACCAAGCATTTTGAATGTCTTACTGGAATGTTATAAGGTAGTTGGGTTCGCGTGCCAGTCGCAAAACTGCCTTCAACTAGGATTGCATTTGCGCTAATATTGATCATAATGAAGCATTGCTACTGTTTTCGAGATTGTTATTAACAAAAAGAGTTTATTTCTCTTGTTAAGTCATCAAGAAAGTAAATGTTCTGGAATTTTGTATGTGTTTAGGTTTTGCTTGCCAGTAAGGGTGACAGCTGCGCTTCTCTCGAGCATGAGAAAGTAATGCAAGTCTTTTCGAGGCCAGTAATATTAACAGAAGCGTTTCTTTTGAGAATAGCGCAAAATGATGAGAAATGTTTATATTGCTAGTAGTTTCAAGCCACCAATGTATGGCTCTGTATGCATGCTATGGTGAACGCTTGTTTGGCGCTTGGTTTACGCTTAGTTTGTACGAACGATATCTAGAGGTGCGATTCCTTTGAGGCAATACTAAATAACATGTAGCATGATATTTGATACTTGCAAGTGTTGTCATTGTTGTTGTTTACATGCGGTACCAAAGATATATTGATGTAGTTATGAGATATGGAATAATGGTGCTGGTGCAACATGTATATAATCGACTGTAGCCGAGTCTATGTCAATTTCGAAAAAGGCCACCGGAATAGCCTTCGAGGTAAATTTTCAATGCATTGACTTGAAATAAATTGCGACATACGATTGTTTTGCGAGGGCAAGAATGAATCATCTATCAATTATCGTCAACTTATTCTACAATGAAAAAATCATTTCAGAGATTATTCTACTAAGCAGTTGTTTCTAAAATTTCACAGCATTATAGAATAATATCCGAAGGTATAAACAAGCGACTTATATAAAATAACAGCGTAGTTCTACGTCAACAATGCGGTCGTATCTTGGACACAACCTCCTATAATGTTTTTTCTAATTATAATCAGAACAAAAATAAGCTTCAAAATCGGCTCAGCAACGATGTAATGAACACTACTTTGAGACAAAAAAATTTGGTTAACCCCTTAGCGTATTATTGAATACGTCACACATCAAGTGATTTCACTATTCTGCTGAGCGTTCTAGCGAAGGGGTTAAACATAGTGGCTTTGTATGAGTATCATCGAACACTCGAATCAGTGTTGCCACACGTACAGATTTATCTGGAAAGGTACAGATTTTTTCGTTATATTTGGTACAGATTCTGTACGGTACAGAGTACAGATTTTCGTCAAAAAGTACAGATTGGTGCAGATTTTTTCCGCGTGTGAAAGTAAGAAATTTGAACAAAGCAACATTCAGGTACATGACGACTTTTACGCCGCAGTATCATTTGGAGCGATTTTTTTTTAAATTTTAATTCATGATCTAGATTAAAAAAAAACTATGTATAAGCATTACAAAACACACGAAGGACTTGCAAATGTAAATGTAGTATTTGTAGTGAATAAATGAGTATTTTTTCATGCTGAATTTGTACAACGAATATTTTCGATGGTACAGATTTTTGGTCCAGATTTATGGACGAAAAAGTACGGATAAGAAAGATTTTTAACCCCTCTGGTACAGATTCAAATGTGGCAACACTGACTCGAATGACTTGCAAAGGTAAATTTAGCATTTGAAGTAAATAAATGATTTTTTTCTTTCTTTCTCATAAAATACATTTTTTCTACAACAAATATTTTCGATGGTACAGATTTTTGGTACAGATTTTTTGAAGAAGTACAGATGAGAATAATTTTTAACCCCTCTGGTACAGAGTTAAATGTGGCAACACTGATTATGAGTAAAACATTATTTTTTCAGGAGTTTCCATACAAAAATGCCATGTATTCCAGAAACTATAAAAGGTAGAAAGTTGATGTCTTCGACAAACGTTCATATTTTAATAGAATCTAAAACTTTGTCGAATTCACTATATGACTATCTTGACTTCTTGGGTTTAAACAAAATTAGGATTAGTAGTATTTTTTTCAAAGAAAACATGAAAAAGTTGTTAGAAAAACTTTTTCCCTGTAAAAGTGCCCATCTTCCGATGTATTCGTGACTTGTTGGAAATTGTAAGGATTATTCACATAATTTTTTTGAGAATTTTTCAAAAATATATTTTTGAGAAAAATGAATTTCAATTTTGAATTTTTTTTTTCAATGTAATTTTTCTTAAAAAAATTTTTGGTATTTTCTTATGGAACAATTTTCTGCGGTTTCTCCTTTGACCGCAATTTTGTAAACATTATAGTTTTTGATTTATAAATTTTTGTAAAAAATAACGAAAAAATGTTAGCCCTTTTCATAAAGTAGCTGCAAAAGTTTTTCGAAGATTTCAAATACGCAAAGTTGCTCTAATGACCAATGTCTTTACACTCACAACGTTGCATTGCTATCTGAGATGCCAACTCCTAAGAAAAATTGGAATGAAATTAGTTATCTATTTTTTTCAATTACCTAAATTTCAGAATTCAGAAATTCATACAATTTTTCCATGGTGCTGGTGAAAAGCTTTGTGGACACTTTTCACATCATTGCCCTGCCAAACTCTTCCAATTCAATAATACGATACCGATTCTAGGATAATAGAAAAATTTCAGACGGTTAAAAAATGGAATGCAAAAATGATTTTTTTTTTAAATTCGTAATTTTTGAACGTAAATTTGATTTAGACAATCGACACATAAAATTGAAGACAATTAGCTGATCTTTTCTTGGAAAAATACGAATAATTTAAATAATATAATATAATTTTGTTATCGTTATTATTGATTGTATTGGATTTTTATAGTTATATATAGTTATCGTTATTATTGATTGTATTGGATTTTTATAGTTTTCATGGTCTCGGGACGAAGGGTGCTATATTTTTTGTATTTTTAGCTGAGGATTTTTTACATAACATAGCTCGAAATCAGAAGGGCGTTTTTTTCGTTTTTGGGTTGTGATTATTTCATTTTGATTTTGATTTTTTCCTTTTTTTCCAGAAATAACTTTTTCCAAAATTTATCACTTTTAACTAACTGTTGTGCTTCCTGAAAAAACTTGCACTTGCATAAAAACTTTTTTTAATTGCACAGATCTAGTCTAATCGCATAGAAATATTAAACGAAGCCTGAAAACATGACTATTTTGAAAAAATATTACTCAAAAACGAAAAAAAAAACACTTCTCTGATTTCGAGATATACAACTATAGCATTTTTTCAGAAAAGACCAGCTAATTGTCTTTAATTTGTAATGTCAAATTGTCGAAACTGGTCCAATATTTCAAAAGTGAATTTTTAGTGGTGGAGAAAAGGTAAAAAATTGATTTTTCGGACCATCGGTTAACTTTGAAAAATCAGAACTACAAAATCAAAAAAAAAACGCCGCTCTGTTTTCGAGATATATTATGTAAAAAATCCTCAGCTTTCAAGGTCCAGAGACCATGAAAACTATAAAAAAAATTGTAAGGAATTATATCTAGGGCACGACCGCATATTTTCGTAGAACTACGCAATTATATTATGCAATCCACTTGTTTACCACTTCGAATATTATTAGAATGCATCGAAATTTATGCAATAGATTATGTTCTTCGTTACAAAAAAATTGATGAACGTCCTTTTACGTTTGATATGATGACTAGGACTACCAAAATATGTGAACGAAAGAATTGTCAAACGATCATTGCATTTTACATTTCCCTCTGGAATTATTGCACATCTCATGTTTACGTAGTTCTCGAACCGTGAAAATTCATTCACCTCTAGTATCTGAAATGACGATTTTCCCAGGCTTCTCAGTTTAAAAGTACGTTTTAGGGAAACATATTCTGGTCTGCACAACGACAAGCGAGTACAAAAGTACTCAACACCAAAAAATACCCCCGACTTACATGTATTTGCAAAGCGAATTCTCCCAGGCACATTAATTGTGTAGTCCGTGTTACGGAAACACAGCTCACTGGGAAAAAAATACCCCCGACTTGCATGTTTTGCCAAAGCGGATTCCCCCAGGGACATTGAATTTGAAGTTCGTGTTAGGGAAACACAGTTCAGTGGGAACAAAAATACCTCCGAATTTGCATGTATATTTGCAAAGCGGATTTCCACAGGTACGTCGATTTGGAAGTATGTGTTGGGGAAACCGTAAATCGGGCCAATCAAAACTTGAGGGCGTTTAAAAGTGAGGGCGTTTAGATAACGCTTGATATTTTACAGTTATTCAATTGGTCATCTCATGAAAAATAACATTTTATTATTTGTGATAGACGCATAGAAATATTTTCTATCAATTGATGCAAACATCTTTCCGATCTGTTAAGAAATGTTCGAGTTATAAGCATTCAAAATATGGGTAGGGTTGAGCACACAACGGGGGAGCACAAATGTATGGAGAAAAAGGAAGTTCTTCCAGTTTTCATGAATATAAACCGTTTAGAGATTAGCGAATTGGAATGTATAGCATATCAAACAAGTCTTAGAGAATTTTCGATTCGATTGGTATGCAAATCATGAGAATTCGCTCACAGTGAAAATAGTTATTAACGTTAACTTCATTTCATAAAAACGTGACCTGTTTTCTGATTTGGCACCCTTCCTGAAAGACGTAGTTCTACGTCAAAAACCAATACAATCAATAATAACGATAACTAAATTAAAATTTTCTGGAACTGTCGTAATTGTAAAAATACGGGTCTAATATTTTTCGATAAGGAATGAAACCACCACTTTTTACGAAAATCTGAGAACTCCTATATCAGTTTGACATATCGAATAGCTGTATAAAGATATGACTTATTTCGAGAAAAAATGTAACCTTTCAACGTTAAGGTGAAATTGAGGTGACTATTATAAGTACAGTGGGGTAAAAATCGTGATTTTTGAAGATTTTGCTTAAGTTTTCACCAGGCATTATTTATATCGATATTGCAGCGAAATTAGGAAAGATAGAAGTTGAGTATCTTTGAACAAATTGTAGAGCGGTTAGAGAGCTTTAATTTAATTGATAGAAACAATCAAGTTTGATATGAATTTTTGGGATACAATTAATAATAAGACATTAAAAATTACTAACTTTTAAGTTTTTTTACTTTCAAAATTGTATTTAAATCCACTAATTTAGATGTTCCACTACTATATTCTGCACTGAATTTTCTCATCTTTAAAATGCAAGCAACAGAATCGTCTTACGTAGCGTACCTTTTAATGTAGAGCCAGTTTGAGGCAACAGAGTCTGAAACAAAAAAAGTTGTATAACTCTGTCATTGTTGAAATTCTAACATGTGCGTAGAGGCATTTTTTTCATCACATATGATCGTCTATCTCCTCCTGAGAGATTCAGGATAATTTTTGTTTTCATGTGAGAAAGGTGTTTTATGACTTTAAGGAGATGAATCAAAAAATTAATTCTTCTTTTATATTTGAAAAATGAAAAATATACAGGAAAACCTTTTTTTGTGAGATTTTCAGTTCTTGTGCGTTTTTTTTCGGTATATGAAAAGAAGCATATTTGAAGAAGTTATCGTACATTTAGTCTTTTTCGATGTTTTATGTGCATTTAAGTGCGAAAAAAGCATATTTGCGTTTAAATTGTCCACTTCTCAAATCGTTCCCATCCTTCCATCAGATGCTCTAAGTTGTGCATGATATGATTTCTAATTGCAACAAGTTTCGACATGAAACTAAAAGTACAACACAGCCACGAGCAACCGAAAAGGCAAACCGTCCGATCGCAAAGCAGGGAAACAAAAGGAAATCGAACGGTGAACGACGTGGATTTGAGTTATTTTCTTGGGGAAACTTTTTTTATGAGATCCCTATTTACCACACAAAAAAGTTTTTTTGAAATTGTGTACCGAACACGACTTTTTGAACCTACTGGTAAAGTTTTGTACAATTTTTTTTGTGCGGTCCCTATCCCCCGCACAAAACAAGGTTTGCCTGTATGTATAAAAGCGCATAATTTTTTATTTTTTTTGACTCGTTGTATACCGGATTTGAATTATAGAAGAAATTAGAGACTGTACATAACTGAGTTCGCTCTGTACCTTCAAAAAATTCTTATTTGATACCCTAAACAATATTTTCCATAAAGTTTGTGATTTGGTTTGAGGGCACTTTTTACTTCTTTACCCAACCAGACCCTTTCAATCGAAAAAAATGAACCAATGCATAATTAATATATGAACGATGAACGAACCATCTATTAAAATATATTTAACGCTGCGTACGAGGGCGGTCCGATAAGTAGGGGAAAAGGGGGGAATTTGAACCACCTAAGCAAATCGCCTTAGGGGCTGTCCATATACCACGTGGACAACTTTAGGGGGGGTAGGGGGTAAGAAAATGTCCACTCTTGTCCACGGAGAGGGGGGAGGGGGTATAGACTGAGTCCACGTGGACAGGAAGAATTTTCTCTCCGTATTTATCAATAAACGGATTGAGAAGCCTGAGAGTGCTGCCCAGTCAAACGTTCATATATTTTCTCTCATATCATGGATCTTCTTCAGTGAAATCTGTATTATAAAAATATCTCACGTAAATTGTGAATGACCAACTATTTCCTATGATCGAATTTTTAAAGTTACGGGGTATTCATAGTCCTCATAGCCAAAACTATAAAAATTAAACGATTTCATAATGGTTGAGATTCCATGATATGCGTAAATGATTTTTATCAGATATAATTTTCTATACGTTTTGTTATATCTCGAGAACAATATATGATAATAACGTCTGTATAGTTTTTCATACAGAATTGCGTGTAAAATCATTTTTCCAAAGTATTTTCATTTCATTAATTTCTAGGAATAAATATTTACATCTGCAGGAGATTGTCTATGCATCACTAGTCCTCAACTTAAAACAATTGAGCCAGTGTTCTGATAAATTATAGAATATTTCAGGAGGTGATAGAGGATCATATTTGATGCAAAAATCCTACGCATGTAGTCAATTCTCAACTAGGACATTGTTGAATTTTTGTTAAGTCTAATTTTATGTCTTGAACTGACTCTAATTTAGAAAGTACGCTCCTTAGAATAATTATACTGTTCATTTGAAAGATAAGAAAATTTTGCATAGAATGCAATTGTAAAACTTTCAAACTAATAGAACCCAGGATCAACTTTTAAATGTAAGGAACCAACTTGAAATTTTGTGTTTTTAATTAATTTTCCAAAAATGCATGATAAACTGGAAACTCTCCAACCACTCTACAGTTCCTTCCTTGACACCATACTATTATCCTTCTTGTAATCTTCCACTAATTTAAATGTGTTCACAACATAATTTTATGCAAATTTTCCTCAAATGAAAGCATCGTGCGCACTTTTTGAATTTTCAGTTCAGTCATTTTAAGGCAAAAAACCGGTCTCAATGAAAAGTTCAATAATTCTTTCGTAGTTAAGATTCGATCATCAGCGTGGAAGATTTTTTATGATCCCCTATCTCTTAAAATTTTTCGGATCAGCTACCTAATAACCTATGTGTAACATTATTTTAGACAGATATAATAGTTTTCGATATTTTATTCAATTTATGAGAAAGTTTTCTCAATAGATTGAACATTTATAAAAAAAAAAAAATAATAGAAGGTTAATAAATTTCTCAAAAAAAAAATGATTCAATCGGGCAACAGGCTTCAGGGCCATTTTTGGAAAAAATGAACAAAATTTCAATAAAATGGGGAGGATCGGGGCAGCGGAGGATTAATTTGGTGTTGAATTGCTCTCTGGTAAACTGTGACGTTTTGATAAGGATTTAAGTGGAGGTAAACTAAAGAGCAATACAAATAACTTATCGTGCATGATTAGTAAAAAAAAAATATTGAGTTGTGAGTTTTCTGATGTTTTTTTCCCCACGGGCATTTTGGAAGCTATTTAGACACTCAATGCAGGATGGTCAATAAACAGTTGAAAAATAAAAAAAAAATATAGATATTGAAAATATTTTTAATAAGGTATTAGTACCCTTTGAAACTATTGCGGAAAAGGTTTCTATTGCGCTGATGACTAAATGTGAATTGATCGTGTGAATGAACAGACATTTCCTGTGGCGAGATGTCGAAAATGTTTTGAGTGATCTTTGAAACGCTGTAACTCTTTTATAAAATAATGCATTCGTCAAAGCATCAACTGGACCATGTAATAAATATTTCCAAGATTGCGATGAGTAGATTTGACCATAGATTTGCTGTGCGTTCATTATTTCATGAAATATTCTTAATTCGAAATTAAAGGAAAATTTTTCATTCGATAGAGAATACCTCTGTAGTAAATAGATCCGCTGAAACTCTCTATGAATCATGAAAAAATAAAAATCAAATGTGAAATAAAAAAAATGTGAAATAATCATGTTGATTGGATTGCTTTTAAGCATATATTCTCAAAATCTAGAGAAACTTTGAAAACAAACTATAAACGCTTTATCTTTTCTTGCAAAGTATTTTATCTACAACACATATACACATCACACACTAGAAATTTGTAGCTTGAAAATGCTGTATTTTTTGTCTTAATGTCATCGTTTATATCGAAGATACAGGCGTTCCGAAATCTCTGAAAAATTTCGACCTTTTACTCCTCATCCTTTGTCAAGTGAGGATCTATAGATATCAGTACATGCTTCCTACTTTATCTTTTCTTTTTTTGAAATTCTTTTTAAATGATAGAAAAAGAGTCTATGTATATAAAATCGTTCTGTTCGTTTTTGTGCGCTTCAAAAACTCGAGCTATTATGGAGCTCATATTATAACACAACATACGAGCCACTTCAAAAATTGTTGTTGCTACTGCCAACGCCTCAAGAAGCTTCAAGATTTCCAGATGAAATGAGCACACTTCTGAAATAAATCTGTGAAAGTAAATTAACTTTCTAGTATTGAATATGTATTCTATGTGACAGCAACACAATTCTTTGCATGTGTTCAAAAATCGTGAGCTTAAATTGTATCTGATAGTGATTTTAAATCTATTTAATTTTATTCGATTGGCTTTGCTCAGGATCAATCCTTGGAATTTTGTAATTTATATTCGGATGCGGATTGTTCAACTGGATATTGCGCGTTTCCGTGTTGACAAACCAGATAGCCTTTATATCGTCGAAGATAATAGAAAAACAAAGTATTACAAGTATTTAAATTAGAGGCGAATGAACTGCAAAGTTTAGAGCCTTTTAAAAACAAAGAACAAAGAACACACAACTATTTCAAAGTTAAACTCATATGGAATATTTGCTTTGTTTTACTACTCATTTTTCTGTCATAAAACACCAATGAGCCATGGCAAACGTGGCAGGGTTCAGCAAGTAAAATTTGAAACAAAATAAACTTAAATGGAATTAAAATTCATGCGCAATTAAGTTATTTCCTGAATTATTCTTATAAAATCAAGAGAAATGTCCACGTGGACAACAGGGGGAGGGGTATGAATATGTCCACGCTTGTCCACGGAGGGGGAGGGGGGAGTTTAAAATCGTGCTTTTTCTGTCCACGTGGTATGTGGACAGCCCCTTATATTTCCAAACCAATACGGTCTAAATAAAAAATGTCACATTGTATACTGCTACACTTATTTTCTCTCAATGAATAATGTTTAATCATTATATAAAGCTTCAATCTACCAAATATATCATAAAATAAAAGAGATGATTTTTGGACATTAAAATTTGATGCGGGGTAATTTGGACCGTCTGTGGGGTGATTTGGTCCAGTGTGTGTTTCATCGAAAAAAAACATACTTATGTTTATGTAAGGTATTTTGGGATAATGTTACAATCAGCAACAATGTTTTGGGATCGATACCAGGTGTCTTGGCTAGATTCCAGAATCTTTTTCTGCTTGAATCTTTTCACTGTTGGTCGAGCATTTTCAAACACTTTTGATGCTTTATCAAAGAAAATCCGTTCTCGATGGCCTGCGTTGCTCTATCAAGCTACTCCTTCTTCTAACGTTGTCTGTCCATCCTCTTCTTGTAATTCAGCGGCATCTGGAATCAATTGGACCAAAGAAAAGTCTCAAACCTGTAGGACAAATTCACCCCACAGAAACATGTCCATGTCACCCCACACAACACGCAAAAATTAATATGCAATTAATTTCATTTATTGTTATCAAACTTACAGTTTCGCTACATCAAATTGTTCCTCTTCTGTATGCGAACAGAACTTTACTGCACAATACACGAAAAGTTTGTTTAATTAGCGGGAAAAACCTTAAAACCATCATCGGAAAACTCACATTTTTTTACGATCAAAGTGCTTGCTGTGTTTATGCTACCGTTTCCCTCTACTTGTGAAGTTATACCAAAGTTTTTTTCCTTCAGGTACATACGGTTCAACAATAGATGGAAATGACATTATAAAAGACGGGTGGGTAATGTCGGGGACATAACCGGAGTGACGTAGGACTATACAAAGGGGACAGCTTTTGTTAAATATATATTTTAAATATATTGTTTTATTTTCTTCTCCTATGTGAATACCTACCTATCTACCTGAAAAATGGATTAGTTTACTGTTTACTCTTTATGAATATGTTGATGGTTCTGAAAAGAACCTTTGGTGTTGTGTTTTTGTTATCACTCGATATTCCCATCTTGTTCGGTTAAACCTTCCTGTTTAGCTATTGCGTTTGCCACTCGCCACAGCTTTCACAGTTGGAAAATTTCTTCCCATCCAGCTTGTGACATGTTGTTCAGTAAATTACATTTAATGCGACGTGCCGGAGAAACACTTTGCCACTCACTGAAACTAATTGTTGCCTTGATGAGCGCCGAACCGAAGCTGCTCTGTTCTTGATGCGGGTTTTCTAATTGTCGTGAGCAGCTTTTCAAGCCAACTCGAGCACTCCGACGGCCGAAACTCTATAATCGCTGTTAGGTATACTGGTGCTCCGGCACCAATCCGTTCGGCCTAGTTACCCTTGCGGAGCAATCAGTGAATGCGACCAACAGGGAACTGGAGACCTGCACGGTTCGAGTGAGACTTTGCCTTTCCCTTAACTTGTCCTCCTTTGTTACGCCCACGATGCCGATGCCGTACAACCACACGGGTTTACGGTTTGAAAGAAAATAAGATATTTTTTTGGGGTCCGCGTGTTTTATACTCTAGCGGTACACACTCACAGGATAGAGACAAATCGGCAGACTCAGCCAGAGGGGCGAGTCCAACGAGACGAACGAATGAGCGTTAAAAGGGAGCGATGGCAAAAAAATACATTCATTACGATTTGTTCGCTCGTTGGATTCACATGCAGGCTAAAAAGGGTCCTTTTCAGGATCATAAAATTATCTGACTCTAAAGAGTTTATTGCTTTGTTATCACTCGATATCCCCATCTTGTTCGGCTAAACCTTCCTGTTTAGCGATTTGTTGCCACTCGCCACAGCTTTCACAGTTGGAAAATTCCTTCCCATCCAGCTTTGTGACATGTTGTACAGTAAATTACATTCAATGCGACGTGCCGACGCGCCACTCAGTGTCGCATTGGAGGCGATTTTAACCTGTAATTGAACATTTGCGATGACAGTGGTACAGTGTCGACTTTCAATGTGGGGTCATAATTTGGATCTCTATGTTTACAAAAATGTCCAACTAAATAAGTCGCATTACATGTCCGTCCAATTAGCTAAATGTGGAACTAATTGTAAATTACTGTACTTTCAATCTGGAAACAATTTAAGAATGGGTGAAAATTGAATAATCAGGAAAGTCCCCAACTATCAATAAGCTCAGAACAACTGCCAAATTCACATACTCATCAGATCCTGGCAAACAAATGAAGAAAAAATCAATTTGTGTTTTATTATTATTTTGCATAATGTTTTAGAAAGCATTGAACTGTATTTCCTAAACTCTTTTTTGGAAGGTTTAATGGCCCTGAAAAGCGCCTTGTTTTATGGAATGGTTCCAATTTAGAAAACTTAGTACTCGTGGTTTTGAAAAAAAACCATTTCGAACGCCCTTGATGTCGCCTTATTCTGGATTTGCCACCAAAGCAGATTGTATAAAGAACAAACTTTTTTCTTCTGCTACCAGGTGCCGTTTTGCGATTGCGTTTGGCACTCGCTACTCGCTGCAACTGCCTGTTGTCTTGATGTCCACCGAACCGAATGTGTTCTGTTCCGAATGCGGGTTTTCTTATCGTCGCGAGCAGCTTTGCCAGCTAACTCGATCACTTCGGCGGCCGAAACTATATAACGACGGCTAGGTGGACTGGTGCACTGGTACTAACGCGCTCGGCCTAGCTACCCTTGCGGGGAACTCCAGATCAACATGGTTCGAGCGGGATTTTGCCTTTCCCTTCACTTTTCCTCCTTTACCATGTCCAGACATGGCTGCTTGGGTTGGTTTGTTGATGTGTTGTGATGAGAACCGATGTGGTGTACGGTTTGAATGAGAATGATCGTTACGGCAGCGGAGCGGGGATTTTTAAGCTGACTGGCTGGCTCGAGAATTACGCATGTGTGAGACTGCGACCAATGTTTCGTTCATTTTTTTCTTTTTCCTTTCCAATCGTGCTTCATTATATTTCGCTGCTGCTCTGGTTGCCCGTTTTGGTCGGTACGATTTGAGGAGCACAAGATGGACCAATCAAAAATGGGCACATAGTGCATTTTGACAATGGTTGATATTTCACAATTATTCAATTATTTATCTCAAGAAAAATGAAATGTTATTCGTTATGATAGATGCGTAGATATATTTCCTATCAATTGATGCAAAAACCTTTGCGATCTATTGAGAAATGCTCGAGTTATAAGCGTTCCAAATCTTGCATTTTTTCCTACTTGTTCAGTGCCTAGATTTCCATTTCACCCCCTATATCTTCCGGTTAGACGTAGTCCTACGTCAAAAAATCCAAGTTGAGCCGTAATTTTTTAGATAAAGGGGTGGTCCAAATCACCCCATATGACCAAATCACCCGTGTTATCACATCACCCGATGGTGTCAGTATCGCAAAAAAGATTACATATCGTGTAGTACATTTTCGTGAACGGCTACTGTCAAAATTTCAGCCGAATCGGACTCGTAGTTTTGTTTTGACCGTGTGTGGAAGCGGGCGTGTCCGCGGATTTTAGAAAAATGGAAATTCCGCCGTGTCCACGGCCAAATCGACCGAATCGCACTACGAACTGCTGCCCCATCCACCGTATTCTCCAAATTTAGCCCCGTGCAACTTTTGACGTAGGACTACGTCTTTCATTTCTATACCGGGGTGTAAAAACAAAGTTTCGAAAACGAAAGCGTTACGCCGGAGACCGAGATTTTGAGCGTTAATAGCTCCTTAACAACTGAACGAAATGGTATGATAAACACTTCATTCGAAAGATAAAATGTCTACGCGTTCTATACTTGTTACTTTTTGATCCAAAAACTTGTTTCAATAGTCTTAAAATTGCTTTCAAAACAGGCTATTGAAATCACCAATCGGTATATGAGCGAGCGCCGCTCGGAAATCTACTCAGTTCTAATTGAACAGCGATTGGAGCATGTTGTCGCTGTTGCGGTGGAGCTCTTTATTTATCATGAAAGCACTGATGAACGGTGTCACCATGAGCCTGTTTGTGCACCTTAGGCTAGACATGAATCCATCAGGAGGAGAGTGATGCCACAAACGGTTCCCCGGGAAGATCTCGAAGCAGCCGCTACACAAACACACACACACATACACGCGCGGAATTCTTTCCGTTTGGATGCCATTCAGCATCGAGAAAGATCCGGAAAATAATCTGCCAGTTCCTCTGGGAATTTAAAAATACATTCATGTGAAAGAGTTTATTTGAATGTTTTCTATCAATGTAACACTGTGATCAAATATGTTTCAATCAAGTACTATTAACAGATGGTTATCGAGTTAGCATAAACCACTGGTGGGCTTCCAGTATCGAGGAAAATGTGGAAATATCTAATCGTTACTGAAAATAATCTGCCAGTTCCTCTGGGAATTTAAAATTACATTCATGTGAAAGAGTTTATTTGATTGTTTTCTATCCATGCAACACTGTGACCAAATATGTTTCAATCAAGTGCTATTAACAGGTGGTTATCGAATTAGTATTAACCACTGGTGGGCTTCCAGTATCGAGGAAAATGTGGAAATATCTAATCGTTACTGAAAATAATCTGCCAGTTCCTCTGGGAATTTAAAATTACATTCATGTGAAAGAGTTTATTTTAATGTTTTCTATCCATGTAACACTGTGACCAAATACATTTGGTTTTGTGATTTTTCAATCAATCGTAATTAACAGGATAGCTTCTGAAGATTATTTTTCCCCATCAGTAGGATATTTCCGTATACAATATTGTATGCACCCGCAATCGATTATTGCTCAGTCGCCGAAAGTTCCGAGCTCAGAGAGTTCATTCCCCTTTAGTTTGCCTTCCAAATTGCCATCGTAAACCACACCTTCTCTCGATTCAATCACACACAAAAAGCATACTTAAGCGATATTCTGGTGGTGAGACACATTCATTTTTCGTGAGGACATCGACAAGACAACATCGTTGCCTAACGCGCTGGAGGAGGTGGACGGTGAAGGATCGACACATACACGCGCAGAATTCTTTCCGTTTGGATGCCATTCAGCATCGAGAATGTTCCGGAAAGATCTAATCATTGCTGGGAAATAATCAGCCAGTTCTTCTGGGAATTTAAAATTACATTCATGTGAAAGAGTTTATTTTAATGTTTTCTATCCATGTAACACTGTGACCAAATATTTTTCAATCAAGTACTATTAACAGGTGGTTATCGAGTTAGTATTAACCACTAGTGGGCTTCCAGTATCGAGGAAAACGTGGAAATATCTAATCGTTACTGAAAATAATCTGCCAGTTCCTCTGGGAATTTAAAATTACATTCATGTGAAAGAGTTTATTTTAATGTTTTCTATCCATAAAATATCCATATAATACATTTGGGTTTGTGATTTGTCAATCAAGTACAGTTAGCAGGTTAGCATCTGAAGATTATTCTTCAGAACAAGGTTTTTCGTATCCTATATTGGATGCATAAAACCTTGTGCCTCCAACGTAACGCTCTCGTTTTCGAAGTCTCCCAAATATTCATTTATTCATTCATTCAGAATGGATTTAGATTCAACTTCAAACAAATGATCTCTAAATCAACGATAGTCTTACGTCAACATTGCGGTTATACCATAAATATAACCCACTTCCTGTTTTTTTGTTTCCAAACTTGAAAATTCACTCACCGGGCAGAAATTTGAGTCGAATGAGGACCTCATCGCCGCCACGGAGGCCTACTTTGCACACCTCGATAAAACGTATTTTTCAGACAGATTAAAGAAGCTGGAGCATCACTGAGTCAAAAGGAGCTAAAAAAAAGACTATGTTGAGAAATAAATCGCCATTTTTCCAAAATTTTTGTTTATTTTTGTACTTATCGGACTGCCCTCGTATTACTAAGAGTACATAATACGATGAACTTCAGTCTAATGTTCCGATGCCCTTCTCTCATTACAGCTACTAAATTTCGCCACACCGTCACTGTTCCGTTCGGTAAGCAGCATTAAGAAGATGCCTTGCCCATTCCTGACTCGTCTGAGCACCAGCTATGTGCGCAATTACGCTCCGGCCCTGCTGAAGGCGTACGGTTCGCAATGTCCCGTCGTGGCCCGTACCATTTCGACGCTGCAAAACCCACCATTAGCTGGTGAATCCATGATTTCGGGTGCCACCCCTGGCAAGGAATCATCATCGGTAGTAGCGACTCCTAAGTTGGAAGTCAAGGCGCCAAATCGTGCCCTGAGCTCACTGCAGCAACCGAAGCCCAAGGAGGATGACAAGACATGTCCATTCCTTAACTCGGCCACGCCCCAGCTGAAGGAGTTAGGGGAAGAGAGTGTTGACGTTCCCAACAGCCGTCCATTCGGGTACGAACAATTCTTCCATGACCAAATCATGCGTAAGAAGAAGGACCACTCGTACCGAGTGTTCAAAAAGGTGAATCGTTTAGCCGAGGAAGGTAAGTTCCCTCATGCTCTTGAATATTCGTGGGGCGAACGACCAATCACCGTTTGGTGTTCGAACGATTACCTTGGTATGTCCTGTCACCCGGAGGTGAAAAAAGCGGTGGCTCTCGCGTTAGAAACATACGGAGCCGGAGCCGGTGGAACCAGAAATATTTCTGGGAACTCGTTGAATCATGAAAATCTTGAAAAGCGTCTCGCGCAATTGCATCAAAAGGAGGGCGCTCTATTGTTCACCTCCTGTTTCGTGGCCAACGATTCAACTTTGTTCACCTTGGCGAAGGCCTTACCCAATTGCCACATATTTTCGGACGCTGGTAACCATGCTTCGATGATTCAAGGAATAAGGAACAGCGGTGTGCCGAAGCACATTTTCCGCCACAATGACCCCGCTCACCTGCGGGAATTGCTGTCGAAAGTCGACAAATCGCTACCTAAGATTGTTGCATTTGAAACGGTCCACTCCATGACTGGAGCCATCTGTCCGCTAGAGGAGCTGTGCGACGTTGCCCACGAGTTCGGTGCCCTAACCTTCGTGGATGAAGTTCATGCCGTCGGATTGTACGGTGAGCACGGTGCGGGAGTTGGCGAAAGGGAGGGTCTGCTCCATAAAATGGATATAATCTCCGGAACGCTAGGTAAGGCGTTCGGTAATGTGGGTGGCTACATTGCGGGTACATCATTTTTGGTGGATATGATTCGATCATACGCTGCCGGTTTTATCTTCACCACTTCCTTACCCCCAACGGTACTTTGTGGGGCACTGAAGGCCGTCAACATTTTGGCATCCGATGAGGGCCGTCAACTTCGAACTCGTCATCAGGAGAATGTACGCTATCTTCGCACAAAGCTCCAGCAAGAAGGATTTCCCGTAGAACACACTCCCAGTCATATCATTCCAGTTAAGATTGGAAATCCGGCGCAATGTACCGAACTGTCAGATATGATGATCAAACGTTTTGGACACTACATTCAAGCAATCAACTACCCAACGGTAGCACGTGGCGAAGAAAAGCTTCGTCTGGCACCGACCCCCCATCATACGAAGGAAATGATGGACGTTCTGGTGCGTGATATGAAGATTGTCTGGAAGGATTTAGGAATGCCACTAAACGGTTCGCCGTGCACTGCTGTAAGTTACATTTACTCAAAAACCCATTAATGACTTTCAATAAAAACATTTTCAATCTACTTTTTTAGGAGTGCGCTTTCTGTCGCAGACCACTGCTATTCGATCGTTTTGAGTCGCGCACCAAATCAACCTGCGCTGCGGAAATTAATTGTCAAATTCCCAACTGCCCACAAATAGCAGCCATCGCAAACTAAGCGTGTGGTTGCCCTTAAAAAGCTCTCTCTCTCTGTAAGGTGGTGGGATTATTGGCTTTGGTTTCCGGTTCAGTGCTATACAAAACAAAACAAAGCAAAAATCTGGTGGATGGTGCTGCTTGAATGTGCAACTGTGCAGCGACATATCGCATTCACTTGAAGGACTCAGAAAGAAAGAAAATACAAAACCGTACTCAAATTATCCATTTTAGGCCGACTCAAAACCGTTTGATGATTGTAATCGATCCTTCACTTATGATGATGCTATTGATTAGAGTAAATCAATGACTGTTCATTGTATTAATTGTGATGTCTCGTATTCATGTTTTTATGTTAATATATATGAAAAAGCTGTACCTTGATGGATTAAAACAGTGAATAATCTGTATTCCTGCACTGTTATGTATCCACAAATTGTGCTTTTGGATCTAAAAGATACAAAACAAAAATGTCGTTTACAAATGAAAAACTGATTGTGTTTGTGATATGTTGTTAAAAATAATCATTGGAAAAGAAATAGAATGATAATTGTATTGCAAGAGAGTGTGTGGACATTCCATGCTTCCGAAACTCCAATCGCCCGGGAAAAACTTCTCTCGATTTTGTTTTACGTTAGGATTCATTGGGGTAAATTCTATAGTATTTGGGTGAAATTAGGTTTCACGGCCATGAAAATTATTTGTTAGTACCGTGATGTACTCATATACCGCTCAGCTAAGATAATATAAAGGGGAGCTTCGATATAACGTACACATTTTCAATGGACAAAATTTCATGACAACTCGTTGGCAGCACCATCTTAGATTACAGTGAAACGTTGTGGGTGTAAATATTCAAGATTCATTGATCATTCGAGCAACTTTGCATACTTGAAATCTCAAGAAAAAAAATTAGACTACTTTTTGAAAAGAGCCAACTTTTTTCTTATTTTTATACAAAAAATTCTAATTCAAAAATTACTACCAATACCTACAAAATTTAAGTCAAAGAATGAAAATGTAAATTTCCATAAAAAATGCCAATTCTTTTTTGACGTAGAACTACGTCTCTCATGGAGGGTGCCAAATCAGAAAATAGGTCACGTTTTTATAACTATTTTTGTCGTGAACGAATTTTGGCGTTTTACATACCAAACGAATCGGAAATTTTTTGATTTGTTTTTTATGCTATTTATTACAATCCCCTGGCGTGTAAACAGTTTAAATTGATGAAAACTAGAAACATTTTCATTTTCCCATACATTTGTTCTGCTCATTTGTGAGCTTCCCAACCCATGCCGTCAATAACGAGCAACTTATCGGCGATCAACGAAGAGGAATGATATAGTATCACCGTGAACAAAGAAACTTTCTTTATTGAATTAAAGAGACTTTAAACTTTTCAGTTCATTCGTCTCTAGTCTTCAAAAAGACCCTGGGAAACTTTACCCTTCCAGCCCATAAAAACAATTGAAATGGTAATATTTGCAAGTATCATGTGCACAACGAGTAAAATATATAGTACACGAAGATGACACAAAATGAACAGAATGAGAAAGACAATTCTCGCGTAACTTTTGAAAAGAACCTATCTACATTGAACGATTTTTTTCATTGACCTTCTCTTTCGATAGCCAAGACAGATTTGATGCCAGTTTTTTCACATAGCTTGATAAACGAGGTTACCTTCTACACTCCTGATCTTCGAACACATCAGAAAATGTTTTTATCGCAAGGTTATTAACGGAAGAGAATCGTTCAATGTAGATAGGACCTTTTCAAAAATTACGCGAGAATTCTTTCTCACTAGACGCCCGCCTGCAACGATGTTGCTTCGATGCAGGGATGCAATGTTTATACACAAGCGATACGTTCCTACTGTGCAAGGGTTTTCATCGCAAATATCCATTATTTTCATTATTCCTCTCGTTGGATCTATTTCTTCCTTCCTTGTTTGGTTTATAGAGACTTTAAACTTGTGGAAAGAAAACTACTCCATTATTCCTTCTTCATCTGTCTTAAGAAAGATAATCCATTCCTGCTCGATGCTCGCCGGCAACAATGCTGCTCCGATGACCACCAAACGAGAAGCGATTTCTCTTGTTGTTTATAACGCATTAGCCATTTTTAGGCGTAAAGGTATTCCTATCTTATCGATACACATTTTTATTTATTACACAGTAGCCATTTAGGCGTAAGAGTATTCCTATTCTATGGATACTGTTACGCCCTTTGGCAATCAAGCTCCTCCATCAACAACACCCGAGATCAACAACGGATTATAATCGTTTGACAGATAATACATCTCAAATCTAGAAAACAATAGAGAAGGTTTGGATAGAGCGAAGTCTTGAAATTTACCAGAATTTTTCATATTATTGTTGTGTTATGATTGGAATTACATAGTGAATTGGATCAAAAGTAATAACGAGTCCCATTAGCTTCGAAACTGAATCGAATTCAGTGAATCCTATTTTTACAACCAAGTGAATTTCTTAACCTATACATTTCATTTAGTTAACCTTATACCTAATGTCCTTTAATTGAAGCTACTATAGATATCCAGAAATAGATTGAATTGAGTACCAAAAACCAGATAACTTAAACGAGTAAATTACGCACTAAACGTGAGTAAATATAAATGCAATTGCTAAACAAATTAGGCTAAATCTATATGTACAAACAATTACAGGGAAAATTTAACGTCATAATAAATTCTGTTAAATTTACGGAAATTGTTTCGATTAATTCGCAACAAATTAAATTTTCCGTTTAATTATCTGGTTGAAGATGTTATCCAGAAACACCGGCGCGACGAACAAGCCTGATAAAGACAGGAAAAGTTCTCCAGGTGCGAATGGAGCAAGTTGTGGAGAATGTGGAGAGTTGGACCATAGCAGAATGGTCCAATGTGGAGAATGCGATAAGTGGTATCACTATGAATGCGTTAACGTCACCGATGATATCCAATACCATGATTGGAGCTGTAGACGGTGTGTAGCACAGTTCCTCGATGTAGGTCAAGTCGATCAAAAAATGCGGCGACAGAATCAGAAGCAGCAGCAGCAAAATTCGGATACGGTCGCTGACGACAAATTGAGAGATTTAGTCAGTGCAGAGGGAGCAGGTGCCACATCAACACCAGTGTCAATGGGTACAAGATGTGATCAGGTTCGTGCATCCACGGTTACTCCAACGGAACAAAATCGTCTGGAAGCAATGTCCAAATGTAATCAAGATCTCCAAAATCAATTACACAAACTGCAAGAAACCCATGTGGAGGAAATGCGGAATCACAAAGCGCAATTGGATGCTTTGACTCAGCAATATGAGAAGAACAAGGAACGCTCACAACAGCCGAATCCGTCATTACAACATCCAACTGGTGCCGTCAAAAAGAACTACGATACTGTCCAAGTTTCTGTCCTGCCCCAGAGTGAGAATAAAGAAAAGCAAACTAAGGCTTCGTCCAAAGGATCAAAGAATACTGCAAGGATTCGCGAGCTACAACGTAAGGCGTTAGAGCAGCGACAGGCTTTAGAGAAAAAACAACTGGAAGAAAGGTTGGCTCTCGAAATGGAACAGGCTGAACAAAGTGAAGGTAGCACCTGTAATGAAGAGGAGATTGATAATATGTCGAAAATTGCAGATTAGCTGAAAAAGACAGATAACTTTGAAAATGCGCGCTCATCCTGTCGTTTACCCATACATCAAAATATAGAAGAGCCGTTAAACAGTCGGCATTTAGCGTCACGGCAAACGGTCAAGGATTTACCAAGATTTGGAGGAGAACCTGAAGACTGGCCACGTTTTCTTGCGGCGTATGAACGAACCACACAGATGTGTGCCTTTCGCAATGACGAATTGTTGGATCGACTCGAGCGATGTCTGTACGATCGCGCACTCAGTGCTGTAAAGAGCTTACTGTTGCATCCAGAGAATGTGCCTGTTATTATCCAACGTCTAAAGATGCTTTTCGGCAATCCAGAGGTGATCATCGAAACTATGGTTGAGCGCATCAGGGCCATGCCAGCACCAAAAGCGGATAGACTGGAAACGGTTGTAGACTTCGGTGTTGCCGTACAAAATCTTTGCGCTACTGTAAAGGCGTGCCAAATGGAGGAGTGTCTGTACAACGTGGCACTAGTACAAGAGCTTGTGGACCACCTCCCTGCTGCGATAAAAATGGATTGGGCATTCTATCGTCAATCGAAGCGAATAGTTTTTCTTACGGATTTTAGTGATTGGATTGGTCAACTATCAGATGCTCTGAGTAAAGTAACGCGACCAAGTACGATTGGTAGATGCACCAAGCACTCAGACAAGCGCAATCGGAAGGAAGATGCATATTTGAATATCCACACGGAGGCTGTTGAGAGCAAAGATGGACAAAAGGCATGCTACGCTTGCGACAAGAGCTGTTCAACACTAGATAAATGTGAGACCTTCCTGAAAATGAACACACAATCACGTTGGACGGTTATCAAGGAGAGAAAGTTGTGTAGAAAATGTTTACAAAAACATTTCAAGTCCTGCGAAGTGAATACTTCCTGTCAGCAGAACGGATGTCCCTTCTTGCACCATCGGCTCCTGCATGATGATCAACGACATAAGCAACAAACGTCATCTTCTGATCAAGCCAATTCGCTAAATAGATTCACACCATCCTGTAATACCCATAATTGTTGCATTGGTTCGGTTTGTTGAAGTATGTGAAGGTCACGATTCAAGGAAAAAAGGGAGCCATAACAACCTACGCGTTCCTGGATGACGGGTCAACATGCTCATTAATGGAACACAGTCTTTGGGAAGAACTTGGAATATCAGGTGAACAATTTCCGCTCTGTATCAATTGGACCAGTGGTCAAGCCAGGTACGAGTCCAACTCTGTGAAATGTGTAATAAAACTATCCGGAGACCGACGTTGTAGCGAACGGAATTTCTCATGCACCTTTCATACTGTAGAAAGTCTTCAGCTGCCGACGCAGAGCGTTTCGATGAGTGATATTTCAGAGCATTATAGTTATCTTGAAGGACTACCAGTTCACTCATATACAAACGTTCAACCACGTATCATTTTGGGCATGGACAATATAAGATTGGGGCACCCGCTGGATTCAAGAGAAGGCCAGGAGAACCAACCGGCTGCTGCATTAACTAGACTGGGATGGATTATCTACGGTCCTTGCTCGGTCACTGATGAATTTAAGGAGAATGAAATCAAGGACACCTACAGTTACCACATTTGTCAGTGTGAAGCACTTCACACCACCTTGAAAGATTATTTCTCGCTGGATAGCCTTGGGATACAGACTAACACCAGAGTACTGATGTCCAGGGATGACGAGCGAGCACTGGAGCTGCTTAAGTCAGGAACGATCCGGAAAGGTTTGCGATACGAGTGTTCTCTGTTGTGGAGATATGATGATGTTCAGCTACCCAACAGCAGACCAATGGCTCTGAAACGCTTCCGTTGTTTGGAGAAACGAATGGAACGTGAACCGGAAATGGCTGCTGCCCTTCGAGCGAAGATTAACGATTACGAGCAAAAGGGATATGTTCAAAAATTGTCAAAGACAGACGAGCTGTTACCGAGAAGACGAGTTTGGTATTTACCAATTTTCCCAGTAACAAATCCTAACAAGCCAAACAAGTTGAGAATCGTATGGGACGCCGCTGCGAAAGCGCATGGTGCATCGCTGAATACCTTCCTTCTCAAAGACCCACATCAACTGAAATCTGTTCCTGCCGTTCTCCATCGGTTCCGAGAGTTTCGTATTGCTGTCTCAGGCGACGTACGCGAAATGTTCCATCAGGTTCTGATAAACGAAGAGGATAAACATTGCCTGAGGTTCTTCTGGATAGGCGACTCTCGAGATTCGCACCCATCAGTATACATGATGAATGTCATGACCTTTGGGGCAACGTGTTCACCAAGTTGTGCCCAATATGTAAAAAATCACAACGCTGAACAATTTTCTCAAGAAATGCCTGAAGCTGTAGATGCAATAATAAACGACCATTATGTGGACGATATGCTTTCTAGCGTCGAAAGTGAGGATGAAGCCGTGAAATTAGCTACTGATGTTCGTTATATACATGCTCAGGCGGGGTTTGAGATACGAGGATGGCTATCAAATTCTAAAACTGTACTTACAGCGATGGAGAGTCCATCAATGTCAGATAAAGATCTTAATATAGTATCTCAGTTGGCCCCTGAAAAGATTCTCGGGATGTGGTGGAATACATCATCAGATACCTTCACCTTCAGATTGCCTTCTCGGTTGAGCAAGGAACTTTTTAGCGGTCAGCGAGCTCCGACGAAGCGCGAAGTATTGCGAGTTCTGATGACAATCTTCGACCCTTTGGGGATCCTGGCAAACGTACTTATGTACCTAAAGGTCCTTTTGCAAGAGATATGGCGCAGCGGAACGAACTGGGACGATCCGATAGGTGATGAGCAATTCGCAAAGTGGCGTACGTGGATCGCCGTTTTGCTTCAGGTAGAAAAGGTCACCATTCCTAGGTGCTACCGGAATCAAACCTCGTCGTCGAAGGAATCTAATACTGTTCAGCTGCATATATTTGTGGACGCGAGTGAGAATGGATTTGCGGCAGTTGCCTACTTTCGATACGAGGAGCAGGGAATCATAGAATGTGCCTTCGTGACAGCAAAAACACGCGTGGCAGCATTGAGGTTCGTATCGATTCCCCGTCTCGAATTGCAAGCGGCTGTAATAGGAGCGAGATTGGCAAAATCGATCGTTGAGCAGCACCGAATAACTATTCAAGAGCGTTTTTTCTGGACAGATTCGAAAGATGTCATTTGTTGGCTGGATTCTGACCATCGGCGTTACAGTCAGTTTGTTGCCTTTCGAGCGGGAGAAATACTTGAAAACACGGAGTTGTCTGAATGGCAATGGATTCCAACCAGACAAAATGTAGCCGACGAAGGAACAAAGTGGTCTAGAAAGCCGGATTTGTCTCCCTCCAGTCGATGGTTCTGTGGACCTTCTTTTCTCTGGGGCCATACGACAAAGTTGTGGGATAACATCGGAAGAGTTAAAGCATGTAGTCAGCCTACACTTTTCCAAAGAAACCATTGTTAATTTCGAAAATTTCTCCAGTTGGAATCGTCTTCTACGTGTGATCGCATATGTTCTACGATTTTCACGTAACATTCAAGCAAAATTACGAGGATGCTCTCCATCAGTGGGAGTTCTTGCTAGTGAAGAACTTCGACACGCAGAATGGTGTATCTATAAGCAGGCGCAAGTAGCTAATTACGGTGAGGAGATAGCAATTGTTACCAAAGCAACCAAATCAAAGCTGGGAAGATACAAATTGCCGAAGAATAGTTCGCTTAAAGGTCTGTCGCTGTACATTGATGAGCATGATTTATTGCGAATGCGAGGCAGAGGACAACTATGCGCTTACGCTGGACCGTATGGTTCCAATACAATTATACTTCCGAGAGACCACCCCATTACGGCACTCTTAGTGCGTTCATATCATGATCAATATCATCACCTCAACCATGAGATTGTCGTAAATGAGCTGCTTCAAAAGTACAGGATTTCCAGATTACGTAGATTATGTCAAAGGATAAGGAGCAACTGTCAGGTTTGCAAGAATGTGAGTGCGCATCCTGAACCCCCAATGATGGCTAATTTACCGCCTTGCAGATTAGCTGCATTTTCCCACCCCTTTTCATATACAGGAGTGGACTATTTTGGTCCTATGAACGTTGTAGTTGGTCGCCGCGTTGAAAAACGATGGGGTGTACTTTTCACATGCATGACCGTTCGTGCTATTCATATTGAGATTGCACATACTCTCAACACTGACTCATGCATCATGTCCATAAGGAACTTTATGGCAAGACGTGGGACACCCTTGCAATTATTTAGCGACCGAGGAACTAATTTCGTCGGCGCCAATCGCGAGTTTCAGGAAGCTTTTCGAAAGATTAACCACGACGAGCTATTGGAAAAAACAGTATCTAGTAATTTAAAATGGTCCTTCAACCCGCCGAGTTCCCCTCATATGGGAGGTTCGTGGGAACGGCTGGTGCAGTCGGTCAAGAAAATCCTGAATAGAATGAATCTTCCTCGCCACCCAACAGATGAAGTTCTGAGAAATACATTCACTGAAATTGAGAATATCATCAATTCAAGGCCGTTAACATACATCCCTGTTGATGATGAGAATGCCCCTGCGTTAACACCGAATCATTTCCTTATCGGTTCATCAAGTGGATGTAAGCCATTAGTCTGCTATGACGATACATCTGCTACATTACGAAACAATTGGAAGACTTCACAGGTGTATGCGAATCATTTCTGGCAGCGATGGGTTCGCGAATATCTGCCAACAATCTGTCGTCGAACGAAGTGGCATCAGCCCACGAAGCCTATTCAAGTGGGAGACATCGTTGTAATCGCAGATCAAGATCTCCCGCGTAACGTGTGGCCAAAAGGACGAGTCATTGCTGCAAAGAACAAAGATGGTCAGGTTCGAAGTGTCACTGTTCAGACGAGCCAAGGAATATACGAAAGACCGGCAGTGAAGATTGCGGTTTTAGATGTCGGAGCGAATGTGAGTAAGCAGGACAAAGAATCCAGCGTACTGGGGGGGAGTGTTACGCCCTTTGGCAATCAAGCTCCTCCATCAACAACACCCGAGATCAACAACGGATTATAATCGTTTGACAGATAATACATCTCAAATCTAGAAAACAATAGAGAAGGTTTGGATAGAGCGAAGTCTTGAAATTTACCAGAAATTTTCATATTATTGTTGTGTTATGATTGGAATTACATAGTGAATTGGATCAAAAGTAATAACGAGTCCCATTAGCTTCGAAACTGAATCGAATTCAGTGAATCCTATTTTTACAACCAGGTGAATTTCTTAACCTATACATTTCATTTAGTTAACCTTATACCTAATGTCCTTTAATTGAAGCTACTATAGATATCCAGAAATAGATTGAATTGAGTACCAAAAACCAGATAACTTAAACGAGTAAATTACGCACTAAACGTGAGTAAATATAAATGCAATTGCTAAACAAATTAGGCTAAATCTATATGTACAAACAATTACAGGGAAAATTTAACGTCATAATAAATTCTGTTAAATTTACGGAAATTGTTTCGATTAATTCGCAACAGATACACAACACATATCGCCTTTTTCGGCATAAGAATATTTCCATTTTCATTTGCACCCAACTCTACATATCGTATTAGGTGCTGTTAGTCCAATTGAATTTGCATTGTGTTTCGTTGGTTTTGAAGCGAAAATGGGATTGGGTAAACGCAAATCGATTTTTCTAGCCTGGTTTAGACAGCTTTTCATCAACACGAATAAACAGTCAGAAGTGCAACGAAGTACTTCAGAATCATTTACTTCTGTTTTTGCATCAAAAACATCGTGATACCAGGGTACGTTTATGAGAAGGTATCCTGGACTCGAAGTGTGTCCGACACGATTCACCTATACACTCTCAACTATGACATCTTATAGTGAATTCGTTTTTGTTCAGTTTCAACCCCAGTGCCGCACTAACTGCTGTCAAAACGTTTTTTTATTCACTCAGTTTCGCACTCAGTGTCGCACTAGTTCGCCCCGAAAGCTGTTATAGCGAATTCGTTTTTAAAACTGAGTCAGTGCCACACTGACTCTGTAATAAAAAAACGTTTTCAGTTTCACGAATGCGGTGGTTTGTTGGTGTGCGTTGTATAGTCTGATTTGTTTATATTTGCGACGACAAATGCACAGTGTCGACGTCTGGTGGAGATATTAGTGCTTGGGAGGTAAAGTATTCTCTATAAGATCAGAAGGGCCAAGTGCAGTGTAAAAATATAAAAGTTTGAATGAAAATTTTTACTTCATATTGTTTGATTACCTAATACATGTAGTCCTGACACTCACTTAACCATTTGTCGATGCATTTCCTGTTTGTTCCACAAATAATTATTATTATAATATAAAATCATCATTAGACACAGTTTTCGTTCAATGTTTCTGCGATATCGGAAAAAACCAGCCTGAGGGCATCCGTATACTAGCACATAGGATTTGACAGCGTCAAACATGTCCGGGTCGCAAATGCAATTTGCGACCACTGTCACTCGCGAGAACTGCCAAACTCTCAAGCTGGTGTAAAACAAGGCACTTAACATACTACCAGGTGGGTCAAAACGTGAAGTGGTTTTCTGCAGCCATTTAAAAAATACACAAAAGTAAATTAAGACGATTGAGCACAATTTGTGGAATATACTGATACTTTATGAAATACTCATTGCTATATTCATTATATTCATTACGTTTTACGCTGCAAGCGTTTCATTTATTGTCTTTGCGTTGAAGGCACCATAATGATTTGCGCCATTTGGAAAACGAAATTAAGGACGAAATTAACACACTTCTAGAACAAAAAATAATGAATGAAAATTTACTTTTCTGTATTCAATATGTATTCTATGTAATAGAGTAATACGTTTCCTCGAAAATTGTGAAATAATATGAAACTGAAATTGTGTTTGATGCTGATTTTATATTATAATGGTGAGTTTTTGTGATTATTGTGTTGTAAAATATTTGGAAATATACAACCAAATGGCTAAGTAAGCGTCAGGACTACGTGTTTTAAGTAATCGAATAACTTAAAAATCTACATACTATTTATAAGATTTCAAAACTACCTTCTTTAAATTTTCACGAATTTAACGATTGTTTCGAGTTAAATATGACGTTTACGTTTACGTGCGTTTTAAACAAGAAGGTATTTTAGTGCGGTGATAGCTGTGTTCTTCGGCTGAAAAGTAAAGCTAAAAATTTGTTTCGTTTCGAGTGATGTCGTCACACAACTGATCCGGTTCGAATTTTCGATTGTCATTCTGTGAATGGTGCTGCATTGTATAAATTGTGGATTAGATTTTTACGGAAATGATGTTTGATGATGAGCGTTGGAGATGTTATTTTGCAAAGATATACTAAAAAAACTAATCAAATATTCAATAATTCGTTTAATATGAGAAAATTAGTTTCAAAAAATTATTTTATTTTTATTTTTGATTTGCGTATACCTGAAGGAAAATGATCGGCCACCCCTGACACGAGGAATAGTGTTGGTGTAGTTCATTTAGCGCTACCCAGACTGCACCGCGCGGAGGCGAACTACCTTACAGTCCAAAAAATTAAGTTCATAAAATGATTAGAATCTAATCAAACAGGCAATGAAATTGAACATCTCATCGAAGGAGAAAGGCTCTGAGACTTGCTCAGTTGCCTTCGAAGAGAATTAGTTTTGTCAGCTTCTGTCTAATAGACGGTTTGAAGTCAATCACGTTTTGTGCATATACTTCCTGTTATTTATATACGTACTACATATAATTTGCAGCAGATGAAGTTGGTGATTGATGTCACATGGAAGAAGTATGTCAAGACGAGTGCTCCAGGCCAGTGATTTTCTCAAAACGACTTGAGCATCAATATTGCGTTTTCTTTGTCCTCCAGCTATCGCCTGAAAAAGTGTATTGTTGTTATTAGTTCTTTCATTAAGCTACCAATGAATATTGTACCATAAATTCAAATTCTGCTGCCTTTTGGATCATAATCATTGCTTCTGAATCCAACAGAAAACTTTTACAATCACAGCATGCAATTTTGGAATGGACTTGTTTTGTAAGCCTTTCAATATTGGTTTCAAATGCATATGAGGTGATATCATCGTGACAAAATACCTCCCACTCCTTGCCAGTTCCGTAGTCCTCTGAACTATCACTTAAAACCTCTGGTAGGTTGAGGTGATTCGTTGCAGGCTCAGAACAACTCAAAAGTGGTATGATACTAAGATCCGTGCAGTTGGCGTACACAGAACCCGTTATTTCGATGTGCCGAAGTAGCCTTTTATAGCTTGCCTTGAACTGCACAGCATTCGGATTGTTGTTTGAGCCAGATTTTGATCGGATATATCCAAAAAATTGTTCGAGATGGTCCTGACTAAACCTGAAAAATAGCCTAAGCTATGACTGAGCCAATTAAAAAGATGTGAGAGCTAACCTGTATGTATATATTGCATTCAAGATGGTATTTTCTTCGCAGTATTCTCGACATAAATTTCGGAACGACTCAATTGCAACCAGGAAACCTAGAAAGCCGGTTCGATTTCTAGATTTGAGTATTGAGGTACCATCATTTAGTTTCAAGCCTGGAAATAAAATGTTCTAATAGTTTTTAGTTCCAAATTTACAATAAGTTATACCTTTTATGTACAGCTCCACAAATCGAAAAGCAGGTGTGAGAAGGTCAATATTTTCAATCGAAATAGCTTTCTTGAAATCCTTTGCGTCCTGGTTCATGCTGTTGAATATATCGAATATATCGTTGAAGACACTTAAAAATTCGATGGTGGCAGTGCATTCCTTAAAGTCTGGTTCGGAAATTAAACGCTCCAGTGCTGATGCGACACCATTACTCAGCGTTTGGATGGCCAATATGGCTTTCATTTTATTATTCTCGAAAAAGACGTGATTGTCTGAAAGTTTTTTTGCCATCTTAAAGCCTCTTCTATTCTGGTATGCATTCAATTTTTCTATGTACTCCCATTTTACCTCGCCGTTCTTTGAGTACAGAACTTTTTTAGCGTGAAGTGTATTACGTACTAGTTTAAGCATATGTACTACATCAAGCAATATATACACTTCATATGAACTGCAAACGTGAGTAAAACTGGTTTTTAGCGGATGGCCAGAATCAATCCGGAGGTTGCACCCCAGAGCGTTGGCAGTTGCTATATTCGTCTTTGTACCATCGAATGTTACTGCTACCACTTTGACCCCCGCTTCGTGCAGATTTTGAAGAACTATTATCATTAAGTTCTTCTTGTCCTTCGCCTTCACACCATCGGTAAGGAAGTATCCTACAGGAATCTTCCAACATTCTTCTATCCCAAAAATTTGTCGAACGTATCCATATCCTCGAGGGGAATGAAAATGGAGCGTTGTTGCAAATTTTCGTAATGCCTCACTGAAAGGCTGACCTCTCCTCATGGCACACAACTCCTTCAAAACTCCGTTATTCTTGGCAAATCTCTTGTAATATAGAAACAAAAATCATATAATTATATCCATAGAACATCAGTTTCAATATTCAGAGAATAGCGTAAATACAGTTAAAATAAGTGAAACACTTACCAGAATTTCCTCCGATTCGGGAAGCAATTTTCTATTTTGAGGCTTCAGCATGAACTCCTCCATAGCTTTTATTCTATCCTTCAAACGTTTGTTGTGGTCTCGCAGACGTTTGATCGTTTTCCGGTATCGAACAAACTGTGTCTGCATTTTCGGAAGAGCTTTAGAAATTTGCTCATTCTCCCAACGTCCGGTAGCAACATCTCCAGCATATCGGATAGTCCTGAATTTATTTAATGACAATTGATGACAATTCATATAAAATTATTAATTAACAACCATAACGACGATATATATACCTCAATGGTCTTTTCTTAGTGACACTTTTTCCGGAAATATGATCCACAACCTCGGACGACACTGAAGGTATCACGGGAGATGCTTGTCCGTCGGTTGTGGTAGCGCTAAAAAGTAATAAATGATATAAAATCCATAGTTCACTGTAACTAACGTAACTCAATTATACCAACCCCAACACTCCGCAGTGATTCCCAAAGATCGTGGGTACCGCAGTGTTAACCAACGTATGCTT
This sequence comes from Toxorhynchites rutilus septentrionalis, assembly GCF_029784135.1. NCBI lineage: Eukaryota > Metazoa > Arthropoda > Insecta > Diptera > Culicidae > Toxorhynchites > Toxorhynchites rutilus. Next base: position 248,105,900 of record NC_073746.1, read on the forward strand.
CAGTTTGGTTTTTTTCAAGCAATCTTGGGAGAAGTGCATGGAGCAAATTGCTGCCGTTCCGAAATTAATGGCCATGTCAATTATGCGTTTGTCATTAGCTGCAATAGCTCGCACCCATTGCAGTCGTCTGTTCGTATCTTTCGGAAACCGATGCCGCGAATAGGAACGATGATCCGTCATACACCGAAAACTATTTGGGCACGACGGCACTAGACACTTCATGATTAAATCGCAAAATTCAACTCAAAATTCAAAAATTTAACACGTCCGTTGTTTTTTTTAGCTTGTTTTCACTTTTCATCCAAGGCGTATACTTCTAAGCATCTCAATATGGTGGTGGGTCAACATTTCACAACCATACTGTAGCCATTTTTAAAATATACGAATTACCTGTAAACAAAACATAATACACTTGTGCACGGTTTGTGAACTCTATTCAATAGAACGTTTTATTCGGCAAACGCTTCATTTTTTCCGCACGCAAAACGCAAATTTTCGAATAAAGCATGAGCAGCAGCTAAATACAACTGAAATTATTGAAATAATGCAGAATTCATTCAAACCCTTCTATTTCACTTAAATTCTTTCAATTTCTTAAGTTGGTTTACATTATAATATAATACTACATTTCAAGTGATCAACCTAGGGTTCTACGTTTTATATTATCATTCAGACCCTTGTGATCATCATGATCATTACATTTCACATAAATTTTTTTTTCAAAAAACAATTCTTTTTTTAGTTAGCGAATGGGCGCACCTTGTTCCATAGATTTGCCTTGAGTTCGCCGAGTAATTTGATAGGTTTGGCAATGACAGCTAAATTTGTAGCACATCTTGACTCGCGGATCATATCCCCTTGCCCGGGGCTTGGAAAAAACCCTCTTATTTCATCACATAAAATAAATATTCGATACGTCAAAGTAAATTTTCATTCCTAATTTTGATTTTGAGAGCATGTTTATTCCTCCTGAATATCCATAATAATTTTCGCCTCCCAATGAAAGCACACGGAGCTTAATGCCGTCTACACGAATATACTCTTCAAAATCAGAATCCGAATTGGATTACGATTCAAATAATACAAAAGCAAGAGCAGCAGGTTTTCCATTTTCATAGTCTCTATTTTTAGATTTTCCAAAACAATACTCGGAACTTGACAGTTCAGTATAGTTGTATTGGTGAACCCGAGTGCCAACCCGTGAAACATCTCAGTGCGAAACTAACAGCTTTCGGGGCGAACTAGTGCGACACTGAGTGCGAAACTGAGTGAATAAAAAAACGTTTTGACAGCAGTTAGTGCGGCACTGGGGTTGAAACTGAACAAAAACGAATTCGCTATTAGTTTCGCACTGAGATGTTTCACGGGTTGGCACTCGGGTTCACCAATACAATTATACTGAACTGTCAAGTTCCGAATATTGTTTTGGAAAATCTAAAAATAAAGACTATGAAAATGGAAAACCTGCTGCTTTTGCTTTTGTATTATTGGAATCGTAGTCCAATTCGAATTCTGATTTTGAAGAGTAGAGTAGACGGCATTAAGCTACGTGTGCTTTCATTGGGAGGTGAAAATAATGATGGATATTCAGGTGGAATAATTTTCAAAATCAAAATTATGAACGAAAAATTTACTTTAACGTATCGAATATTTATTTTATGTGATTAAATAAAAGTTTTTTTTCCGATATCGCAGAATATTGAACGAAAACTGTGTCTAATGATGGTTTTATATTATAATAGTAATTATTTGTGGAACAAACAGGAAATGCATCGACAAATGGTTAAGTGAGTGTCAGAACTACATGTGTTAGGTAATCAAACAATATTAAGTAAAAATTTTCATTCAAACTTTTATATGTTTACACTGCACTTGGCCCTTCTGATCTGATGGAGAACAATTTACCTCCCAAGCACTAATATCACCACCAGACGTCGACACTGTACATTTGCCGTCGTAAATATAAACAAATCAGACTATATAACGCACACCAACAAACCACCGCATTCGTGAAACTGAAAACGTTTTTTTATTACAGTCAGTTTGGCACTGACTCAGTTTTAAAAACGAATTCGCTATTAGCTTTGACGGAAAGCAGCGATCGTAAAGCAATTCATAACAAGTGTTTTTTTTGTTTTGCTACATTTTGTTTGAAAATATGTCAATAATACGTGAGATAGAGGAGTTAGTGAACCATTAAATTTAAAATAACGGTTAGTGAACCATTAAATGTTGCTTTTTAAAGTACCCAGGATGTGTTGATTCTGTGTTGCTTTTTAAAGTGGTCTTTTTACGGTGGCCCGACTGCGAAAGAATATATATAAAGTATTTCTATTTTCAGACAACTCTATGGCTCGATGTGTGGCACCCGGATGCGTGAGTGTTTAGTCATTGATACCCTGGTTCGAGTCCAACTCGAATTATGAAAACATATCCCGCAAATTATCATTCCATCGATCCCCAAGGGATGTGACTATTCGGAAGAAATGGCTTCGATTCTTTGGACAGGACCTAAACAGCAATACTAAACACATGTACATTTGCTCGCATCACTTCAATCCAGATTGTTTCATTCATACCGATGGCTTGGAAGTACAATACTGATACAAACAGGTAAATTTGAACAAATCCATATTATAGTTACAATTATTACACAAAAATGTTTATTCTTAGCTGTTCCTACTGTCAGAAAGGCCAACGATTCTCATGCCTCGGGAAATCAAAACGGACGGCTCGCCGAAAGGTCTTGATTGACATCAAGCAACAGCAACATCCGCGGAGTTGGTCCAGTTTTCTAATGGGACGAAACATGACTCTCCCGAGAGGGATATTTCGACAAATGAAATCGGGAGCAGCACTATCAACATCTCTAATGAAAAACCTAGTGATTCTGCTAGTTCTGAAACCTTAATTCAAGCACTGCAGTAGGAGGTATCGGAGAGCTTCATGAAGCTAAACTCTGAATTACCGAACCACAATTTCCCCTAGGTTTTGATCTAAATAGATTATCTTTACGCAGCAATGAATAAATGTATACATTTAGCTAAAATACAAAAGAAATAAACTTATTTAGACACATTCATTATACCGTTCCATGATACTTGCAAAGCTAACACGTCACAGCCTCACTATTACTAATGCACTAGTCAGTCCAGACTACCTTTTCATATACGTATCCTGCGTGATAATTGGGTAATCGAGATGTATTAATTACATGATTTAGATATATAACTTTGACACGAATAATGTGCAAGCATGATGTTTACAATATTTGTAAATGTTATAATCCAGAAAATGTCTGAATACTTGCCAAATAATCATCTGGTGATTGATTAAAAGTTAACTCAAATAAGGGACGCATTGACATCAATAGAAGGTGGATATTATAATCCTTTAAAACATGTGAATCCGTAAAAATATAACTACTGTAAATCATGAAAAAGATAATTTTATGTATGTTTTGAAATATTTGAATACCTGATTTGGCATAGCTTGCGCTGAACTAGATCATTCAAAAATGTGAACAAAAAAGGATTTAGCCTCCTCAGGACAGTGTTATTAATGTTCAGACTGTGAGACCCAGTTCACGACTATGGGAGGGTTAATTATGAAGTTAATCCATATTAACCCATTAACGACCAAGCTGTAAAAATCTTTTTTTTTTAACAAAAGTCATTGGTGTAATTTTGATTATTGGCGTTACAGAAAGCCCAATCTTCAATATTCATTTTTTTCCGTTCTTCCGTTTCTAAGAAAATGGTGGCCAAGCGTTCGAAAAATCGAACAGCAACTTTGATAATTTTTCATGACTTTGGAAAGCTTCTATGTGGTAAGGTTTTGGCATCAAATGATATCTCAATTTATTAGCTATCACTTACCATCGATTTCATTCAATTTTGAATAGCTTTATTGGACAATAAATTCGGTATAAAGCAACAAAGTGCGGGAAGTATAGGTTATGTACATAAGTTAAGGGCTTTAAGGTTCTGTACTTAATAGAAACATGTTATAGGTTTGAGCTCTAGACTAGAACTAATTTATTTTACATTGTTTCGCCTTTTTATATCTGACAAGAAACATTATTTAATTACCCGTATCGCCACAGACGGATTTCTTATATCTCTATTAGGAAGCTGCTATTCCTTTATTTACCCATTGTTCTTGCTCTTTGGCTACCCGCCTTCTTTCATGGCTGTATACCTGGCGGTGGGTCTTAATGTAGGGATCTTAACTGATAATCGAACAAAACAAAACTTAATAAAATGTAAAAATATGTAACTTTTCTACGGTATTACTTTGATAAAAGAACACATATTGTGATGTAGGGTAAAACCGTTGGATTGAACCTCCTACAGAACCAAAATTGTAGGTTTTGGTCAATGTTTTTGTTTGGCGCTTTTTTGATTGTTTGTCATTTTCTGAGAAACGGAAGAACGGAAAAAAATGAATATTGAAGATTGGGCTTTCTGTAACTTTCTGTAAAATTATCTTTTTCATGATTTACAGTAGTTATATTTATACGGATTCACATGTTTTAAAGGATTCTAATATCCACCTTCTATTGATGTCAATGCGTCCCTCATTTGAGCTAACTTTTAATCAATCACCAGATGATTATTTGGCACGTATTCAGACATTTTATGGATTATAACATTTACAAATATTGTAAACATCATGCTTGCACATTATTCGTGTCAAAGTTATATATCTAAATCATGTAATTAATACATCTCGATTACCCAATTATCACGCAGGATACGTATATGAAAAGGTAGTCTGGACTGACTAGTGCATTAGTAATAGTGAGGCTGTGACGTGTTAGCTTTGCAAGTATCATGGAACGGTATAATGAATGTGTCTAAATAAGTTTATTTCTTTTGTATTTTAGCTAAATGTATACATTTATTCATTGCTGCGTAAAGATAATCTATTTAGATCAAAACCTAGGGGAAATTGTGGTTCGGTAATTCAGAGTTTAGCTTCATGAAGCTCTCTGTAGCTCTCCGATACCTCCTACTGCAGTGCTTGAATTAAGCTTTCAGAACTAGCAGAATCACTAGGTTTTTCATTAGAGATGTTGATAGTGCTGCTCCCGATTTCATTTGTCGAAATATCCCTCTCGGGAGAGTCATGTTTCGTCCCATTAGAAAACTGGACCAACTCCGCGGATGTTGCTGTTGCTTGATGTCAATCAAGACCTTTCGGCGAGCCGTCCGTTTTGATTTCCCGAGGCATGAGAATCGTTGGCCTTTCTGACAGTAGGAACAGCTAAGAATAAACATTTTTGTGTAATAATTGTAACTATAATATGGATTTGTTCAAATTTACCTGTTTGTATCAGTATTGTACTTCCAAGCCATCGGTATGAATGAAACAATCTATCAAAGTCATGAAAAATTATCAAAGTTGCTGTTCGATTTTTCGAACGCTTGGCTTAACCCATTTTAGGCCAAGCGTTCGAAAAATCGAACAGCAACTTTGATAATTTGTCATGGCTTCGGAAAGCTTCTATATGGTAAGGTTTTGGCATCGAATGATATATATCAACTTTGGCAAGGTTTTGGCATCAAATGATAAAAATTATTGATATTGCTTTGATAAAAGATCACACATTGTGATGTTGGAAAAAAAACCATTGGACTGAACCTTGTTCAGAAACAAAAATGTAAGTTGAGGCGAATATTTTTTTCGGAAGAACGGAAAAAATAATTCTTGAAGATTAAGGTTTCAGTAACGTCGATAATCAAAATAACATCAATGACTTTCGTTAAAGTCATTTCTAAAACTTGGTCGTTGGACAAACAATTGAGAATGTGATATTTCTGTTTAAGTAAATGAAATTCAACTTTCTTCCGTGTAATGTTGAAATGATTTATTTTTCTCTTGAAACGACTGGTGGATCGTTACCGGAATGGGCATGCTGATTGAACCAGTCGGTGGGATATATTACGTGCTTAATCAGCAGCAGTAACAATAATGGTCTTTCCCTTCGGGTCGTCAAAGCGATCCATCGTACGAATATCCATCATCCAGACAATACCATACGCACCAATGAAAATGAAGATAGCCACCAAGAAGAGGCCGGTGAGAATTCCTGGACTGGTGAAACCAACACAGTCCCACGAATCACCGAAACGTTTGAACTCGCTTCTCCCTTCGGTTGGCCAATACGGCTGCAATTGGACTTCCCCGAAGATAATTTGCTTTTTCATATCGTGCGTGTAATACTGGAGGCTATTGCAGTGATAGGAAAAGTGTTGATTTATGTGTACTCTGTGGCGCAAATAATACTGCTCACTGTCGTAAGTTAATCGTACAATTTCCCACGAACCCTGAGCGAGAAGGAAGTTCAGAGAAAGCATTGGGCCGCTGGCGCCCTTGATGTCAATTTGCAGGGTAGTTTCAGAACTGCCTGTGTCATTCTTTTCAGCCTTTTCCAGAGTTACTTCGGACAGGTTTTTACCGAAAGCACCCACGGCGAACTTTTCATAAGCCATAAGGAAGATATTTTCGACAGTCAGAATCTTGGGGACATCTGGTGCTTGTGCGGCTTGCCGTGTGCGACGGATCAGTTTGGAGTAGCGGAAGGAAGGAGTCTTGCCAGTGTATACGGCTAGAATGTTTCCGAACTCGGCACGTAGCTTATTATATAAGCTATCGATAAGCGCATCATGTGACGCAAAGTCATCACCATCAAAATTAACTACAGCAATTGCCCCACCTTTCGGCACAATTCGTTCGCTGAGAGTGCCATCAGCCGAAATTTGGACACTTTGAATCTCGTTGGTTCCCTGCTGGAAAATTTGCAATGGCTCGTTCACATTAGGCAGATAGGATTTACGCGACAGCTTCGCCAAGTTACGAAAGCAAGTTTGAGTATTTAGCTTGCATTGGCTCAGATCCTCGGTTGAGAGCTGGAACGAAATCTTGTTAGCCTTGGAGACAAAAGAAATAATTGAACATGAACATACACGGTCCTCTGCAAAAATCAACGTAAACGTATGCTCATCTGTTTGTGATTCAATCAAGGCTCCAAATTCCGAAGTAGCATATCTCGATAAAGCAGGAACATAAGTGACACTGGAACGAACAAAATACATCACATGACTCACCTCACTCAGCATGAATTTTGTCAGATTAAGCTAATTAAAACTAACACGAATGCATGCCATATTATCTCGAAAAGGTTTGTACGCTACTTACGATGGTTTGCCCCAGATGAATACGGGGACATCGGTACCGTGAATAGCGGAAGGCAATGCTACCAATAAAAGCAGCACTGCGAAGACACAACTCGATTTCATGACTACCTCTTGTTTGACCACTTATTTATTCCTGTCTCCTCTGTGGTTTTACTGTTACTGAAAAAGATTATGGTGAGCAGATTTTCTCCTAACAAATGATTTCGAATAAAAGTACCACTATGGTCGCGTGACCCACACCAGAAAATATATAAAATGACGACACAAAGATTGGATTGCACGTTTTGACAGTTCATCTTGTCAATTAGGGAGCCTAGATTGTAAAGAGGAAACTACCTGTTGCCTGTAAAGAAATAAATAGAGTTGGCATCGTTCTAAACTTCAGTGTTAGGGGCCGTCCACATACCATGTGGACAAAAAAAGCATAATTTTAGACACCCCCCTCCCCCTCCGTGGACAAGCGTAGACATTCCTTATACCCCTCCCCCTGTTGTCCACGTGGACATTCCTCCGGTTTGGAGGAAAAAATCAAGAAATTATATTTTTGACGTAGGACTACGTCTAACCGGAAGATATAGGGGGTGAAATGGAAATCTAGGCACTGAACAAGTAGGAAAAAATGCAAGATTTGGACGGTTATAACTCGAGCATTTCTCAATAGATCGCAAAGGTTTTTGCAACAATTGATAGGAAATATATCTACGCATCTATCATAACGAATAACATTTCATTTTTCTGGAGATAAATAATTGAATAATTGTGAAATATCAAGCATTGTCAAAATACACTATGTGCCCATTTTTGATTGGTCCATTTTGTGCTCCTCAGATCGTACCGACCAAAACGGGCAACCAGAGCAGCAGCAAAATAGAATGAAGCACGATTGAAAAGGAAGAAGAAAAAAATGAACGAAACATTGGTCGCAGTCTCACACATGCGTAATTCTCGAGCCAGCCAGTCAGCTTAAAAATCCCCGCTCCGCTGCCGTAACGATCATTCTCATTCAAACCGTACACCACATCGGTTCGCATCACAACACATCAACAAACCAATCCAAGCAGCCATGTCTGGACATGGTAAAGGAGGAAAAGTGAAGGGAAAGGCAAAATCCCGCTCGAACCGTGTTGATCTGGAGTTCCCCGCAAGGGTAGCTAGGCCGAGCACGTTAGTACCAGTGCAGCAGTCCACCTAGCCGGCGTTATATAGTTTCGGCCGCCGAAGTGATCGAGTTAGCTGGCAAAGCTGCTCGCGACAATAAGAAAACCCGCATTCGGAACAGACCACATTCGGTTCGGTGGACATCAAGACAACAGGCAGTTGCAGCGAGTGGCGAGTGGCAAACGCAATCGCAAAACGGCATCAGGTAACAGAAGAAAAAAGTTTGTTCTTTATACAAACTGCTTTGGTGGCAAATCCAGAACAAGGCGGCATCGAGGGCGTTCGAAATGGTTTTTTTCAAAACCACGAGTACTAAGTTTTCTAAATTGCAACCATTCCATAAAACAAGGCGCTTTTCAGGGCCATTAAACCTTCCAAAAAAGAGTTTAGGAAATACAGTTCAATGCTTTCTAAAACAATATCCAAAATAATAATAAAACACAAATTGATTTTTTCATAATTTGTTTGCCAGGATATGATGAGTATGTGAATTTGGCAGTTGTTCTGAGCTTATTGATTTTCACCAATTCTTAAATTGCTTCTAGATTGAAAGTACAGTAATTTACACTTATCTCGACATTTAACTAATTGGACGGACATGTAATGCGACATATTTAGTTGGACACTTTTGTAAACATAGAGTTCGGGGTCCAAATTATGACCCCACATTGAAAGTTGACACTGTACCACTGTCATCGCAAATGTTCAATTACAGGTTAAAATTACCTCCATTCCGATACTGAGTGGTGGTAATGCGACGTGCCATTGAATGTAATTTACTGTAAAATATGTCACAAGCTGGATGGGAAGAAATTTTCCAACTGTGAAAGCTGTGGCGAGTGGCAAATGCAATCGCTAAACAGAAAAGGTTTAGCCGAACAAGATGGGGATATCGAGTGATAACAAAACAATAAACTTTTTAGATTGAAGATAATTTTGTGATCCTGAAAAGGACCCTTTTTAGCCTGCATGTGAATCCAACGAGCGAACAAATCGTAATGAATGTATTTTCTTCTACTTCTTCTTTTTGGCTTTAAGAGGGTTTAAACTTTTCAGTTCATTCGCCTCTATGAATGTATTTTTTGCCATCGCTCCCTTTTAACGCTCATTCGTTCGTCTCGTTGGACTCGCCCCTCTGGCTGAGTCTGCCGATTTGTCTCTATCCTGTGAGTGTGTACCGCTAGAGTATAAAACACGCGGACCCCAAAAAAATATCTTATTTTCTTTCAAACCGTAAACCCGTGTGGTTGTACGGCATCGGCATCGTGGACGTAACGAAGGAGGACAAGTTAAAGGAAAGGCAAAGTCTCACTCGAACCGTGCAGGTCTCCAGTTCCCTGTTGGTCGCATTCACTGATTGCTCCGCAAGGGTAACTAGGCTGAACGGATTGGTGCCGGAGCACCAGTATACCTAACAGCGATTATAGAGTTTCGGCCGTCGGAGTGCTCGAGTTGGCTTGCAAAGCTGCTCACGACAATCAGAAAACCCGCATAAAGAACAGAGTAGCTTCGGTTCGGCGCTCATCAAGGCAACAATTAGTTTCAGTGAGTGGCAAAGTGTTTCTCCGGCACGTCGCATTAAATGTAATTTACTGAACAACATGTCACAAGCTGGATAGCAAGAAATTTTCCAACTGTGAAAGCTGTGGCGAGTGGCAAACGCAATAGCTAAACAGGAAGGTTTAACCGAACAAGATGGGAATATTGAGTGATAACAAAAACACAACACCAAAGGTTCTTTTCAGAACCATCAACATATTCATGAAGAGTAAACAGTAAACTAATCCATTTTTAAGGTAGATAGGTAGGTATTCACGTAGAAGAAGAAAATAAAACAATATATTTAAAATATATATTTAACAAAAGCTGTCCCCTTTGTATAGTCCTACGTCACTCCGGTTATGTCCCCGACATTACCCACCCGTCTTTTTTTTCGCTTAAATTTCATTTCACGTTTGTTTCTATTTTCTATTCCATATTTTTCTTGATAAAAATTATAGCCTTACTAATGGCAACGCTTTGTCTTGAATTCTTCGATTTTTTTTCAACATTGTCCGGGAGCCTATTATTTTCTTCCGAATTCCATTTACGTTATCTCCATATCCTTTTTAAAATATCAATTGTGGACTTATTCTCGAGTGTGTTTATTAAAGCTGGCTGGCTGTTTGAGTTTTCAAAAAATCAAACAATGAAATCAAGCACTTTGTTAGAAAACAGAATTTTCTCGTCTAAACATCAATGACTTTCGCTTTTACAGGTTCGGTAGTGCCTTAGTCATCAGGCACATGTCATCATAATGAACCTAGTAAAAACAAAACATCTGCGGTACCATCGTGATCGATGATTCCGTTGACCTACACCGCTTAATTGCTAAATCATGCTAAATATTGTCCTGAAAAATTCGTGCCGATTTTAAGAAAAAAACCAGAAGCATATTTTTGTAGACATCGATCATAGATGCACCATTTTTTCCTGAATATTTCAGCATCCTTCATGCAACTTAAAAATTCCATCCTCTCAGAACTTCTACTATGCAGTAAGTTGTTCTTACAAAAATCTTAACAGTTAATAATCTGAAGATGCAATATCTGGTGAGTAAGGCGGGTGGAGTTTTAGAAGTGCCCTAGAAGCATTCTGGATCGTTGATTTTAATACGTTCAGCTGCTAGCAGTACTTGTTGGAATTCATCGAAACTAGTTGCTTGGCAGAAGCTCATGATACAGATTTTCTTCCAGTCCTACCAGACCCAGCCATAACTTTCTTCAAGCGGAAACCTGCTTCGGGGTTCCATTCACTTGCTAAGATTTTGTTTAACTCAACATTCTTGTGAATTATTTGTCCTTTACAATTTGCTACAAATATGTATTTTCGTCGCCTTTTTCAAACGAATCGCAGATTGAGATAAGTCTCTTCAAGTGTTTTTCGGTAAAATAAACCCTTATTTCGGAATCCGGCCGGATTTTGAATTAGCACAATTTTGCGTTCTTTAAGAGGGTATTCTAGTCTAGAAATTTAAAAAAACAATTTTTTTCTTCATATTTCTCTAATTCAGACATTTAAGAATATACCATTGAAGAGACTTTTCGAAAATCTCATTATTTACCAAACTATAGCCATTTTTGTGATGCGATATCTTATGTAGTACGGCCACAAAAATTAACTTTAACATAGAAGCTTCTTTGTTTGTTTTTCAAACTGACTTACACGATATCTCAAGTTCTACTTACCCGATCTATGTTTATTTGAGTACAATCTGTATTCATCTCTCTATCGCATGAACCTATAAAAAATCATAATTTCGTAACTTTACTATTTTAAAAAATCAAGTAACTTGAAAAAATTGTTTTAAACAGCATTTTTTTTCTTCAAATTTCCGCCATTTTATCAAAAAACACGTTTTTGACTTTTCCGAGGTTCATGCGATAGTCGCATCTTTACTGATTCAAAATCTGTTCGATTTGTTTGTTTCAGATAACCAGAAAGGCTGGAATCGTGTTCGCCATGGCACAACTTTTTCTGAACCCCCTCACTTGATCAGCTTTTAATTATGGGTATATTTTTTTCCGTTCAATTTTTGTTTCATTGCTGAAAGATAGATAAACAAATAGTGATATAATGGATGGTAAAAAATGAGTGGGTTATATCTATGATATAACCGCAAGGTTCACGTGGAACTACCTTAGCTTAGCAATCATTCGTTTGTATTGATTAAATTCTTGATTGAATGAAACAGTTTCCAAATTCAATTGAGTTCAATATATTTGCTCTGTGAGTGAAAAAAATGAACAAATGCCGTGTAAAGTCAATTCATTTATTGTGATTGATTGTTCTTCGTTACAAGTAAATTTAATGACGGACCTTTTACGTTTGGTATGATGACTAGAACAAAATATATGTACGGAAGAATTATCAAACGTTTGATGAACCAGCCTAAGGCTGAAAATCTTTCCAATAAAGACAAAAAAAAATTATCAAACGATTATTTTATTTTACATTTCCCTCTGAAGTTTACATCCCAAAAGTGTACATACTTCTCGAATCTCGAATTTACTTGAAACTGGGAAGTTCATTCGCTTCTAGTGGCTGCACGATTTTCCCAGGTTCCTAAGTTTAGAAGATCATGTTAGGACAGACATATTCCACTCTGCACAAAGGCAAGCGAGGACAAAAGTACTCGCAGTTTGCATTTATTTGCAGAGCCGATTTCCCCAGAAACCTCGGTTTTGAAGTCTGTGTTAGGGAAACACATTCCAATCGGAACAAAAATACCCCCGATTTGTATGAATTCGCAATGCCGATTTCTCCACGCTTCATGGATTTGAAGTCTGTGTTAGGGAAACACATTCCAGTCGGAACAAAAATACCCCCGACTTGCATGAATTTGAAATACCGATTTCTCCAGGCACCTTGGTTTAGAAATCTCTATTAGGGAACACATTTCGGTGGGAACAAAAGCTCCCCCTACTTTCGTGTGTTCTTTTTCTTCTTTTTGGCTTTAAGAGGGTTTAAACTTTTCAGTTCACTCGCCTCTAGGCTCTTTCGTGTGTTTGAAATGCCGATTTCGCTGCTTGGTTTTAAAGTCTGTGTTAGGGAACATTTTTCGATGAGAACAAAAGACCCCCTACTTTCATGTATTTGCAATGCCGATTTCCCCAAGGCTGCTTGGTTTTGATGGCTGTGTTAGGGAAACCGTAAATCGGGCCAATCAAAACGATGCAGTTAGGGCGTTTAGATAACGCCTAATATTTTACAGTTATTCAATTGTTTATCTAATGAAAAACAACATTTTGTTAGTTGCGATAGATGCGTAGAAATATTCCCTATCAAGTGATGCAAACATCTCTCCTATCCAGTACGAAATGTTCGACCTATAGGCATTCGAAATCTTTAATTTTTTCCTGCATGTTCTGTGTTTAGGTTTTCATTTTACCCTCCATATATTCCGGTTAGACGTAGTCCCACGTCAAAATATTCTTTGTTTTACTTTTTCGGAGCTCGAAGAAACGTCCGAAATTCGTGTCTCTATCCCCCCTAATCTGATCGAGTCAAATCATATCGGATTGTGCAAATGATGCAACCTTGAAATGAAGAATGCAAAAGTTTATTTCGTTCGGATTGCGATCCCAGCAAACATTAAATCGCATAACAAGCGTATATATAACATCATATGCCCTAAAATTTGGTTGGCATATAATGCGCCTAACTGGCATATGCATGCAAAAGTGGAGGCCATATACATACATGGCAAATGCTTGCCGAATTTGTTTGGATGAATATGCAACTTTGACCGGCTATAATAGCGATTATGTTGGAATTGAATTGCGATCTAATATGATTATATTCATGAATTGTCAAAGCACCAAACACGACTTTTGCCATACTTATATACGATTTATTACAGACATAGAAAAAAACAAATGGCGCAAAATGTTTTCGTGAAACGTTTATTACAACCTCACGAATCGCCATTTTTATATATGAGTATTTATGTTCGTAGAAATAATAATTGTTTGATTGACTTGTGTTGGGAGTGGAATATGTTTAAAATGCCACAGATTGATGTTTGGTGAAAACTGCTCCGATGTGGATTCGAACTCCGGTCGTCTGGATTATCATCCACCAGCTATCTCGCGCGGCTATCTGAAATTTAATTCAGCAGCGGTTAGAACTTTCGAGTGCATCAGCATTTCAATGACATTTCAATATGATGTAATATGTTCTTTATTAGGATTTAATATGATTTACTGTTTCATGATTTTCTTCAGCATGCAACACGATTTACTGCAGTACTGAATCGATTTAAATTATACGCTTATACGACACACAAACTGCATCAGCGTAATATACGCATATGATGCGGATTAAATATATTTTACGACTATGTACAACATAAAATTGATCTTTATTATACCGAATTGCGACTTAATTTGATAATGGTATATAAAATCGAGTTTTAACATTTTATGCGATTTCAAATATACACGATACATACTTTGATTGATATTATATGCGATTATGATTTATTCGGATTTCTTGTAAGACTTGGCACATGCAAAATTATACGATTTAATGTTTGCTGGGATATGTCAAATCCGATCGGGTTCTGTAATATGGGTTAATATGTAGTCCATGCATTGTAGCGTTTTTCGTGATGTTTCGTTTCTCATGAACGAGGTATTTCGACATCTGTAGCGAATCCACTAATTCATGTGCATCAAGGATTAATCTTTTCTTTTAATTTATCAGCAGTAGCAGCATGAACTTTCCAGACAACTCAAAAGAAGCGTATTACAAAAATTAGCAGACATCAATGAAGAACTAAATCATTGCAAGAAATAGATCAACAGAGATACGGCCAGTACGCTCATGGAAGAATTTGTTGTTCGTTTCAATGTTCAGAAATCCTTGAGAGTTCTCGAAAAAAAACCAAACAGTTTTGTCATCAAGAGCAAAAGCTGAATTCAACCCGCACTTAAGTCGTAATTTTTAATACTACAAAAAATCCAACATTCTTTGTGTTATTGGGTGTCTTTATCCTGACGGATTTAATGGACCTCTATTACCGATTGGAATAAATTGATGAATCCTAGTTCATGTGCGTTACCTTTAAAATATTTCAGGAAAGAGGTTCAGTCATATGAAAAAATATGGATGTTTGACCGAGCAGCACTCTCAGGCAGTTCCGTCTATTTATTGATGAATACTGAGTACTCAGGGTGGGCGTGAAGTTCAAAAAATCGTGTAAATACAAAACAGATCTCATTAAGTTTTTATTATTAACTTGAATGTTTTACTTTAAAAAATACTTAACGTGTCTACGTGGACATGTTTTGAATAAACGTTCCCTGATTTCTTTGGGTGCAAATCAACTCTCCCGCCTCGGGTGCGAAAGCTTCACTTCGACGCCACTGATGTTAACGGTAATGACTATCGTCACTACGAACGAATTTTGATGATTCGCATACCAATCGAATCGCAAATTCTCGAAGATTTGTTCGATGCATTACGCATTGCGATTCGCTAACCCGTAAACGGTTCAAATTAACGAAAATTGGAAGTATTTCCATTTTCCTACGCATTTGTTCTGCACATTTTTGTTCTTATTTACCCGTGCCCTTGTCAATAATACCATGGACAGACATACAGCTGTACTAGCGTTGTAAGTTTACAGCGTTCTGCAGGTACCATTGTACCATGACACACATACTTTAACTGTACATAGTACTGCATGTCAAGCCGAAAATCAGAAATTTGACCAATTTTCTCCACATATTTCATTAAAAAAAGGTTTTTATTTCGCGTTTAAACTATCAAACACCAAAAAATAAGTTTCCAATCTGAGCTATTAATTTAAGAGAAAGTCAATGAAAAGAATGTTCGGAGAACGAACGGAGATTTAAATGACGTGACTCTGCAACATTTCCTTTTAGTGTCATTCTAGACAGCGATCAGCCAACACTAAATAATTAACCCGTTTCTGACTTTGTGGTTAGCGGACATCGGAGATATTCTGGATTTTTATTTAATGTATTAAATTATGTCTTCTCCATCACATCATATCCTATTACATCACATTTTACTAGGATTTCGAAAAACAGTGCACTGGCGTACACGATTTCAGCCTTTCTAGTTATCTGAAACAAAGAAATCCTAGGGATTCTCAATCAATTAGGATAATTTGTGTATTGTCTATTCATTAACAGGTCGTAAGGGCCCCTACTCAAATCTAAACATGAATGTTACACAACGTCATCACATAGAAAAATCATAACATAGTAAAACCTGGGTCATGCGGATAGATTCAAATTGGTTGTCAAAAATAATCCAATAGAAATGTCAAAAGAGATCCAATAGTCAGGAGGGAAAGTGTTACTTTTCTTAGAATAATTCACTTCATATTATTATTATTAAAAGCGAAAATAATCAAGTTAACAAAAATGTCCTGGAGTAAACCTTATATCAAAACCAAATTCATATGGCAAACTGAAGTAGTTCAGGAAAAAAGAACTAAAATTCCAGCGAAGCGATCGGAATAATTGAAACTCGAACAGCATGGTCACTCTGTTGAATAATCTTTGTAATCACTGAATCCAATGAACATATCGTTGTACGGGTATTCGTAGCATCGCATTATTTCGAAAAGGTCGAGGTCGAACGTCGATCCGTCCTAGCAAAGCGTCAGCTATCAGCTAAACTCTGGCTGTTTATCTACGGACCGACGAAGGTTCTAAGTTGATCAGCTAACAACGACTCTCGTAACCCGTTCGTCCACTACAACCTGCGAAATACATATCTCACGAACCGTCGTTGAACTGATTCAACTCTTTCGACGCCGTTGTTGCATTGAGGAGTCCAAAATGCTGAACCATACTCTAAAACAGAGCGAGTTAGAGTAGAGGGGTTAGAGGCAGTAGATATCCGTTACATTTATGGTAGATGAACGTGTGAAGATGAACGAAAGAGTTCTGGACTGGACGTACAGTAGTTTGGCCGGATACCGGACATCCGGCAAGCTTTGAGTCCGGATGGCCGAATATCCGACAGCCGGGTGCGAATACGAAACTGGACGGAATGCATGTGTGCATGAAGCACATAAAGGATTACATTTTAAGGAGAATAATAATAATAATATAGTAATAATAATAAACGATGATTGAATTTTCCGCTTAGAATGAATACCTTTTGAAAGAGAATAAAAGTTTTCTGCAAAGATTTTTTTCTGATAAGGATTTTCTGCTACAGTGATAAGATTTTTGTGGATATATTGATATAGTTCCAATACTGGACGAGCAAGAGTAAGGACTACGAATTCAAATTTGTCAAGAATATCAATCAATTATTTGCATTCAAGATTAAAGTATTAAGAACTGTCTTCATGGGTGATAATCTGAGAGAGGATACCTCTTCTATATATTCGAATTAATTCCGCATGTTGCTGCAAAAAAACAAAAAAGTATTTAGACAAGGACGAGACTACACATAGAACACCGAACTTGCCCCGCATGAGAGCATCCTTAAACGCTGGATTGGGGAGTCATTTCAACTACTCAGAAGAATATCCAAATTACCCAATTGCAATCTATTTGGACCCGGAGTTTATGTCAGACTATTTAGGAGTTCTTGAAATGAAACAGCTCAGCAGAAAATATCATTCAAGTATATAAAATATCTTTCGACGAATCTTCCGATTAACAGTTCATCACCGTCTTCAACATCTGCTGAACGAAGCAAAAGAGACGAAACTGAATCAAACCTTACACGCGAGACTCACGACACTGTTTCTATCGAAGTGGCAAATGAATATATTAGTCAGCTTTCAGAGTCGCTGTCAAGAATTAAATCCAAATCGACTGTTACGTCAAAACATTTCGAATCAATCGCAATCACGATCCTTATATTTGGTGGTCTTTAAACACTAAGCAATACCCCCAACTGGCAAACTTTAAAGATTATCTTTCAACTCCTTGCAGTATTGTCTACAGCGAAAAACTGTTCTCTGGAGCTGGTCTGGTGTACGAAGCAAAGCATAACCGATTAACAAAAATTGAAAATCGTTCGTTAACTGGACCGAAAAAAAAACTATCCAGCTATCGAATTTCACGTTTGTTATTGTTACATAAATGCTTGGCAGCCCAGTTAACGCACGGCCAGTTAAATATAAGTTCAGTTGAAGAAAGTCCAGTTAGCGAATGATTGCTGTTTTCATTCATCCATCATAATTTATCAATGGTTAGTCTTGAGTACTGTCAATAAATTAATGTTATGAGTTAATATATATTCAATTTCGAACAACGATACCGGATAGTTACCGGATACCCGTTTCATCTCTATTCTTTATCAACAATGAACGAGATGTGCGATTTGAACGAGAGTTGCGTGTCCAAGATCACTCCTAGGTTCTTGACTAATGCGCTCGATTTCTGTGTCGAGCTTGACATATTCATATAATATGGTCTGTCTCGTGCGCGAGAAAGAGATATCAGAACATTTAGCGGGGTTTACATTCGTTCGGTTAAGAATACACCAATCGGTGAAGGCATCCAGCTGTCTTTGAAAGGAGCGACAATTATCAATTGAGCAAACCCGAAGGTAAATTTTCAGATAATCTGCATATGATAAATGTACTCGTCATCGGTCGGGAGGAATTTTCAACGCACACAGATATAAAGTACGGTCACCAAGTGTCCACCAAGCAATTCCATGTTTGGTTTTCTACAGCCCCGCTTCGAATCTGGAGTCACTAAACACCTTCGCTTCTAACCTTACGACTATTATCAGCATTTCTATCACAACGAAAAACTTCAACAATTGTAGCCGTGAGTCTGACCAAGTCTCCTTGAGAACAACGAAGTCGTAGCATTGATCCTAGATAGCGACAGCCGACGATTTCCTGGTAGTGATTGAACGAGAGAACGTTGGAACGCGAAGTAGTAGACGCAGATGTCGAGGTGCACGGAACTGGAATTCGAGGGGGCATCAGGCGACGAAAAGACCGAAGTGTGAAGATACTTGCCCACTGAAGCAGACTGGAAAACCCCCCATCTACTCCTGCCATCAGGACCAAGACCATTCTGGTTCATCATCAATACTCGAGCAGGCGTGAAAGTCGAAGTTGCGGTGATGCAGCTGGAACTCAAAACGGTATCAGGCGACGGAGAGACTGAAACGTCAAAATACTTGTCTTCTGAAGCATGTTGGAAAACACCTGGCTTGTAACTTTCACCAGGACCGAGACGACTACATATGACGTACGCTGGAATGAAATTGCACAACGGCGGCAAAAGAGCCGGGGGCTTCCAAGGTATTTTTCACGATGCGTCCCGGTTCAAATGTTCGTCGTACTACGTATTCTTTTTCTCCTCGGGTTGGTGATCTTCTCGAACACGTTTCGGCTTGTTTCAGATAGGATTTGAAGAGACTTGATGGAAGCCGCATCCGACAAGTTTCATTCAGTGCAACGCGATGAGAATTTCACAACAATCATCAAATGCAAGCACAGTACTCCACAAACGAAACGAAACGAGTCCTCTTATCAAACGATAACGCGATATTACAGCATGACAACGCACCGGCGCACACCGCTAAAGACGTGAAGGATGCAAAAAAATACCCTTATCCGAGAAATTTTATCTTACCCGCCGTTTTGTCGTTTTTTCACCATTCGCCGTTTTGTTTCAAAGATACCTGCACTTGGAGAGCAATACTTCGCAGAACATAAAGATTTCGAAAAATAGGTCGGCGAATGGTCACATGGTGTAGTAGTTATACCGGAATGATTGCTATAATATCTACGGTAGCTCGGATGCTAGCTTACACTGTGTAACTAGGACTTTAGGTCACGAACACACATTGAAATGTTTGTCTGTTCTAACCGTTCGAAGCGTTCCAATAACACAAAGAATGCGCATCGTTTTTTTGTGGCCAGTAGGCAAATCCTGTGAACAATTGTAGGCAAAAGTGAACAATTGAAGGCAAAATGGTGCGAAAAAATACGAAAAGAAATAAAAAGAAAAATGTTGCAAAAACCACCGATTCTGACATTTTTGACAACATGCTCGGTTCGGAAGTTAGCCCTGAATATAATATCCCGTCGAGGTCACCACCAGCCCAAGAGTTTTCAATCCTCACTGGGTCGCAAACTCCAACCAGCGCATTGAACGTTCAATCAATGGCCGTAGTTGTAGACGGGAATACCGTAACAGTTCCCTATACAGCTGAATCAACAATTGAAAATGCAAATGATGAGACAAGCTTGAGTCGGTCATCCGTCTGTGACAATGTCGACTATCAAAATGAAACTCCACTTGTTTCGAATGCTAGTAAAACCAATGTTTCGAAAAGGAAAACCACAACTGTGGCAAGAAGGAGTGCAGTTGAAACTGGCTCAAAAGCGTTACGGGAGATCGCAAAGTATCAATCCAATGGTGATCTATTGTTTCCAAAGCTTCCATTCGCTCGGCTTATCCGCGAGATACTGCTCGAATACAGCTGCATGGATTTGCGGATAACCTCGGAAAGTTTGCTATGCCTCCAGGAAGCAGCGGAAATATACGGCGTACAGCTGATGGAAGATGCTTTTCGATGTACCATACACCGCGATCGGCAAACGTTGATGCCCAAGGACATGCGGCTAGCACTAATGCTGCGCAAAGACAGTGTCATGTACTGAAATGTGCCTGCGGGGTTTGCTTAATTTTACTTTTTTTTTATTTCGGTTTAATTTATTTATTGTATTTGTATTTATAAAATGTGATTGTGATGTTTTCAGAGTTAATAAAACTGTACCTTCTGGATTTTTAATCAACAATAACGATTTTTGATCGACAAGGTCTCAATTGTCAACGAACTTATTTCCATTGTATTCGATTAATATATGTGTATCGAAACCGTCACGATCTATTTCGCGATTCACGGTTTCCCACAGGGTGCCGATCGAGTTGAGATCCGGAGATTGTGGGAGCCAGTCCATTGTATCGATCACTTGAAAAATGATTGTTGCAAAATCCATCTTGTCGGCACTTCATTCAGAATGAGGCCGAGGTGACATTGAGTCGGAGTACATACGAAAATTTGATTGTACGATAACTGACGGAGAAAAACATACAATTTTGTTGTTGGCTTTTCCCTTAAGTTACGTAACACTAACATTATCCGTGCAAAAATGTTTGAAAAATTTCAGAATATTTTTACTTTTATTAGGTAATGAAAATATCAACGTAAACAATCAGACATCTGCCCAGGCCCATGTTGCATCGTTACGGAACCGTTTGGTACATCACGCCACTCGGGTCCGCCAACCTACGGTCGACAACGTGGAGCGTGCAGCGTCAGCAGTATGCAGTCATAAGAGGGCCGCGAGCGCATGGCTCGCCCTCTTTTTCGCTGTGCAGTTCTTGTGGAGCACCGGTGGTGCCGTGTGATTAGTGATAAGTGGATAAATTGTTGAAAGTAGTTAGTTTTTAAAAGTGTTTGCATATCACGATTCCCATAAGTGGTGTCAGAAGTGGGATCGTGAGGTGTTAAAATAGTGGAAGATCCCGCCGCACGAGTAACCAGCCGTCGAAGGATCACCCGGATGCTGCAAACACAACCGTAAGTGAATTACTTCTCAACATCTAAAACTCTATTATCAATCATGCCGGAAACAAGAGCCAGTGAACTTGAAGCACTCAAAACAGAGCTTGAACAGCTCCGAGCATTGGTAGTGGCCAGGGAGGGCAACAAATATGCCATCCCCGACCCTATTAAAAATATGTCGGAATTTTCCGGAAATAAAAAGGAATTGGCAAGTTGGCTCAAGGAAGTCAACGAGCTTTACGAAATGTTTAAAATAAAAGGCGAGAACGGGCAACCCGACTCGCTTAGCTCGATATATTTGCGGGCAATAAAAAATAAAATCAAAGGGGACGCTCGCGTGATATTATGCGCAAATGGTGATCCCGATACCATTCACGGTATCAAATCGGTTCTCATCGAACAATATGGGGACCAGAAGGACTTCGCCACTAATTTGTCGGCGATGTTCCATTTGAAGAAAGGAGATAAGAATCATTTGAGATTCTTTAATGAAATCAAAGAAATTAACACTAGGCTAAAAGCCAATCTATCCTCGAACCCGTTATCGGCTCGAGAGGTAGTTGATGTGATAACAATCACACGATATTTGGACAACATCGGAGAGCCCCTGGCCTCCATTATCAGGCAATCGAAACCAAAATCTTTAGAAGAGGCATACCAGGCTGTATGCACTAATCAAAACGCGGAAAGTAGAACGAAACCCGCAAAACAAATTTTCAAACAGCACAGTAACCCTAGTAGCAGTGGTTCTGGTGGCTATAATAATAACAACAACAGCAACAGCTCTTACAGAGCATATGCCAAAGAAACGAACGCAAAAACTGCATTCAAACGACCGATTCAGCAATTTAAACCGCGCGTGGAACATAACACCAACGAGGTTGACGTGGATAGTGATGATGATGATGACGATGATGACAATAACGCGACCGAGTGCGAAGTGCAAAATACACGCGAAGTAAATTTTCACAGAGGAGAGGAAGACCAAACAATAACTTGAACAATTTCATTCCTTACATTCGCTACCGATCTAACAAGGGAATCTTAAAATTCTTGATAGACACAGGTGCGAACAAATCGTATATGAATCCAGAACATGTGGCAAACGCAAAAGTGACTGATCAGCCAGCCATCGTCACGAACAAAAATGGAAAATTTATTTTGGATAAAGTGGTGCACGCGAATCTTTTTCCGAAAGATGTCAACAGAGCACTACCATTTCATGTGTTTAAATTTCATAAATTTTTTGACGGGCTCATAGGGTACGAAAACTTAGCAGCCTTGAAAGCCGTGATCAATACAGATAAACACGAGTTGATTATTGGGAAATCTACGTACCAATTTTACCGGTATTTCCCTTCTTCCATGAATTTTCACGAAAATTTCGAAACTTTCATGAAAATTCCAACTTTACAAGATGGAACGTTTCTAATCGAAGATGAGCTTAACATTACTGCAAATGTTTCAGTCCAACCGGGACTTTACTTGGCAAAGAATAATAGTGCGATGGTTCATGTACATTCAAAAGGCCTACCGAAGCCTATATTGTCGAAACCATTCGAAAATAAAGACTTTCTTATAAAAACCGATAATCCAAAAGAGAATTTGAATTTCCCTGCGGATCATCTAAATAAAGAGGAGGTCAAACTTCTTGCAAAGACCTTACAGCCATTCAAAAGCATCTTCTTCCAGGAAGGTCAAAAACTTGCCTTTACACATCAAGTAAAGCATAGAATAGAGACCACCGATAACAAGCCAATACACCAAAAGACATATAAATATCCGTACCATCTAAGAGAAATAGTGAGTGAACAAATCCAAAAGATGTTGGATACAGGCATTATTAGAGAGTCTTTATCTGCCTGGACTTCTCCTATTTGGGTCGTACCTAAGAAGGTCGACAACTCAGGTGCGAAAAAGTACCGCATAGTGGTAGATTACAGAAAATTAAATAAAATCACACCGTCTGATCGGTATCCAATACCGGAAATCAGCGAAATTTTGGATCGTCTAGGAAATGCGCAGTATTTCTCTGTGCTCGACCTGGCCAGCGGGTTCCACCAAATAGAGGTAGACCCAGCTGACATCCCAAAAACGGCGTTTAACGTCGATCATGGGAAATACGAATTTGTGCGGATGCCGTTCGGATTGAAGAATGCGCCCGCAACATTCCAACGCCTGATGGATTCGGTATTACGGAAACATTTAGGTATTAGATGTTTCGTCTATATGGACGACATCATAATTTTTTCCAGCTCTTTGGAAGAGCACATGAAAGACATTCAAAAGGTTTTAAAAACTCTAAAGGAAGCAAACCTTAGAGTTCAGTGTGACAAGTCGGAATTCCTTCGTAAAGAAGTTGAATTCCTCGGTCACGTGGTTACTACGGAAGGGGTTAAACCTAATCTCAAGAAGGTTGAAGCAGTGAAAAACTGGCCTCTTCCGAAAACCCCGAAGGAACTAAAATCCTTCCTTGGAACAATTTCATACTATAGAAGATTCATTCCCGACTTTGCTAAAATCGCAAAGCCGATGACAAGTGTGCTTCGTGGAAAAACCAAATCCATAGAAATTACTCCGGAATATGAAAAAGCCTTTACTGAATTGAAAAATATAATGAGTTCGGATCTCTTATTGCACTACCCCAATTTTGACGAGCCGTTCGTTTTGACTACGGACGCGTCAAACTTTGCGATCGGGGCGGTCCTCACACAGATAGTGAATGGAGGTGAAAAACCCATTGCCTATCTATCAAGAACATTGACAAAGGCGGAAGAGAAATATTCTGCCACCGCCAAGGAACTGTTAGCTATCTATTTTGCAGCTAAAAAGTTCCGGCCATATCTGTATGGTAGGCAGTTTACCATATACACAGATCATGAGCCTCTTACTAAGGAAATCAAGTTAACAGATGCTACAGGACGAGTGACTCGCCAACGGCTATACCTGGAGCAATTCGATTTCCAGTTGGTTTACAAAAAAGGAAAACAAAATGTAGTGGCCGATGGTTTATCCCGGATACCACGAGCTGACGAATCTGAACTAAATATTCAAACCGTTTTGCAAAACGAGCTTTATGAAAATGACCCGATATATGGACCAGAAATAATTAACAAGTTTAGGAATCAGCTGATAATTAATGTGTCAAACGATCCTAGAAAATCGGCTCACATATTTTATTCTATATTTTCAGGTTACAGCAGGCATACTTTCAACCGTGGAGAATATTCCGAAGATGAAATCCGAAACATTCTTAAAAGTTATCTTTCCCCGACCATATCCAATGGTATATTCGCTCCCCTAGAGATTGCACAATTGTGTTCTAAAATAATGAAAGATCAATTCAAAGGCATGAAAGTACAATTTTGCAATCTAAAACTCCCTGATCTTATTTCTAAAACTGATCAAGAGGAATTTATTCGTAAGAGCCATAATTTTAACCACAGAAGTTGGAAGCTCACATACGAGGAGATTCGTCAGTCAGTTTTCTTCCCCGATATGATTACGAAGATCAAATCATTCGCAAAAAATTGTGAGGACTGCAAGTTCGCGAAATACGAACGACGTCCCTTCAAAATTCCAATAACTCGAAGAGCATACGACAAACCATTAGAGAACATTTTCATTGACGTATACGTCAAGGAGGGTGAAAAATTCCTTACCCTTGTTGACGCATTTTCCAAATTTGCCCAAATTTTCAAAATCCAGAATGAAACGGCGGATGAGCTGATCGAAGTAATTACAAAATACTTTAAAATTTTCGGCCTACCAAAAACTATAACATGTGATCAAGCCACATCTTTCAGAAGCTCAAAATTCAAAACCTTTCTCCAAAATCAAAATATTGATATACACTTTGCCAGTACTAGTAACAGCAATGGCATTGTCGAGAGATACCACAACACGCTTTTAGAAATGTACATGTCAAACAGGAGAAAACTTGAAGAACTAACCTTATACGAAGGGCTCTCCATAGTAACTGCCCTATATAACGATACCAAACATTCAACTACGAAATTAAGACCTAGGGATATAATTTTTGGAAATTCTCATTCATTGAACCCGGAGGATATAAATACACAGAAAGCAAAAATAATACTAACTGCCAGGGAAAATATTGCGTTAGAAGCGAGGACACACAATCAGAAAAATGAAAGTCAAAACAATAAAGAATATGAAAACCTCACCATCAGTGAAGCTTTAGTTAAAGGGAAAGGAAAGCCGACCCCTTACACCAATAGATTTAGGCCAATTAAAATCCAAAGTCAAACCAGCAAAACTGTAACAGACGAAAAGGCTATCAAAATTCACAAATTAGATATGAAAAGAGCTAACTAAAACAACACTTTATATTTTCTTGCAGAATACTGTGGCTCCTTACGCTGGTAGGGATGGCCACTTCAGACTTGAGAATTCATACCCTGGATCAGAGTCCGATCATTATAGTTCCGTTAGGACCCGCTAAAATAAGCACTAGTTCTCTGCGAATTGTGCACCCCATAAACTTGACCTCAATTGGAACAATTGTAGAAAACTTTAACGCCGTTTCTATGGAGAGATTGTCGAATCAAACGCCTTTTAAGTCAATAGTTAAAGCAAAATTAGACAAAATAAACTTGAGTTACAACCGAATAAAACCACTACGTAGGAGAAAACGATGGGAATCTCTCGGAAAGGCCTGGAAATACGTATCGGGAAGCCCTGATGCAGACGACCTTAAGATTATAAATTCGTCATTAAATTCATTAATTAGCGAGAATAACAAGCAAATAAGAATCAATAGTGCTTTCGATTCACGAATGAGCAACATTACAAAAGCAATTAACGTCATACTGGAAAATGAGGAAAATGTAATACATTCCTTAGAGGGCTTTGATGTATTAGAATTAATATTCAAAATTGATGAGCTATTATACTACTTAGACATAATCGAAGAGGCGATCACACTAGCGAGACGGAGTATCCCAAGCAGCCGCATCATTCACCTCGACGAATTGGAAACCATTCATCATTCCCTCATTAATGACGGTTTCGGGCTTAACTCGGTCGATAGCATACTTAGTACTGCCAATGCCTACGCAGTATTAAACAACGAAATTTTCATGTACATACTGAAGATACCCAGGATCAAAAATGTACAGTACACCCTCAACTTCATTGAACCAGTCATTGTAGATCACCACAGAGTCCACCTACAAACACAGTTTTATTTGAAAGGACAGAAATCATTCATGTTAAAAAGCGCTTGTTCCAAAGCCAACGCCATGTTTATATGTTCCTCAACGGATCTAGAACCTTTGACGGGTTGTATGCAACAATTGGTCTCCGGAAATACAGCAGAGTGTCCCATAGAACGCACCTACGGAAACAAAACTATTCGGAAAATCAATGATGGCAATATAGTCGTCAATGCAATCAATGTAACACTTTCGTCAAACTGTTCAGTCACCCAACGCACTCTACAGGGGTCGTTCCTAATCCAATACTCAAACTGTACACTGAAATTGGATGACGAGGAATATGTCAACACAAACATGGAGATACAGCCGTTCATACCTACCACGGGATTGAAGGTAAATCCAACCAAACTGTTTAACCACATTCCGTTGGAACATTTACAGGAGTTACATATGGAACAGCGTAACCATATCACACACCTTAACCTGACAGCCGAAAACCTCCATTGGAAACTTCATTTCCTGGGATGGATAGCATCCGTAATCTCATCAACTTTACTAATCTGCATACTGGGTTCATCCATAATCATCGTTTTGAAATTCGCCGCCTGGAAGACACTCCTTACCAACAGCAAACCAGAAGTCATCGAACAGGATACCATCGCATCATCCGAGGCCCATCCCGAGTCCAGAGAGGTACCGCTGATACTTCAGCAGTAGACGAAAGCCGAGGACGTCTTTCAGCTAAGGGGGAAGCCGTTACGGAACCGTTTGGTACATCACGCCACTCCGGTCCGCCAACCTACGGTCGACAACGTGGAGCGTGCAGCGTCAGCAGTATGCAGTCATAAGAGGGCCGCGAGCGCATGGCTCGCCCTCTTTTTCGCTGTGCAGTTCTTGTGGAGCACCGGTGGTGCCGTGTGATTAGTGATAAGTGAATAAATTGTTGAAAGTAGTTAGTTTTTAAAAGTGTTTGCATATCACGATTCCCATAAGTCATAATCGAATTTCCACTAATAATATTAGTCTTGTTACTTGTAAGGGGCTGTCCACATACCACGTGGACAGAAAAAGCACGATTTTAGACTCCCCCCTCCCCCTCCGTGAACAAGCGTGGACATTTTCATATCCCTCCCCCTGTTGTCCACGTGGACATTTTCCTTATTTTATTAGAGTAATTGAGGAAATGAGTGAAAGACGCAAAATTTGAATTTTATTTCTATTTAAGTTTATTTTGTTTCAAATTTTACTAGCTGTGCCCTGCCACGCTTATATAAAGGCTATCTGGTTTGTCAACACGGAAACGTAAAAAATTATCTTATTATTCTTACATATTCAATACTAGGAAGTTTATTTACGTTCACAGCTTTATTTGAAAATCTGGAAATTTTTTTCCGATCTGCCAATTGCTGTCTCGATCCTCTCAATTTAAAAAAAAAAGTTTCATTTTTTCAAAAAAAAATAATAGCTTTGAAATCTGCTGCCCGATTGAAACAAGTTTTTTTCCAATCAATCCACTTCCTATGAAAACTTAAATAAATGTTCAAACTTTCTCATAAATTGAATAAAACATCGAAAACGTTTATATCTGTTTCAAATATTGTTATATACAGGTTGTTAGGTAGCTGATCCACAATATTTCAGGAGGTGATTGAATTTGATTGGATTTGATGAAAAAAACATTCCTCGCTTATGGTCAAATTTCAACTAAGAAACAATTATTGAACTTTCCTTGAGACCGATTTTTTTTGCCTTAAACTGATTCCAATTAAAAAAGTACGCTGTTTAGCACGATTCAATTTCTTTCATTTCAAAGATGAGGAAATTTTGCATAAAATTCTGTTGTGAAATATTATTTTAATATTATATTATATTAAAAATAGTGGATGATACCAAGAATGATAACAGTGTGGTTTCAAGAAAGGAATTGTAGAGTGGTTGGAAAGTTTCAATTGGATTGATAGAAACAATACAGTTTATCATGCATTTTTGGAAAATTGGGTTTGGGTTTTTGGGTTTTTACCCATAAAAACACAACATTTTAAGTTTTTTCTTTACTTCTGAAAAGTACTTGGTTCCATTAATTTAAATGTTTTACAACTTCATTCTATGCAAAATTTTCTTATCATTCAAATGAGCAGCATAATCATTATAAGTAGAGTACTTTCTATATTAGTCAGCTCAAGGCATAAAACTGAGCTCAAGGAAAGTTCAAAAACTCTGTCCTAGTTGAGAATTGACCATATGTGTAGAAGATTGTTTTCAACAGCATCAGGATAGCCTCTATAATTTCCTGAAATATTCCGACTCAGCTACCTAATTCAATGTATATTTTTATTAGAATACTGGCTCATTCGTATTAAGCTTGACGAATAGTGGTGCATGGACAATCTCATAAAAATGTGACAATACATGAGTTTTTCAACATTATAAAAGAACCTTTTAATATGAAAAAAATAAGAAATATTTTTTTTAATATCTCGAGAATGGCTGCATTTAGAAGGAGATTAATAATGAGTTTTTTTGTTTTAAATCACATCAGATTTTTTAATTTGTGACTAAAAATGTTTGTTAACATACAAAAATTCGAAGTTTCGAAAATTCATAAAAAATCGATGTGCTACAAAGTTCTTCAAAAATAGTTTTATTATCTTGGACTTATTTTTTAAATTTCCTACATGACTATTATTTCATATGAAAAATTTAAAAATACATATTTTAGATATCGCAAATTGAAGTATTTTTTGTAAATAGAAAAATAATACTAACAATTTGCTCGGTGTATATTTTTTTCACGTTCAAACATCAATAACCTATAACTCTTTCTAAGACACTATTTCGGTACGAGTCATAGTTTTTGAGATATAAATTATCAAAATTTCTCTTACTAAAATCGATACGCTCTTTTCAAAAGCTACACTTGAGTCCAAAAATTCTCAATTGCTGTGGAAAACTCATATTTTATCCAATCAAAAATACATATTTCTTAAATCCGCGTTTTTAGGACGATTTCATTTGGAGTTGAAATCTCAACCATTATGGAATCATTCAATTTTTATAGTTTTGGGCTATGAGCGTCTATGCATGCCCCGTAACTAGAAAATTTCGATCATTTGAAATAGTTTGGCCATTTACACACGTTTTCGTGAGATATTTTTAGAATACAGATTTCACTGAAGATGTTTAATGATTTGAGAAAAAATATATATAATCATTTGACTGGCCAGCACTCTCAGGCGGCTCAATCCGTTTATTGATAAATACAGAGAGTTTTGGAATTCTTGAATATGTAACCGATTTTATTGAATTTTGAATGTACAGGTGATTGTATTTAAAAAAAATATTTATTCTTCCTGTCCACGTGGACTCACTCTAAACCCCCTCCCTCCTCTTCGTGGACAAGCGTGGACATTTTCTTACTTTCACCCCACCCGATACGGTCCCGACGTGACTCTTGCAGCCAAGTGGCCCACCAGAGTACAAGTCCAAGCGCCAGCCTTGTTTTGGATTGACTATGAATACCCTCATTCAGAGAAATCAAGAAAATCTCCTTTACGAAAAATTCCTAGACCGGCACTTAAAATACTCTCAAGTTAATATCCTTTATATCTGTGTCACACGCGCGACGCTCAAACATTTGTAGACTACTTTATTTTGTTAACTAATACAATTATAAAAACGACAAAATAAAAATAAAAATAGTCCATCATCACCAAGACCATGACAGGCATAATAGAGATCAATACAAATTAAAAAAAGATAATTTGAAAAATTTAAATAGTCTATATAATAGAATCCGTTAAAAAAAAACTTCGTCAGATTCATTGAAAATATTAAAAACAAACTGCAAAAAAAATGTCCACATTAAATTATCCGTTCGTATTAAACTTCGTCAGTAAAGATCTTTGTCACAAAAATTTCGACTGTTAATAAAACACAGCTTTTACGTGTCAAATACAGTGCCTCCTTAATTCTGTAAGTGTTGTTGCGCACTTAATATGTCTTGGCATCGAGTTGAACACATTTATTCCTTTAAAATACAACGAATTTTGTGAAGCACATGTCAAGAAATGCGGTGTTCTGAATTCATTCGCATTTCTAATGTTAGAACTATGAAAATCACTTCCTCTTTCAACTCGATCACACAAATATCGAGGCAGCAAACCATAAATTACTTTAAAAATGAACACCATAGTTGAATAAACAATTCTTTGCTTCACCGATAACTATTGCAGAGCGTCCAACGTTAAAGATGTGGATACTAAAATGTAACAGATTCACACATTTTAGTATCAACCGCATTATTTCGTTTTGCAAACGCTGTAATCTCGATATTTGTGTTTCATTGGCCAGAAATTTGGAACAGGAATGACCTTCTCGATATCCCGGTTGTTCTGGTATTAGCAAAGCAGCAGCTGGCCTTTAACGACTACTTCTAATATTTTCTCTAGCGTGTGCAACATATTGATGAGAGGAAACTCTTCGGCTTTAATCGTTCCAGCAACCTTTTAAATTGAAACTATTAAATATTCCTTCCACACCTTAAGACGCGTCCACATTACGCCAATCGGCCTTGGCCGCCCGGTAAAGCCGACTAAATGTGGACGTACCGCCCGGGCTTGCCGACGTGCCGAAAACCGACTCGAATCAAACCAAACCCAACCCAAAACAAGTGGGTCCGGTTCGAGAAAGTCGAACCAAAACAAAACGAAGTAAATTAGCGTTGACGACATAGTGCTTCGTGTGTTCGTGACGGCTTCGTGCATCCGATGGGACTTTGGCTTCGTGCACCCGATGGGGCGTCCACATTACATAACGAACCGAATATGTCGCCTGGTACAGGCCGATCGGAATCATTTGGCATAATGTGGACGCGCCTTTAGGCACATGCCCAGTTAGCAAAGATTTATTAATAAGGTCCAGCAAGATGTGATCGATGACATGAAAGCAATTTTGAATAACTCTAGCATTGACATTATCCACTCCAGCCGTTTTTCCTAAAGACAAGCAAATAGTTTTAAGTTCGTTTAATGTAATTGGGTGGAAACTTTCAAATCTACAACTACTATTAAGCGGCTGTTTTATTTCATCAGGTTCATCGACCAATTCAATGGACTGATTGATCAATGAAACACTATTGACAAAATAATCGTTAAACTTAGATGCTATAGCCTGTTCAGACTGTTCAAGTGTGCCATTAGAAGTTATGGACCGTTGTTTGCTACTACTAGGTTTTAATAAAGATTTCAAAATTTTCGATAACTTCTTGCTGTTGCTTTGATGCAGATCAATCTTCCTCTGAATGTATTTACAACGAGTTTTTTAATCGATTGTGAATATCTATTGCGTACATTTTTTTCGTGCATCATCTGTCTTGGGGGTCTCCGTAGCCACATTGGTTGCGCGTTCGCTTAGTAAGCGATCGATCGTGAGTTCAAAACTCAGGGCCCCCATTGACCATCTTTGTGTTGTTACAGAATAACTACGTCCACGCAACAATCATCAGCGATGGAGATCGATCCACGGTCGAAATAAGATCGATTCATCCATACAACTGCTCTGCTCTGCAGAAACATCGGGCTGCTGTTCTATAAATAACTCAACAATGGATCAACGACTGTCTCCACTGTCCAGTCTTAACTGTGGATAATGGAAGAACAGATAGAAAACTCTTTCGCCTAAATGGCTACTGTGTAAATGTGTACCATTTGCAATGGTATAGAAGGGAATACTCTAACGCCGAAAAAAAAGGCAACTGTGTTATGTGATAATTATAGATATGATAAATATGTGACATGTACACGATTAAAATTCGGCTCTGTTACAGCTAAAATGCTACTGAGCCTAAAATAAACAAAAGGGATAAAAAAAATCATCTGTCTCCCTCACGTTTAAGGCGTAAAAGATCCAAATTGTACCAGCTGTTCGAGTTTTTTCTAGATACAATTTTTTGCGTAACAAGACGATTTGAACACGTTTTCACGGTATTAGTTAGAACAGCCGCTGATTCATCTAAATTACCAACCTCCAATGAAGAATCCACGTTTCTCAGTACGAGATTCGAAACAGCATGCTTCGAATATTTCCTCCAGCACTTAAATTTCACGACATCTTCATTCACCACGAGATTATCTACAATATTGATAACTATAGCCTCATGATCGGTTATTTTCAAATTGGTATCCGTAACTGTATAAATAGTATCAAAATTGGAATAAACATGATCAATTAAAGTTTTACTGTGCCTGGAAATGCGCGTAAATTCATGTACTGTTTGTTTCAAATTGAAGAAATCGGATACACGCTTCAAATAGTTCGAATTGTAGTCATCACGCCAATTGATATTGAAATTGTCAACTAATATATTTAATTTGCTAGAGCCAAGGAACATTTCAAGCCAGTTTTCTAAAATTTCAACAAAACGCAGGTCGCCAGAGCTGGGACTATGATACAAAACACCAAAATTACCCATCTTCATGCCATGTTCAACTGTAATGGCCAAGAACCAGTTATCATCAATAACTTCGTTGAGGCGAAGAATTGAACTGATCCTCTGACATAAATAGCAACACCGCCAGTGTGCCTAGAAAGTGATTAACACGCAGCAACATTATATCCCGGAATACTATATTGATCAAATGATTCTATTTCAACAATGTGTGTTTCAGACAAGAGGACGCCTCCGGAGACTCAATCATATTTTAAAGTAAAAATTGACCGGGCAAACGTAATGCACCAAACTAAAGGATCATCTCCTATGTTTCGAACTAACCGGGCAATCGGCGGAACACAAGTTTTGCTTGCGAGAAACCGCCGCTTCCGACGAGTCGGCTGGTCGGCGGGTCGCCGGTCGACTCGGTTTGGGTCTCCTCGTTAGATGAAGACTTCCGTACCATTACATTGGCCCTACAATAAATTTAATTGCGAAAAAATAAATTCATAATGAAAATTGCGCTCCACCGGAATTCATACATATATACCGCAAATCTAAAAACCGCAGTTTCGTAGCACTAAAAAAGACGGGTAGGTAATGTCGGGGACATAACCGGAGTGACGTAGGACTATACAATGGGGACAGCTTTTGTAAAATATATTTTAAATATATTGTTTTATTTCCTTCTCCTACGTGAATACCTACCTATCTACCTGAAAAACGGACTAGTTTACTGTTTACTCTTTATGAATATGTTGATGGTTCTGAAAAGAACCTTTGGTGTTGTGTTTTTGTTATCACTCGATATTCCCATCTTGTTCGGTTAAACCTTCCTGTTTAGCTATTGCGTTTACCACTCGCCACAGCTTTCACAGTTGGAAAATTTATTCCCATCCAGCTTGTGACATGTTGTTCAGTAAATTACATTTAATGCGACGTGCCGGAGAAACACTTTGCCACTCACTGAAACTAATTGTTGCCTTGATGAGCGCCGAACCGAAGCTGCTCTGTTCTTGATGCGGGTTTTCTGATTGTCGTGAGCAGCTTTGCAAGCCAACTCGAGCACTCCGACGGCCGAAACTCTATAATCGCTGTTAGGTATACTGGTGCTCCGGCACCAATCCGTTCGGCCTAGTTACCCTTGCGGAGCAATCAGTGAATGCGACCAACAGGGAACTGGAGACCTGCACGGTTCGAGTGAGACTTTGCCTTTCCCTTAACTTGTCCTCCTTTGTTACGTCCACGATGCCGATGCCGTACAACCACACGGGTTTACGGTTTGAAAGAAAATAAGATATTTTTTGGGGTCCGCGTGTTTTAAACTATAGCGGTACACACTCACAGGATAGAGACAAATCGGCAGACTCAGCCAGAGGGGCGAGTCCAACGAGACGAACGAATGAGCGTTAAAAGGGAGCGATGGCAAAAAAATACATTCATTACGATTTGTTCGCTCGTTGGATTCACATGCAGACTAAAAAGGGTCCTTTTCAGGATCACAAAATTATCTTCAATCTAAAGAGTTTATTGTTTTGTTATCACTCGATGTCCCCATCTTGTTCGGCTAAACCTTTCTGTTTAGCGATTGCATTTGCCACTCGCCACGGCTTTGACATATTTTACAGTAAATTACATTCAATGGCACTGTAATTGAACATTTGCGATGACAGTGGAACAGTGTCGACTTTCAATGTGGGGTCATAATTTGGACTCCGAACTCTATGTTTACAAAAATGTTCAACTAAATATGTCGCATTACAGGTCCGTCCAATTAGCTAAATGTCGAGATAAGTGTAAATTACTGTACTTTCAATCTAGAAGCAATTTAAGAATTGGTGAAAATCAATAAGCTCAGAACAACTGCCAAATTCACATACTCATCATATCCTGGCAAACAAATTATGAAAAAATCAATTTGTGTTTTATTATTATTTTGGATATTGTTTTAGAAAGCATTGAACTGTATTTCCTAAACTCTTTTTTGGAAGATTTAATGGCCCTGAAAAGCGCCTTGTTTTATGGAATGGTTCCAATTTAGAAAACTTAGTACTCGTAGTTTTGAAAAAAACCATTTCGAACGCCCTCGATGCCGCCTTGTTCTGGATTTGCCACCAAAGCAGTTTGTATAAAGAACAAACTTTTTTCTTCTGCTACCTGATGCCGTTTTGCGATTGCGTTTTTGCCACTCGCCACTCGCTGCAACTGCCTGTTGTCTTGATTGTCCACCGAACCGAATGTGTTCTGTTCCGAATGCGGGTTTTCTTATCGTCGCGAGCAGCTTTGCCAGCTAACTCGATCACTTCGGCGGCCGAAACTATATAACGCCGGCTAGGTGGACTGGTGCACTGGTACTAACGCGCTCGGCCTTGCTACCCTTGCGGGGAACTCCAGATCAACACGGTTCGAGCGGGATTTTGCCTTTCCCTTCACTTTTCCTCCTTTGCCATGTCCAGACATGGCTGCTTGGGTTGGTTTGTTGATGTGTTGTGATGCGAAACGATGTGGTGTACGGTTTGAATGAGAATGATCGTTACGGCAGCGGAGCGGGGATTTTTAAGCTGACTGGCTGGCTCGAGAATTACGCATGTGTGAGACTGCGACCAATGTTTCGTTCATTGTTTTCTTTTTCCTTTCCAATCGTGCTTCATTCTATTTCGCTGCTGCTCTGGTTGCCCGTTTTGGTCGGTACGATTTGAGGAGCACAAAATGGACCAATCAAAAATGAGCACATAGTGCATTTTGACAATGCTTGATATTTCACAATTATTCAATTATTTATCTTAAGTAAAATGAAATGTTATTCGTTATGATAGATGCGTAGATATATTTCCTATCAATTGATGCAAAATCCTTTGCGATCTATTGAGAAATGCTCGAGTTATAAGCGTTCCAAATCTTGCATTTTTTCCTACTTGTTCAGTGCCTAGATTTCCATTTCACCCCCTATATCTTCCGGTTAGACGTAGTCCTACGTCAAAATAATAAAACCCTTCAAACAACAATACAAAAGATAACTAAGTGTCCGTGCACACAATAAAATTGCTATCTATTGAATTTCGGCTCCGGTGACGTTTATACGTAAGTACCCTGAGTTTTTTACACTAATATTATTAATTCAATTTACAAGTGAATGATTCATAAACAAAATACAAGAGCAAATTATTAGTTTCGACTTGTACTTTTTTCTACAACTTCGAATGGACCCATAATATTAGGC
This sequence comes from Toxorhynchites rutilus septentrionalis, assembly GCF_029784135.1. Lineage (NCBI taxonomy): Eukaryota > Metazoa > Arthropoda > Insecta > Diptera > Culicidae > Toxorhynchites > Toxorhynchites rutilus. The sequence goes on from NC_073746.1 coordinate 248,142,164, forward strand.
TGTCAAAAAAGTCCTGCGGTATTTCCGCGAGGTGTCGTTGTAAGCGCGTAGTTCTAGTTGTATTCATTGTATCGAGTCATACTATAGCTTGTTGGAAAGGTATTTTTGCGCGCTATAATATAGTCCTTGACAGTGTTTTGTTTGGTTAAGTCGTTCGTGAGTTATAGTGTCGCTAATATGGAGCAAAATAAAGAGAAAATCCGACATATTTTACAGTACTACTATGACAAAGGCAAAAATGCATCTCAAGCTACCAAGAAAATTTGTGCAGTTTATGGACCCGATACAGTTTCCATTTCCACCGCACAACGATGGTTTCAACGTTTTCGTTCTGGTGTAGAGGTCGTCGAAGATGCGCCACGCTCCGGAAGGCCTGTCGTCGAAAATTGCGACAAAATCGCTGAATTAGCCGAGAAAGACCGGCATAGTAGCAGCCGTAGCATCGGCCAAGAGCTGGGGATAAGTCATCAAACCGTTATTAACCATTTGAAGAAGCTTGGATTCACAAAGAAGCTCGATGTATGGGTGCCACACACGTTGACGCAACAATCTTTGACCGTATCGACGCATGTGAATCGCAACAAAATCGACCCGTTTCTGAAGCGGATGGTGACTGGCGATGAAAAGTGGGTCACTTACGACAACTTGAAGCGCAAACGGTCGTGATCGAAGCCTGCTGAAGCGGCTCAGACGGTGGCCAAGCCCTCATTAACGGCCAGGACGGTTCTGCTGTGTGTTTGGTGGGATTGTCAAAGAATAATCTATTATGAGCTGCTTCCCTATGGCCAAACGCTCAATTCGGACCTGTACTGCCAACAACTGGACCGCTTGAAAGTAGCACTCATGAAGAAGAGGCCATCTTTGATAAATAGAGGCCGCATTGTCTTCCATCAGGACAACGCCAGGCCACACACTTCTTTGGTGACGCGCCAGAAGCTCCGGGAGCTCGGATGGGAGGTTCTTTTGCATCCGCCGTATAGTCCGGACCTTGCACCAAGTGACTACCACCTGTTTTTGTCCATGGCGAACGAGCTAGGTAGTCAGAAGTTAGCCACAAAAGAGGCCTGTGAAAATTGGCTATCCGAGTTTTTTGCCAATAAGGAAGCGAGCTTCTATAACAGGGGTATTATGAAGTTGGCATCTCGTTGGGAACAAGTAATCGAACAAAACGGCGCATATTTGACTTAAAACAGATGATTGTAACTAATTTTATGAACAAATGAATGGGTTTTTGACAGCCTAATATTATTTAAGTCCGTTTGTTTAATTTCCAATTTCTTGTTTGAATTTTTCGTTTACGGAAATGTACCGTTTCAACCTTTTTAGATGAATCAAGTAACGAAAGAAGTTATTTTGTTTAAACAAAAATGCCTTAGAGTGAAATATGACACACCGAAAATTAATTTCACTTTTCATCATGAAGTTGATTTTTTTGTAGCGTTGGTCCTTACATCGAGCTTTCAAATCGTGGAGGCGCACTCAAGCTACGCCAACAATTGAGCACAACCTTAAGGCCGATTTAAACCTCTTGTGAGCGTGAACGAAAACAAATACTTTTTTGTTGATAATTCATCAGTCCATATATAAAACGCGAGGAAAACATCTTGAAACGATAAGAAGAAACATTTGCTAGTTAAAAAACATATTTAAACACAATTCATATTAATAAAAAAGGATTAATTCAATATTTCAGTACGATGCTTAATTTCCACCGTGGAATCGAGATATCGGTGAATTCATCATAGTTCGCCGACTTCGGTGAACGTGAACGCGAAAGCAGTGGTAAATATAGACGTCGAAATATTTCCCGTTAATTTTTTTCCCGAATGTTAGGCATCCTGAAAATTATTTCAACGTGAACTGTAAAAGGATATGTTAAGCAACTCTCGAAAACTGGAGTGAAAATTTCCATAGGGATGCAATTTTATTCAATCGAATCTTTGCACGGGTCGAAAAACTTCGTTGCTTCGCGAACAACTGTATATTTTATCCGAATTACTTTATTGAAGCTCGATGTTTATTTACTTCAAGTTCACTGGCAATGTTTTAATATGAACGTGAACGTGAACAAGAACATTCTATTCACCACGATTTTCTGAGTTGTTTATTCGCAAGGTGGTTCACCGTGAAATGGTAGTACTATCGTTCACGTTCACGGGAACTCTAAACCAGGCTATACACTGGTTCGGTCAAGGAAGCCAATGCAGTGATACCGAGCTATGTCAGGGAATTCACAAATCAACAGTGGGAAAAATCATAATATCCATAAACAAACTTTGACTATGGCAGATAAATGAAGCGTTACTAATAAAACGAGAACAGGGATCCGCCTCTAACCACAGCAGTGGAACTCCATACAATTCACTAACTAAAAAGTGTCCACATTTTCATCGCTTGTTTACGTGAAGAATATATTTTTTTCAGGCACACTTGATTTGAGTGTGTATGGATTTCTAGCTGTCTTGACGCAAGGTCTTTAATGAAGAATGATAAGATGGGAAGGTTGATATAAACATGTTTATAATTAAATAAGTTTATTCAAATATTAATATTGCCCTTCTTTAATTATTCAGTGCAATATTATCGAAATTTGATAGAGAAATTAAAAAAGGGATGTTTTTTTCAATATTTTTCTGAGATGGTTATTAAAATTATTTATTAAATTAGTATTTAATTTCTGAGTTTGTTTGAATGACCGACCGACTTGTCGTTTTTGAAATCGACTCAATGGTTGAAAAGTTATGACGTTTTGGAAGAAATCTTACTTTCTTAATCATCAATAGACCCCAGTGGCACGTGCTGTACACAAAAGTCGTCTCCATTCACATGAAATATATATTTTTTTCCAATTCTCAACTTTCAAACTTTTTTTAAGGATCAACATATTATATCTTTCTATTAATCCGCAAACATGCCTAGTAGTTACTTAAAAAAACCAAACTCATAAACGACAAAAAGAGTCTTCGATTGTATATTTTTTATATATTTTTACAGTTTTACAGTACACATTCACTTATTGGCGCTTTTTATTTGGCGGTTCTTTGCTAGTCTTTGAGTGTTAAACTCAAAAAATGAAGGCACTGTATAAAAGTTTTTAGTTTTGCAGTTTGTTTGACAAATATTTTAGTTTAAAAATATATAGAAATATATATACAAATATAAAGTGAATTATATCACATCCACTATTCAAGAAAGTTGATGATACTTTTATTTTCTAGCATCAATCCAAATGCAGTAATCCTAATTATTATTATGGCCGCACTAAAAGACATGAAAAACAACAAGAAAAACGCCAACTTTGAAATTTGTGAACTATTGCAGTATTACTTCAGCCATTCCATGCCAAACTGATATAGTGGTTTTCGTATTTTCGTGAAAATTGGTAGCTTGTTTTCGTTATGGTAAAACATTGAACCTGTATTTTTTTTGGTGATTCGATTTTTTTCACTTTTCCCAAAAATGACTTTTATCAAAAAGTCATAACATTCGAACGACTAAGCCGATTCAGATGATCGACACATCAAATTGAAGTTAATTAGCTAGTCTTTTATCAAACTTGCAAGAAATTTGAATTTTATTTTCGTAATTATTAATTGTATCCATTTTTTATAGTTCACATGGTTTCGGCACCAACGGCGCTATAATTTTCTATTTTTTTTTTTTTAACTGAGGATTTTTTACACATTTACATTTTTTACTGAGAATCAGATGTGTTCTTTTTTTCTTTTTTGAGTTATAATTTTAACCGAGATGATCGATTTATCAAATTAAACCCAATGAGCTAGAATTTTTAGGAAAAATGATGCACTTGCGAAAAAAATCAATTATGCTTTCGTGATTAATAATTGTATCGTTTTTTTTATAGTTTACATGGTTTAGAGACCAAGGGTGCTATATTTTTTATATTTTTTTCGTAGAACCTTCACTTAACACAGTAAAAAACCAGAGGGATGTTCTTTTTCGTTTTTGAGTTATGATTTTTCAAAGTTAACATGTTTTTAAGCTTTGTTCGATCATCCTATGCGAGAAGACTATTTATATGCGTATAGAATTCCCCTTTTTGCAAGTGTCAAATTATTGACTTCATTTAACTATGTCGATTATCTGAATCAGTTCAGTCATGAATTTTTGAATAACGTAATTTTTGGAAAAAAGGAGAAAAATGATTTGAACACATTTTGGATGTTAAAAAATCCTCAGCTTTCGAGAAAAAATATAAAAAAATATTGCGCCCTTGGACAATGAAAAAACAATTACATAAAAAACAAATACCATCAATAATTGAGGAAACACAATTATCTTTTCTTGCAAGTATAGTTTTTTTTAAAAGAATAGCTAACTGGCCAATTTGATATGTCGATAATCTGAATCGGTTTAGTAGTTCAAAAGATATGAATTTTTAAAAAAAGTAATTTTTGAAAAAAAGGGGAAAAACTAGATTTTTCGAACCACCCTAAAATGGAATGGGATCTAACATTTTGCGATAAGGAACAAAACTACTAATTTACACGAAAATCTGAGAATGGAATATATATAACACTAAAAAAATACAGTTTGGTGTTAATTTCCCCGGCAACTAAAAAGCTGATTATTAGAATCTAATTGATGTTAACTTTTCATTACCTTGTAAATTCTAGATACAATACCAACAGAGGGTATTGAAAAAAAATATTTTTTTTCAGAAATCATATTTTTATGTTGTTTTTTAAGCGTACATACGTCACCTAGTCGTATAATTATTGTATCATTCAATTTATTTCGATGCGAATATTTTAAAATATTTCAACTGATGCTCTTGCCACATTTTAATTTTTTTTATTCAATTTTCAGTTCGTAATTTCTATCCCATTCGCCGTGTTTATCATGATGATGCTAACATTAATAACATTATATACGAACCTCCCACCTTATATATGACGTCTCCCACCGTTTTAGAAACATCTTAACATTATGTTCAATTTTTAGAGCGTAAACCATCTGTCAATTTTTTCACTGTTTACCTTTTCTTGCCACAAATCGTTGCCACTTTTTTCTCTCATGTTCCACTTCTCTTCTCTGCTCTAACGTTTATTAGAAAAAATGGACAAACATTTCAAATTTTTCATGGGTTTACCTTCACACGTACTGACGAAACTACCCATGCAGTATCAATCCTAGTAACCCATGAGTCAGCAGTAAAAGTTTGGCAGCTCTATCAGTAAAACTCTAACCGTGATGGCGAAAACAGTGAATCTACTCCGTTCAGAAGTATGCGCGTTCAAAAAACGGTACCCTGTCGCGTCGAAAACGTACATCGTGCACTCAGCTGCGTGCACATCGGGCACTATGTGAACACCGGATACCCCCGTTCCGGCATCTACAACATCTTGGCACTATTGGACAACAATCAGAGCATCGAAAGAAAGCCCGGTTCCGGACGGCCGACGATCCTGAGCGACAAGAAGCTCCAAAGGATGCTGAAGAGAAAGATCGAGAGAAAAGTGGCTACATCGCTGCGTACGCGTGGCCGGGAGGTCTGTGCAACCGGCCTAACAGTGAAACATGGACATACATGTCAGGAATCGGAAGTCCCGTCCACTGGTTCCGAAGTTGCAGGCAATGACGCCGCGGCAGCAGCTGAATAAGATGGTCAAGTCGATTTTCACGGCGAATAGCGACGTGGCGGTAGTGATGGACGACGAGACCTATCTCACCCTGGATAGCAAGGACTGGCAGAGCACTTCGTATTTTACTTCCCCCACGAAGGAAGTGAGCTCCGAATCTACTCCAACAATTTTGTCGCGAAAACAGAAGGATTTGATAAATAAAACGAAGAAAGAATTCAAAAACATGCCTACACGCATGTTTTCGTCCGCCATGGCGAATGTTCCGGTTAACTGCCGAAAGGCCGCTCGCAAGGGCGTAAAATTTTTTACAAGTAAGCTAATATAATTACCTTTCATGGGAGATTTATCAAACTCAATTATCTGACTTAGTTTTTTTATCTCCAACCGAAAAAGTAAATTTTTTTAATGCAAACGTTAATTCGACATCTAGCTAATTGAACAGACTTGTAATACGACACGAATAATTGGACATTTATGTGCACATTCTTTTTGTGCAAGTTTCTACAATACGATGAATTTTCAGGAGCGTTTTCAACCATTTTACTAGATTCTATATTTTGCACACTTTTCTAATGATTAATTGTTAGATTTTCAATAATTTTGCTGTTTTAACTTGTTTTGCACATTGTGTTGTGTTTGTTGATATTACAATTACAGGTCACAATCGCCTCTAATGCGACACTGAGTGGTGCCTCGGTATGTCCAATTAGAGACCAATCTTTAATTATTATTATTATTATCGCGCAGCGTCTTCACAGATCCTAGCAGCTCTAAATCCCGCCTGTTGCTGTCAGAGCTCCTTGACCCGGTTGAAGATTACCTTGCAAAGGACTTTAAGAAGTACGCGAAGCAGCATTATGCCTCGCCAGTTGTCGCATTCAGTCAAGTCCCCTTTCTTTGAGACCTACATCCAGTCGACCGGAAATGTTACGGTTTCGCAGAATTTTACGAATAAAAGATGCAAGATTTCTGCGAATAGTGCGAGGTCAGCTTTGAGCATCTCGGCGGTTATGCGATCGAACCCCCGAGCTTTGTTGTGTTTCATACAGAGCATAGCTGGGTTAGCAAGAGAGTTAGCCCACCTTCGCTTGACCCGTCGATAGGAGCGCTTTACTTCCAGGTCGAGGTCACGATACCGACAACGGGCTATACCTGCGATCATCAATCTTCTTCCAGGTGTCCTCCGAGATCCATTCTTTCCTCCGGGTGCGCAGTTCATATAGGGTATTCTCGCTGGTAGCGATGAAGGCGGTCTTTTGGTCTTCGACGCTACCACCAGCAAGAACATCTTCACCTCGGGTCCCCAATTCATCTACAAAATACCTTTTCACGTAAGGATCTTCGAGTCGGTATGTGTTGAATCGACGACCGAGCTTTTCCTCCCTACGTTGAATACGCACTACGCGTAGGCGGATTTCACCGATCTGAAGGTGGTCGGAAGCGATGTCTGCACTGTGTTTATTCCGCAAGTCGAGATGTGGATGGGATGTGGTTGAATTTTTTCGCATTCAGCCGCTAGATGCCGGACAGACGCTGTTTGAGCCGCACCTCCATGGTGAACAGACGCTCGGAGTTTGTAGTAGTTCATTTAGCGCCACCCAACCCTTTTAGGTTTCGTACTAAACGGTATGTATTTGACCCAAATCGGAAAAAAGATAAATTATACTAACCAAGAGCACGATCAAATCAATGCAACCTTGATGTTTCACGCTCGAAATTAAGGAATATTTCTCTGCATTAATCATAAACATTTAAATTTATATAGCCTTATTCTAGGAATTTATTGATTAGGTTATTCATGTTTTTGGTCTATTTTGAAAAATAGAAGTATTTTTGGATCACATTTATATATTTTTTTAATTATCCGTCACATTGAAGCACTTTCACACTACAATCTACTGACAATTTGAATACGTTTTAATATTTTTTTTCTCATTTTTTGTTTAGGCTCAAGCCCATGTAATTAAAACAAAAATATAACTTGGCCATAAAAAGTATTATTCTATTGAAAATATTACAGCATCTGAACCGAAATAAAATTTTCGTATGATCCATGTAAATGTATAAAACTTACAGTGATGCATGGTTTAGTAAAATAAATCTATTCCGCTTAGATCAAAGCCATTCCTCTGCCATTCAACCTGGAAGATTGTTCTAACAGCAGCAAAATTAACGTAAACAAAAATATAGCGACGAAAAAGATCATTTGCTCTATACTAATTTTATATCGGTAGTAAATTAATTGATGCCCATATAACTAAAACTTGTTTGCATGCATATTTGTCTATGTAATTTCTTTTCTCAACAACTCAACGGCGCCCCGAAGACTCTCAACCTAGTTAACGCAGCTTAAATAGCGCCCGTCCAGGATGAGTTGGTTGAAGCTGATAGCCGGTCATACACTGACCCGAATGTTACCTTTATTGCTGTCCTGCAGCAAATTGCGGGTGCTGTTACTGACACTGCTTGCGTTGCTTCCACTGCCATATGCGTATTCGCTCGAATATGGCGACGGATGGTACAGCGTGATTGACGCTATGTAATTGTTCGGCATCACCTCGAAAATAATATCCTGGTAGCCGTAGCAAAAAGTGGATCCGAACACGTTAGCCGTGTTGGTCGAACTTGCCCGGTGCAAAACTACCGGTCGTTCTGCAGGAGCCAAGCGGGAGGAGATTGTGTCCCATTTCGAATACGCGGTTATGTTCACTGGTGAGTCCAATGGAGTGTCCTCAGTTACCCTAAAACAAGTCATAAAGAAAAATGTAATCCTTCTGAGGTATGCTTAAAAGTTGTCACGCATACTTATCTGGCGCTAATTGTAAGTTAAACTCACAACGATGGTACATGTTAAAGTTGTAATGACCCGGATAGTTGGTGTGCAGAATGATTTTCTTTGCACGCTGGGTGCGTGCGTCAAACAAAACATCGAGACCAAGCGTAAAATAGTTGAAGAAGAAATCACTACGCTTCGATTGCACTCGGCGATGTGCGCTTGGCGAGTGAATCTTCATCTTGTCCTCGCTTTTGAAGAAAACTCTGAAATTAATCGTTCGTTATATCGCATAATTATCACATAATTGAGACAGGCTGTACCTCGAAGGTGCTCCGAGATTGCTGGCCACATCCTGGCAACTATCACCAAAGATGACCTCTCTTGTTAGGCATTGTTTTCTCGGCTCAAGAACACGTGGTGATCCCTCGGTATACAATTGAAGTCGTAGCCCGCGGGTTCCTGAAGAATTTCTCAGTACCGTTGCGGATTCCAAATACAACTGTTGATTGTAACAGGACAGTGGCAAAGGAGGAGGTCGACTGTCCGCAACGCTTCCTCCACAGTAGAGAGCCATCTTTGAGACAATCGGTGAAGCGCCATTAGGGAAGTGCAATGAACCCAATCCATGGGCATATCCGGGTTGAAGTTTGCTGTCCACCGGAAAGTAGAAACTAAGTCCCCGGAAGTGAAGAGCAAACAGTTGCTTAGCCGAATCGTACACTCCCGGATGGGTAGCTCCGAATGAGTGTTCTATTTCCTCGATCGTAGGTACAACCTCGGGTGAGTTGAATGGAAGCCCGTAGTACTTCAGTTTGACTAGTTTCATGTTGAACACTTCGATGGCTTTAAGCCGCTGTTGCACAGGGTCGAAAATTAAACGGACACCATCTTGCGGGAGATTGATTATTATGTCCACGTTCAAGGGATTCTGAATGAGAGAAGAATAGCAGGAAAAAATTTTGGAAATCTAGGTCACCAGATCGATGTTGCTTACCGCATCTGAATAAAGAACTTGGACTCCCTTGATGATGCCAACTTGAGATTGAATGATGGCAACGGCTTGAGAAAAGTGCATTCCTGAAACAATGAAATTAGTTTTTCCTTTAAATATAATCCACTACACTAGCAGACCAGGCGAACTTCGACCCACCAAAAGTTTTGACGCGGAAAAACATCATGGGGATAAGACGGTCTGTGACACCGTGTGCGAGTATACGAGTTGTGATTTTGCGCAAAAGTACAGGAAGGTGAAACTAACATTCCTAAAAATAGCTAATTGCCAAAGCTGATCCATACCAAAATATCATAATTGTGGAAATTTCTTCAGATCGTGAAATAGTTTCAAATTACAATTAATGATAAATGGATGCTTCAATTGCCAAATCGATTAGCTCCATAAAAAAAGATGTTGAGAAAGATGATAAAATGATATATGTTTTTTTATTATTTTTTATTCAATAGCTAAAAAGATTTTGTTATTTAGTGGTGTTAATACTTATTATTAAAGAAATTTGTTTTGAATATATACGATAATGAAAGCGCTGATGAACGGTGTCACCAAGAGCCTGTTTGTGCACCTTAGACCAGAAGGGAATCCATCAGGAGAGTGATGCCACAAACGGTTCCGCTTGAAAACCGTATCGTTGCTGAAAAACAATCAGCCAGTTCCCCTGGAATTAAAATTACAACGCTCTCGTTTTCGAAGTCCCCCAAATATTCATTTATTCATTCATTCAGAATTTATTCAGATGCAACTAAAAACAAATGATCACTAAATCAACAATAGTCCTACGTCACTCTTGCGGTTATACCACAGATATAACCCACTTCCTGTTTTTTCTGTGCGGTTCTGTGGCTCCTATTTTCTTTCCGACTTTTCCGGGCACAGTTTCTGTATTGTCAACGAAAAAAATTAAAGAAATTTTGTTCTCCATTCGCTGGCGACTGCAACGAACTGGTTCGATGGTGAATTCGTTATCTCAAAACTCGTGAGAAAATCTATGATGCAGCCATTCTATGCCAAACCGATATAGTGATTCTCAGATATTCGTGATAAATTGGTAGTTTTGTTCCTTGTCGCAAAATGTTAGACCGGTATTTTTTATTTTTCCATTAAGGTGCAAATTTCCATTTTGGGGTGGTCCGGAAAATCAAATTTTCCCCTTATCCGAAAATTTCTAACATTTGAACTACTGGACCGATTTAGACGATCGATATATAAATTAGCTAGTCCTTGAAAAAATATGACATTACAATATTACGATTTTGTATTTTGTTTTTGTAATTATTAATCGTATTTGTTTTTTATAGTTTGCATGGTTCAGTGACAAAGGGCGCTATATCCTACGTAGATGATACTCAGGCGGTGCAGATTCGGGCTATACAGTGGATGCATTAAAACTTTCTAACCAAGCTATCTCAATGTGCGCGTAATCGAAAATGTGTATGGTTTCGCACTGTCATGATGGAAAACAACAACTTCTCTGTTCACTTGGGGTCGATAACGCGACATTAAGCTAAGGGAAGGAAGTAAGGAAGGTCTCATAGCCTCTAAAACCCGACTTGGTTGGGGCATCTACGGTCGACATTCGGGATCGGAAGATTCAGTACACCTTTATCTACACTCAGTACAAGAAACACGAGTCCCTGACAATGCAACGTTGCACGATCTCATGAGGCAGTTCTTCAACATAGAAGAGTCCTGTGTCACTACGAAACCTGAATCAGAAAAAAACAAGCGAGCAACAGAAATTCTCGAACGAACAACTGTTCGCGTTCCAACTGGCTATGAAGTCGGTCTACTCTGGAATCAGAATGAGTACAAACTACCCAACACGTATCCGCTTGCGCTTCGTCGTCTGAAGTGCTTGGAAAAGCGATTATTGCGAAATCCCCACTTGTATGCCAAGGTACGAGAAATAATAGAAAACTACGTCGAGAAAGGCTACGCTCATCGTGCATCGAAATTGGAATTGGAGTTAACAGACGATCGGAAAACCTGGTACTTGCCACTTGGAGTGGTACAAAATCCCAAAAAACCGAACAAGGTGCGCTTAATTTGGGATGCGGCAGCAGCTGTGGAAGGTTTGAGTTTTAATGACCTTGTGCTGAAAGGTCCAGTTATGATGGCTTCGCTCATCGCCGTTCTAATCAAGTTTCGCGAGAGAAATGTAGCGATTGGTGGAGATTTGCGTGAAATGTTTCACCAAATTATGATTCGCGCAGAAGATTGACAGTTCCTGCGTTTTTTATGGAGAGATCACCCGGAAGATTCGCCGCAAGTGTTTGTAATGGACGTGGCCATTTTCGGTGCATCCTGTTCTCCATGTATAGCACAGTTCGTGAAGAACAAAAATGCGGAGGAGTTCTCGGAGGAGTTTCCACGAGCCAAGGCAGTCATCGACAACCACTATGTCGATGACTATCTCGACAGTGTGGATACGGCGGTAGAGTTGATGAAGCAGGTGAAATATATTCACGCTAACGGAGGATTTGAGATTCGGCAGTTCATCTCGAATTCCCAAGAGGCCTTGCTAAGTCTCGGAGTGCAGCAAGAAATCGAGAACAAAAGCATGAATTTGGATTCGCAATCTGAACGAGTCTTGGAAATGTATTGGGTTCCCGCGCAGGACATATTCACCTTCATTTCTCCTTTAGAAGTGAAAGTATCATCGGCAGAATCATCGATTCTCACCAAAAGACAGGTTTTGAAGATTATAATGAGTGTCTTTGACCAATTAGGTTTGATAGCGCATTTTATTATACATGGAAAAATCATAATGCAACATATCTGGCGCGCTGGGACAAACTGGGATGAACAAATTCCCGATCACTTGCAAGACAGCTGGAATAACTGGCAAGAGTATCTCAAACCTTTAAATGAGATCAAGATCACTCGATGTCTGTTAGGTTGCACACGTTCAGATCAGTAAAGGACTTCGGAACTGCATGCCTTTGTGGATGCAAGTCGGCAGGCCTATGCTTGTGCAATCTACCTGCGAGCCCGCGGGGAGTCCGGTGTTGAATGCTCTCTCATCATTGCGAAAAGTAAAGTAGCGCTGTTGAAACCAGTTTCGATACCCAGGTTGGCTTCAGGCTGCACTAATCGGAGCACGCTTGATGGAAAACGTGTGTCAGAGTCTGACGCTTCCCTATTCACGACGGACAATGTACAGCGATAACGGCACCTGTTTTATCGGGGCAAATCGGCAATTGAGGATGGAGATAAAAAAGGCAAACGAAACCTGCGCTTCTACATTCACAAACGCACGCACAAAATGGATTTTCAATCCACCCGCAGCTCCACACATGGGTGGACTGTGAGAACGGATGGTGCGATCCGTAAAAACGGCCATGATTGCTATCGGAAATGGACAGCGACATCCGAATGAAGAAGTCTTTGAAACCATCGTTCTTGAAGCTGAATCGGTTATCAACTCACGTCCTCTAACCTACATCGCTCTTGATTCGGCGGATCAGGAGGCGCTCACCCCCAGTCATTTTTTGTTGTATGGGACACAGGGGGTGAACCAACCAGCAGTGCAACCATCAGATTATCGTTGTGCATTGAGAGATAGCTGGAAGTTAGCGCAGTGGATGATCGACGAATTCTGGCGCCGTTGGACAAAAGAGTACCTTCCGGTCATAGCCAGAAGATCTAAGTGGTTTGAGCCAGTGAAGCCACTCCAAGTAGGTGATGTTGTAATCGTGGTAGATGAAACGACGCGAACCAATGGTTGAAAGGAAGGATCACAGAGGTATTCGTAGCTCCTGATGGACAAGTCAGGAAAGCTAGAGTTCTAACGGCGAAGGGAATCATCTTGCGACCAGCTGTGAAGATAGCAGCCTTGGACGTCTTCGGAACTCCCGGACCACACGGTCGGGGAATGTTGCGACAACCGTCACCACGTCGTCACCGAGTAATGGTGTGATCGGGTGATCCCTCGACGTAACCAAATCGGAAGTCTGAGTGTCAAATAAATTCTATTATTCATTCTGAATTGTGTCAGGAACCACGTCAGAAGCATACGATTAACAATATTTAATATAATTAATCTTTGCATATTTTTCTATAAAGGTAATGCGTTAAATAATTTGTATTAATAGTTCTATAAAAATTTAATGTAGCATTTCATCAATAGCACGTATAAACAATAATTATTGAATTAGATAAGTGGATAATTCATCCATTATTTTCCCACTGGAATGTAAGTAATTACATATCTAAATAACCTTTGTAAAACCTAATTGGAATAAAAATTGCAGCTTTGAAGCTGTAAGTAACAGCTATTAAAATTTCGGTGTTTGATTACCGCAACAGTGTTCATAAATAACTGTGTTCTAAGATTTTCAACAGGATTCAAGTCTGGAGAGCGAGCCGGCCAATCAAAAAAAAATGGGTGGGTTATATCTATATAACCGCAAGGTTGACGTGGGACTGCCTTAGCTTAGCAATCATTTGTTTTTATTGATTCAAATTATGATTGAATGAAACAATTTCCGAATTCAATTGAATTCAATATATTTGCTTTGCGAGTAAATCAATCTTGTACAATGCCATGCGAGGTCAATTCATGCAATAGAATATGTTCTTCGTTACAAGTAAATTTAATGACAGTCTTTTACGTTTGGTTTGATGACATTTTGGTTTTGGTCAGAACAAAAATACCCCCGATTTGCATGTATTTGCAATGCCTATTTCCCCAGACACCTTGGTTTAGAAGTCTTTATTAGGTAAACACATTTCAATCTGAACAAAAATACCCCTGAGCTGCATTAATTTGCAATGCCAATTTCCTCAGACACCTTGGTTCTGAAGTATGTGTTGGGGGAATATATTTCAGTCGGAACAAAAATGCCCCCGATTTGCATATATTTACAATGCCAATTTCCCCACGCTCCATGGATTTGAAGTCTGTGTTAGGGAAACACATTTCAGTCGGAACAAAAATACCCCCGACTTTCATGTATTTGCAATGCCTATTTCTCTAACGCTGCTTGGTTTTGAAGTCTGTGTTAGGGAACACATTTTGGTGCGAACGAAAGTCACCATACTATCATGTGTTTGCAATGCCGATTTCCCCAATGCTGCTTGGTTTAGATGGCTGTGTTGGGGAAACCGTAAATCGGGCCAATCAAAACTAGCTAGTTAGAGCGTTTAGATAGCGCTTAACATTTGACCATTATTCAGTTGATTATCTAATAAAAAATAACATTTTATTAATTGCGATAGAAGCGTAGAAATATTCCGTATCAACCGATGCAAACATTCTTCCGATCCAATAAGAAATGATCGAGTTTATGCGCATTCGGAATCTTTAATTTTTTCATGCATGTTCTGTGTTTATGTTTTCATTTTACCACAATATACTCCGGTTAGACGTAGTCCCACGTCAAAAATAAGTTTTTGGTCCTTAATCCGTTGCTTAAAGGGTGTGTCACATCAAATTGCATCACGGAAAAAACGCTGTGGAAATTCGCCCAGTAGACCGATCCTTTTGAAAATTTTAGACAGTAAAATAAAAACTATTAAACAACTTTTGGCATTTTCTTTTTATTCATACTTCGAGCCCAAGCCCGTATGCTCGCATCTTCCTCTTTACCCCGTCCATAAGGTTCTGTACAACGTCAGGTTGTAGTTTTTTTTGAACAGAAATCCATTTTCTCTTGAAGTCCGCCTCCGATTTGACAACTTTTGGGTTCTTCCGGAGGGCTTCATAATGCTTCATAATCGCCCAATATTTCTCTATTGGGCGAAGCTCCGGCGCGTTGGGCGGGTTCATTTCCTTTGGCACGAAGGTGACCCCGTTGGCTTCGTACCACTCCAACACGTCCTTTGAATAGTGGCACGAAGCGAGATCCGGCCAGAAGATGGTCGGGCCCTCGTGCTGCTTCAATAGTGGTAGTAAGAGCTTCTGTAGACACTCCTTAAGGTAAACCTGCCCGTTTACCGTGCCGGTCATCACGAAGGGGGCGCTCCGCTTTCCGCAAGAGCCGATCGCTTGCCACACCATGTACTTTTTGGCAAACTTGGATAGTTTCTGCTTGCGAATCTCCTCCGGAACGCTGAATTTGTCCTCTGCGGAGAAGAACAACAGGCCCGGCAGCTGACGAAAATCCGCTTTGACGTAGGTTTCGTCGTCCATTACCAGGCAATGCGGCTTCGTCAGCATTTCGGTGTACAGTTTCCGGGCTCACGTTTTCCCCACCATGTTTTGCCTTTCGTCGCGGTTAGGAGCCTTCTGAACCTTGTATGTACGCAGGCCATCCCGCTGCTTGGTCCGCTGGACGAATGAACTTGACAAATTCAGCTTATTGGCGACATCCCGGACCGAACTTCTCGGATCACGTCTAAACTGCTTAACTACGCGCTTGTGATCTTTTTCACTGACGGAGCATCCATTTTTGCCGTTCTTCACCTTCCGGTCGATGGTTAGGTTCTCGAAGTATCGTTTTAGTACTTGACCGTGGATTGGACGATTCCCAGCATCTTACCGATGTCCCGATGTGACAACTCCGGATTCTCGAAATGAGTGCGCAGGATTAATTCACGACGCTCTTTTTCGTTCGACGACATTTTTCCAAATTTACGAAAAATTGACAGTGAAGCATGGCCAACGTGATCTATACACTCTTATCTGATTATAAGCGAAAGCTGAAGATATAATTCCTAAAAATTAAATTTCTACAGCGCTTTTTCCGTGATGCAATTTGATGTGACACACCCTTTAGTTTCCTCGCTGATATGAATAGGATATAATATGTGAATTTTTTGTGACAATATCCACGCAAAAACGGTAGGAGAGAGGATTCCAGAATATGTATGTTATCCTTGAATGATGTGGAAGCTATCTCGAGCTTTCCGGCTGCACAGAATCCCGCCCAAACCATGCATGAGCCTCCACCAAAATTCCTGGTTGAAAAATACTGTTCCTTCTTCCGTAAATCACGCCAGTATCCGTTGAAACCATCAGAACCATCCAAGTTGAACTTGTTTTCGTCAGTGAAGATAACCTATACAATGAAGAACTTTTCGTTATGGTATATAGCCAAATGTATTCTTTTGAAAACATTCTTTGTCACAACATACCATGTCCCACTGTCGGTTCATGTGAGGTTTGGAAAAACTCGGACGTCTTCCGATGTGAGATGGTGTAAGATTAGGATCTTTAACCTTTTAAACCCTCTTTATGTGAGGATTTTTTTACTAAAACTTGACGAATTGTCACCCTAGTAACATTAAAATTGAAATGTTGCTTCATTTGCATAAGCGATTTAGAGGTTTTCGGAAAACCGGGAATCCACAAAACTCTTCGGTATACAGGACAGGGTCGATTATATGACCCGTTTGTATGTACGTGGGTAACTTTTTAATGTTGCCTGTAGCGCTGTCCCACATTAATAGAAATTTAACCCCCTACCTGTTGCCCGATTGATCTGAAATTTGGAACACACCTTTATCTCTGCAATCATCATAAAACTGTATCTCTCAGCAAAATTACATTTCAAACGATTCAAAATACACTCAGAACAGCAACAGAAAATCCGAACCGAATCGAATTTGTAGTGGTGACGTCGACAGCATCCACTGCTGATCAAATTTTCGCCTTCATTTTTTGACCGAAGAACACAGCTCTCATCGCTGAAAAATATGCTATTAATATCTGGCTTGAAATACGCTGCTCTTTGACGCCACTTTAATCCGAAAACAATGCTCGAATTCACGAAAATAAATCATCGATCTGAAAAAGTCACCAATAAGTTATTCCCGTTTTATCGATCTAGCCAACGGCAGTGAGACTTTCTAAATGGCCTTTCTCAAGGCCGATTCACAGAAGTTCTCTTCCAGCAAATAATTATAAAAATCAATTCGCTGTTGAACTGTTCGGATATTATTCCAGAATGTTTTATTTGAAAGTTTTGGTGGTTCCGAAAAGGACGCGTTTGCGTGATTTTGTAGAAGCAGATAAAGATGGGTGATTCATAATTCATTCCTGTTCTCGCTAGAACAATACATGAGATTTGTGTCCTCATTACCAATACACATAGTGCACTCAGTGGAAATTCTTCTCGTAATGTGCCGCAATGCTATTACATATTTGTACCACCACCATCATCTATTTAATAAGGTATAATTTTTTTAAGTAAGTGTGATTCAATCATACACAACCAATCTCCACATAATTGTTAGCATATCGACGCGTTAGGCCTTATTCAATATTTCTTTTTTGTTTTGCTTCTGACCTTCAGTGCAAGCTCTGCACTATGCTCACTTCGCGCTATAATATATGAGAATGCATTCTGAGGCGAAAAATTTTGCACGTCCGTTCAGCACGGTAGCAAAATAGAAACTGAGGTTGGCCAGGGCGAACACAATATTGATAGTGCTATCACGGCTATCCGACGACGTGCAACAACCGTCGACCAATCTTTACTTTGACGGACTTTCAAACATAGTTATAGATTTTTCGGATTTCTATAGTTTGCTATATCACTAATTCAATGCAGTTTTTGATTTGATGATAATTTTTTTTGGTACTTTCGTATTAGCGTCACCGAAGCCGAAATACAATAGATAGCAATTTTATTGTACACACTGGCACTCAGATATGTTTTGTATTGTTGCTGCCTTGTTGTTTGTAGTGTTTTGTCATTTTTTGTTGTTACGAAAATGCGATTTTATGATTTGCGGTATTTAAGTATGAACGACACAGGAGCGAAATTTCCTTATGATTTTTTCGTAATGAAATTTATTCTGAGAGCAACGTAATGGGGATGTAGTCTCCATCAATCGAGGATAAGGAACAGAGGCGGCCCTAAGTCGCAGAGGTGACGCAACCCCGTTAGTTTGAAACATAGGAGACGATCCTTTAGTTAGGTCCGACCGAGCGTTAGCGAGCGTCGGACGGCATACATTTTCCCGGTTAATTTCTGCACTGAAATATAAATAATATATTTCAAAGCAAAACTTAACCGGCCAAACGCATTACGCATCCCAAATACGCATTTTCGTAGCACTAAAAAATGACAAAACACTGCGTACAACAAGGCAACAAAAATACAAATAATATTTGAATGCCAGTGCGAACAATAAAAATTCTATCTATTGTATTTCGGCTCCGGTGACGCTAATACGAAAGTACCTTTTTTTATCAATAAGTAATAAACATCAATCATACACCTTTTACCATTTTACCTAAATTTTAAACTTACACCCCAATTCAGATACAGAAACGATGTGGTGCAAAAATACAGAAGCACTCTCCACCAGGCGGAATGTAAATCGACGCGCTGCCTCCACCGAACAAAATTACACCACTTTGTGCGATATCTATCTTTGATAATGATGATCATGGTCATGGTTTGAATTATAGAGGTTTTAAAATTTCACAGATTTTTCGCCTCTGTTTTCAGATTTGGCACCATTACTAAAATACGAAGTTGTACGTCATAAAAATAGGTAATGATTTAATAAAATGAAGTAACACCAGATAAGCCAACCAAAAGAGCCTGCCGAGCCACATGCGGCCCATGAACCGCGGTTTGAATATAGCTGCCCTAGACTCATGAAGAAGCGGTGTGATAATTGCTAACTGCTACTCGCCTAATTATTTTCTAGCTTTTAGTACATTATTATGTTTAATCACAATGAAACCTCGCGTAACTTTTGAAAAGGTCCTATGTAACAAATGTAAACAAATCGAGTTAATGGATGCACGTTATTAGTTTTCAATCATTGAATGCATTACAAAAACAATCGTTCACGTATCTATCTTTTTCATCATTTTATCGCAGATACAAAAAATATTCAATGTACAGATTCGGATTTTAAGCACCCGTCTGTTACTTCGGACGCCACTTTCCTCCGACGCCCGAAACGTCCGAAGTAACAAAGCAGTCAGAACAAGACGAAGTCGTACTTCGGTCGTTTTGAGTATTTGTTTCTTACAGGTGATGTTATCGATTTCAGTGCAATTAAACGAGTGATAACAATAATAATCGGTCTTTAGAACGAAATGCTGATATTTGGATTGTTGTTTATTAGTTAGTTTCAAATTCTTATCGTGCAACGTAATATGTCCAATGTGCAAACACGGGCAGTCAAAACGTCCAATGTAACATTTTTCGCTCCGAGGCTTCAACTTCAATTTCAAATCAAGGAACAACAGTTACGATTGGTTTTACGGAATTATTCTTGACAGCTAGTGGTGAAAGCAGCGATAAAGATTGATAGCTTTTAAGACAATTCGCGAAATAATGTTCGGGTCTTCAACTTCGTTTCTCTCGAGTTGACGAAAATGTTACATTGGACCTTTTCAAAAGTTACGCGAGAATTCCAAGAGCAGTCAATTCCGTATGCGTGTGACGAGAGAAAAGCATTCTTTTCAAAATATGAAATCGTATCTCAATGGTACAATTGTATGATGTGATATATGAGGTGAACCATACTTTTTTCTTAAGGAACATCCTTCCTGAACAAGTAGAAGATACTATTTTTAAAACAATCAGCCTTTTTTAGATCCACAAACCAATTTTCACGCCTCCCCAGAGTTAGACAGGACGATGAGAGTAAATAATAAGCTGGACGATGGCTTCACATTATACATAATAAATATTGAAAATGAAACAGAAAATACCCAAACTACACTACGGCACGAATGCGAAAGTATGATTTGCATGAATAATTAATTTATCAGTAGGTGTACTGTGAACATCGTTTTATTTTCAGAAACCCAAATCTGGTTGCGTCGGGGTGTCGAACTGTTGTCCTAGGTTCATGTGTTGTACTCAAGTCAACAATTAGTTAGAGCCGTTCCAATTAATTCCAGTTTATTAATCCCAGCTATCGTCCTGCTACCAGCAGTACCATTCTAAACAGCTGATTCATCTGATGTTTGTAAACATGAAACGAACGAATCGTCCATTCCACTCGTTTTTATGGTTTTTATGCGACATGACGAACACCACTACCGAAGCAACCCAACGCTTCCAATCTTCTACCTCACACCTTCTACACTAAAAAGACTTTTTGTTTTCCGTTTATATTTCTGCTTCTGTTTTTTCTTCTCAGTGCTATCTCACTCATACGGCTATCATATGATGCGCACAAGAACTGGTCAAGGGAATAAACAAACAGAGCAAAAGTTTTAATGATGAAGTAATGAGTACCGAAGAAATAGGGGACGGGAACAAAAAGGAAAAAAAAACTAAAATCAAGATTAACTGTGTGTTGTAGAAAATATTGAACTTTGATCATGAAATTTCTCAAGGCTGAACAAGTTTTTAGCCCATCCCAAAGCAAAACCTCGAATAAACCCATTTTTATGCAGTTCGATGCCGAAAAATACACAAATGTACCTACCAAGAATGAACTCCCAATTGTCGCATCCCAGCGACCTTTCAGGGACCACTTCCAAGTCTAGCATTACGGTTTATTTGCTGTACTTCAGTTTTCTAACTTTTACACAAACTACTTTTATGAAAATATCCAGAAAATATTATTTTCACTTGTTAGACTAGCTTTTACGCAGTTTCCTTTGTTTTGGCTGAACATCGACTGAGTAATTGAAGGTGCTTGCTGCGATTTCCGAGAGAACTTTTTTGTGATGGCAGATTTTCCTCTGTTTATGACATTTCTCTCTCTCATTCATCGTACGGCAAGGTTGCCGGATCGTTATTAAAAAGATAATCAACCACAATTTTTCATTCAAAAACAGTATAGCGCAGGGTTAGCCAAATATATGATTCATGTTCAAATAAAATTAGGCTAGGCGCAAATTGAGAAGCGTATAGCGCTCGTAAGCGAACGCGAGACTACCAACACGACTCATACGTGCCACAAACGTAGCGTGGTGGAGCGCATATTGAGTCGCAATTTGGTGTAAATAACATCCCAGCAAACATTAAATCGTATAACTTTGCACATGATAAGTTACATATAATTTCGTATCAAATCACAATCGCATAAAATATGAATCAAAATATCGATCATATATATCTAAAATCGCATAAAATGCAAAAACACGATTTTCCATGTCATCGATGGATTGAGTGGTAACGTTGTCGTATCAAATCGCACATCAGTCCAAAAAGCATCGCATATCGTTATATACGGCTATATATGCGTACAAAATATGGCATATACGTATATCGCCTCCACTTTTGTGTGTATATGCTAGTTATCTGCATCATATATAATAAAAATGTGTCTTGGTTGTATGTATATCGCCTCCAATTATAGTTATTCATACGACTTAATGTTTGCTGGGATGCCACTCGCATACAACCCAGCAAACATTAAATCGTATAATTTTGCACGTGCCAAGTCTTACAAAAATCCGAATAAATCATAATCGCATATAATATCAATCAAAGTATATATCGTGTATATTTGAAATCGCATAAAATGTAAAAACTCGATTTTATATATCATTATCAAATTAAGTCGCATATCGGTATAATAAACATCAATTTTATTATGTACATTGTCGTAAAATATATTTAATTCGCATCATATGCGTATATTACGCTGATGCAGTTTGTGTGTCGTACAAGCGTATAATTTAAATCGATTCAGTACTGTAGTAAATCATGTTGCATGCTGAAGAAAATCATGAAACAGTAAATCATATTAGATCCTAATAAAGGACAATAATAAAGGACATATTACGAATTTGTGTGGATGAATATGCAACTTTGACCGGCTATAATAGCGACTTGTGCCATACTCATATACGATTTATTACAGACATAGAAAAAAAACAAATGGCGCAAAATATTTTCGTGAAATGTTTATTATATATTTATATATTATATATTTATTATTGAGTATTTATGTTTGTAGAAATAATAATTGTTTGGTTAACTTGTGTTGGGAGTGGCATTTAATGTTTAAAATGGCACAGATTGATGTTTGGTGAAAACTGCTCCGATATGGGTTCGAACTCCGGTCGTCTGGATTATCATCCACCAGCTATCTCGCGCGGCTATCTGCAATTTAATTCAACAGCGGTTAAAACTTTCGAGTGCATCAGCATTTCATTGACATTTCAATATGATGTAATATGTCCTTTATTAGGATCTAATATGATTTACTGTTTCATGATTTTCTTCAGCATGCAACACGATTTACTACAGTACTGAATCGATTTAAATTATACGCTTATACGACACACAAACTGCATCAGCGTAATATAGGCATATGATGCGGATTAAATATGTTTTACGACAATGTACATCATAAAATTGATGTTTATTATACCGATATGCGACTTAATTTGATAATGGTATATAAAATCGAGTTTTTACATTTTATGCGATTTCAAATATACACGATACACACTTTGATTGATATTATAAGCGATTATGATTTATTCGGATTTATTGTAAGACTTGGCACGTGCAAAATTATACGATTTAATGTTTGCTGGGTGTTGAATTTCCTTGAGATGAAACAATCAATTTCCGAATTTTTAACCACCTTTATTTCAGGTCTTTTCGCTGGTTTCAGGTAAGTGTAAAGGTAAGTTAAATTATTCCTACAAATGACAGTTGTATAGGTAAGTAACAGGTAAGTAACAGATATTATAACTTATTACAACTTACGTTTAGTTTCTATATAATATTTTTAAATTCAACTATTTCTCATAATAACTTTCTTTTCATCAATTCTATTAGTTTCGATGCTATTCTTCAATTTGTATAGATCACTGTTTATATTTTTTTCTAGCATGTTGGTAGGCCAATGCTCTTGATGGGAGGTGCGTCGACTGTTGCAACACCATGATATTTCTGTCGATGGTGTACCGATTACACAGCCGTAACACTCCCCCCGGGTACACCTGCTTCCAGGTTTACGTTCCTCTCGCACCGGATGTCCAAAACTGCCAATCTAACCACCGGGCGTTCATAGATGCCCGGCCTCCACTTTTGCATGCATATGCCAGTTAGGCGCATTATATGCCAACCAAATTTTAGGGCATATGATGTTATATATACGCTTGTTATGTGATTTAATGTTTGCTGGGAATGACTGATTAACACAGAGTTGCGCGATATATTTATTTACTAACACAATCACCCGACCAGTACAGCCATACAGTGTCAAACCCACGACGCTATATGATTGTTCACCAACACAACTACCACAACCGGCATGACCAGCACGAGCAACTGTGGTTCAGCCACAACGTCGTGCGAGTCGTGTCTCACGAGCGCTCCACCATCTCGCGTCATCTGGCCAATTTGCGCCGTTCTATCTGTTTTCATTAGCCACAAAAACAGGCGCTCTATCGCGCCAAGTTACTCGCGCTATATGCGTCTCAATTTGCGCCTTGCCTTACAGTGGAACCTCGATTATCCGCGAGCGGATGATCCGCGGTGCGGTGCGGTACTACTGGTGTACACGACCGTACGGATGGATAGATTAATGGTTTCTGTATTGATAAAACATGGTTATTATGCTGAAATATCTTTTTTGACGTAGAACTACGTCTTTCAGGAAGGGTACCAAATAAGAAAACAGGTCACGTTTTTGTGAAATAAAGTTAACGTTAATAACTATTTTCACAGCGAACAAACTCTGATACTTTTCACACCAATGGAATCGGATATTCTCTAAGATTCGTTTGATATACTATGCAGTACAATCCACTAATGCCTAAACAGTTTGAATTAATGAAAACTGGAAGCATTCCCATTTTCCCATAACATTCCCGAACAAAGCTGTCTATAACGAGCAACTGATACATTCGTTTCTGCCCGTTTTCAACATATTTGGTTTAAATAAGCTATCCGCGATTTGAAGCCACACCACTTCTCGTACAAGGAGAGGAAACCCTCTATATCGAGGTGTGCCATGACAAAGAAAAGCAGCATACGGGAAATTGTTGTGCTTTTTCAAATTCCAGCAGGGTAACCTTACTGTTGCATTTTGTGGGGTTCGATCACATCTCAAGCGGAATATAGGAGCAAAAGGGTTCATAGTTTGTGATCGATATCTGAGTGGGAAGGAGAAAGTCTGATGCGAGTTGAACCAAATAAACGAGAAGTGCTGATAGCTTTCGACTCTACTGAAGTAATAAAAAACTAAATAGCTAAAAAGATATTACAAAGATTTCGATGCATTCTAAAATAATATCCGAAGTGATAAATAAGTGGATTGAATAATATAATTCTGTAGTTCTACGTCGAAAACTGTGGTCGTGTCCTAGATACAACCCATTACAATTTTTAGTCATTAATTGCGTTTTCCGCGATTTTCGTAATCCGCGGTGACCTAGCCAGACTATTCTGCGGATAATCGGGGTTCTACTGTATTTATTTACGGGTCATTTTATTTTGACATAGGACTATGTGTTTCATTTCTATATAGCGGGGTCACTCTGCAAAAAATGTAACGATTGTTTAGGAGTTTTCAAACGCATATTACTGAAAATCGTGCTTGCGACATATGGTATACCATTAGACAGGAAATTTATCCAGCATTTTTTTCTGGTTAAAACATGAACAGTGAATATAGTGAAAAAAGTTAACAAATTAGCGATTAAAATGGGTATGTTTTCTTTCGATTGCACTGACCACTCGCTTTCCTCCCCGAAGCAACGAGCAATCTTTTTGCCTGAATTCGGGCGTTAGCTCACGATGTAAGTTGATGCGTATAACGAATTCTCGCGTAACTTTTGAAAAGGTCCGATGTAACATTTTCGTCAACTCGAGAAAAACGAAGTTGAAGACCCAAACATTATCCCGCGAATTGTCTTAAAAGCTTTCGATCTTTATCGCTACTTTCACCACTAGCAGTCAAGAATAACTCTGAAAAACCAATCGTAACTGATGTTCCGTGATTTGAGATTAAAGTTGAAGACTAGGAGCGAAAAATGTTACATTGGACCTTTTGACTGCCCGCATTTGTACATTGGACATATTACGTTGCACGATAAGAATTTGAAACTAATTACTAAACAACAATCCAAATAACAGCATTTCATTCTAAAGGCAGATTATTATTGTTATCACTCGTCGAATTGCACTAAAATCGGTAACAACACCTGTAAGAAACAAAAACTCAAAACGACTGAAGTACGACTTCGTATTGTTTTGACTGCTTTGTTACTTCGGACGTTCCGAGCGTCGGAGAAAAGAGGCGTCCGAAGTAACAGCCGGGCGCATTAAATCCGAATCTGTACATTGGATATTTTTTTGTATCGGCAATAAAAAGATGAAGAAGATAGATACGTGAACGATTGTTTTTGTAATACATTCAATGATTGAAAACTAATAGCGTGCATTCATTAACTCGATTTGTTTACATTTGTTACATAGGACCTTTTCAAAAGTTACGCGAGAATTATTCTTTATTTACCGATAACAGCCATTTATCGGTTATTGTATTGTATGTTGCCCAATTAATTCGTGCTCAATTCACGATTTTATCGTGTAGGTCTTGTTACTAACAAATAATGTAATTGTGAGATGGCATAATATCGAGCATGTTGTTTGGTTATATAAAAAATGCAATCAATGAATTCAACTGGCTGCTTATTTAGAAGATCGAAGGGGTACACTCACGCATATCATATTATGATAGCGTAAGTAGTCGTACTCAATATACATCA
Source organism: Toxorhynchites rutilus septentrionalis (assembly GCF_029784135.1). NCBI lineage: Eukaryota > Metazoa > Arthropoda > Insecta > Diptera > Culicidae > Toxorhynchites > Toxorhynchites rutilus. The sequence goes on from NC_073746.1 coordinate 248,168,161, forward strand.
CCGGGCTATAAAGTTATTAAAAAATGTGCCGAACAACGTGGCGACGAAGAAAAAAAATGCTATTTTGATCTGTAATATATTTCTGTAGTCATAGATTTATTTGACTCAGGCTTATATTTATGTAGATCTAATCTATTTAAACTTGTGTATAAAAACGATACATGATGACTCTTAGTCTTCTTCTGCATAAATGAATAAACAGAAGAAGAGGGTAGAAATGGCTTTAATTGTTTTTCGAGTACATTTTTGAACAGAATGTGGTTCCAGATTCTACCACGTTATCTTATCTAACCCGGTACAATTTCATACAGGAAACAGTTTTTTTCAGCACTTCCATTTGATGTATCATAAGATAAAAAATTACAGATTATGATCAATAAAAAAACTCAATTCTAATGCAATTACTACACACAATCACAGTTCTATGTCAAGATCGCGTCCATGCCCCTAGGCTCAGACCCATTAACTTTTATTATTCTAAAACAAAATAATAAGCATGAAAGATAATCCAGATCCTCCAATATCTAGAGCTTCGCGCCTTTTGTTTGATTATTGTTATTTTTATATTGAAGATGTTGCAAACCATATGTTTCATTAGCCTTTAACTATGAAAAAAATCGATGGGTTGTATCCGAGACACGACCGCTTAGGACGTAGGACTACGCAACCTGTTTTTTGTTAATCATTTCGGTTTAAAGGTTTAATGGCTTGCGTGGTTTTGTAGAAACATTTCGAAAAGCAACGATTCTTTCTTGCCTTTGCGAGAACAACACTAATTGGTCATATGTTGCAATTTGTTTTTTTGACATAGGACTACATCTTACATTAAGGGTGTCAATTCAGAAAACAGGTCACGTTTTTATGAAATAAGGATAACGTTAATAACTTTTTTGCTGCGAACGGATTTAAACGATTCGCATACCAATCGAATTGGAAATTTTCTATGATTTGTTGTATATGCTATACATTACAATCCCATAGTCTGTATATGGTTTAAATTTATGAAAATCGGAAGCATTCCCATTTCCCCGTACATTTGTTCTGTCCATTTGTGTGCTTTTCTGAACAGAGCTGTCAATATACTGCAACTTATGCAGCCGCTAGAATAGAAACAACGAAGGGGGATAGCGTAAAGAGAATATTTGCGAAGTAAACTCCACCCTTGCATATTAAGTAAGCTGTCGCTAGCGTATAAGTATTGCATCTCCTCTGAGGAAAATTGTCAGAATCTTTCAGTACTCGAAACACCCAAGGTCGCTTATTCTGCTCGTTTTGTATTTTATGTTTCCCCTCGAGCTGTGAACGCTAGCGAATATTTCACTGTTTCATTTTTATCGCTGCAACTGTGTGCATCTGTTAGACGCGTGTTTGATGCTTGTTGAATGGCGATGCCTCTCGTTAAATACTCAGTGCAATGCGTACATTGATATAAAGAAACAAATTGCGACATATGACCAATTAGTGTATTGTTCTCGCAAAGGCAAGAAAAAATCGTTGCTTCTCGAAATGATTCTACGAAACCACGCAAGCCATTAAACCTTTTCAGGGTCCCCGGCACTTTTTACTGAAGTATTCGCAATTAATATCCGAAATGATAAACCAACAAATTCTAAAAAAAAAATTTACGTAGTCCTACGTCCTAAGCGATCGTGTCTCGGTTACAACCCCTCAATTTTTTTATATCAATGCACGCGTTGCACTGAGTATTTAATTAGAAGCATCTTCCGTGCATCCACATTCAACAAGCATCAAACACGCGTCTAACAAATGCACACGGTTGCAACGATAGAAATGAAACATCGCGAGAATGACCGTTTATGAAAAATCGTTTCTCGACCCTCGGTTAAAACCGTCAACAAAGCTAGGAGCTTGTTGCATCAGAACAGAGCCGATGCACACGAGAGCAAATACGAATGGCAACTTCACAACTCGAGGGGAAACATAAAACACAAAACGAGCAGAATAAGCGACCTTTGTTGTTTCCGGCAAAGAAAGATTCTGAGAAATTTCCTCTGATGGTAACTAATACTTATACGCTAGTGACAGCTTACTTATCCAAGGGTGGAGTTTACTTCGTAAACCCCCCTTCGTTGTTTCTATTCTAGCGGCTGCATAAGTTGCCCGTTATTGACAGCTCTGGTCGGGAATGCACACAAATGGACAGAACAAATGTATGGAGAAATGGGAATGCTTCCAATTTTATTCAATTTAAACCATATACAAACTATGAGATTGTAATAATTTCCGATTCGATTGGTATGCAAATTGTTAAAATCCTTTCGCAGCAAAAATAGTTATTAACGTTAACTTTATTTCATAAAAACGTGACCTGTTTTCTGATTTGGCACCCTTAATGTAAGACGTAGTCCTACGTCAAAAGGCCTACTAAAAGATGGTGAATGGACGACGACCTGATTCTGATTCGATTGGATTCTAGGATATTGGTGAATAATTCACAATTTTTCCAAATATCAACTAATCAAAATATTTTACTGATCTAACCAAACACGGAAGTAATAGAAAAACAACTTCCACCACCGTTAAACGTCAGTTTGAAAAAGTTATCCCTGTGCTGCGTGTTTCCTTTTAACGTAAATTGACAGGTACCAAAGCGAAAGTGCTACGAAAGTTTCCATCACCAATCATCAATCGTCAACTGACCAACCCAGCAAACATTAAATCGCATAACAAGCGTATATATAACATCATATGCCCTAAATTTTGGTTGGTATATAGTGCACCTAACTGGCATATGCATGCAAAAGTGGAGGCCATATACATACATGGCAAATGCTTACCGAATTAGTTTGGATGAATATGCAACTTTGACCGACTATAATAGCGATTATGTTGAAATTGAATTGCGATCTAATATGAATATATTCATGAATTGTCAACGCACCTAATATGACTTTTGCCATACTCATATACGATTTATTACAGACATAGAAAAAAAAACAAATGGAGCAAAATATTTTCGTAAAATTGTTATTACCCAGCAAACATTAAATCGTATAACAAGCGTATATATAACATCATATGCCCTAAAATTTCGTTGGCATATAATGCGCCTAACTGGCATATGCATGCAAAAGTGGAGGCCATATACATACATGGCAAATGCTTACCGAATTTGTTTGGATGAATATGCAACTTTGACCGGCTATAATAGCGACTTTTACCATACTCATATACGATTTATTACATACATCGAAAAAAAAACAAATGGCGCAAAATATTTTCGTGAAATGTTTATTATAGCCTCACGAATCGCCATTTTTATATTTGAGTATTTATGTTTGTAGAAATAATAATTGTTTGATTGACTTGTGTTGGGAGTGGAATATGAATGTTTAAAATGACACAGATTGATGTTTGGTGAAAACTCCTCCGATATGGGTTCGAACTCCGGTCGTCTGGATTATCATCCACTAGCTATCTCGCGCGGCTATCTGCAATTTAATTCAACAGCGGTTAAAACTTTCGAGTGCATCAGCATTTCATTGACATTTCAATATGATGTAATATGTCCTTTATTAGGATCTAATATGATTTACTGTTTCATGATTTTCTTCAGCATGCAACACGATTTTCTACAGTACTGAATCGATTTAAATTATACGCTTATACGACACACAAACTGCATCAGCGTAATATACGCATATGATGCGGATTAAATATATTTTACGACAATGTACATCATAAAATTGATGTTTATTATACCGATATGCGACTTAATTTGATAATGGTATATAAAATCGAGTTTTTACATTTTATGCGATTTCAAATATACACGATACATACTTTGATTGATATTATATGCGATTATGATTTATTCGGATTTCTTGTAAGACTTGGCACGTGCAAAATTATACGATTTAATGTTTGCTGGGTATAGCCTCACGAATCGCCAATTTTATATATGAGTATTTATATTTGTAGAAATAATAATTATTAAATTTACTTGTGTTGGGAGTGGAATATAAATGTTCAAAATGGCACAGATTGATATTTGGTGAAAACTGATCCGATGTGGGTTCCAACTCCTGTCGTCTGGATTATCATCCACCAGCTATCTCGCGCGACTATCTGAAATTTAATTCAACAGCGGTTAAAACTCATACATATGATTCGATATGATATAACCTAATACATTCTATGCAGTAGGATCAGTCATTCCTGGTTTCCGAGCCATATAAGAGCCACATTTTTTAAATTTAATTATTTTATTCTTTCGTATGTGTTCAGACATTGCTGTTATGAAATGAAACTTGTCAATGTTAGAGCATTTCATTGACATTTCAATATGATGTAATATGTTCTTTATTAGGAGCTAATATGATTTACTGTTTCATGATTTTCTTCAGCATGCAACACGATTCACTGCAGTACTGAATCGATTTAAATGATACGCTTATACGACACACAAACTGCATCAGCGTAATATAGGCATATGATGCGGATTAAATATATTTTATGACAATGAACATCATAAAACTGATGTTTATTATACCGAATTGCGACTTAATTTGATAATGATATATAAAATCGAGTTTTTACATTTTATGCGATTTCAAATATACACGATACATACTTTGATTGATATTATATGCGATTATGATTTATTCTGATTTCTTGTAAGACTTAGCACATACAAAATTATACGATTTAATGTTTGCTGGGAAACCTCCTTTGTGGTTGTGATCAGTTGATGTTTATAATCGTTGATACGTTACGGTTTAGGCGTGTTGTGATTCATTAGAAGTGTGTGAGCGTGTGCCGATCCACTGGTTCGCCGATTGCTCTCTTCCCCAAGTTTACATTATACAGCAATATCCGCAAGAAACAGTTACTGTTATATTATCTATGAGAACAATGAAAAGAAATCCATATTACATAGACTCGGCAGCCAATTGGCATTGCAAATTACAAAATTACTCAATTTGGGAACATTTTTAACTACTCAGCAAAAATTAAATCGTATAACTTATACACAGGCTACCCAGCAATCCTTAAAACGTATAACTAGCCACCTAGGACAGGGCTGGATCATACCATCGTATTGTGTGATACTGTTTTCTTATATTATGTTGCTTTTAATTGTAATATCGGTAATATTCCAAGAGTAGGAATCATATGTGGTGCAGATAGTAGAGTTTGAATTTTTCACCCCCCTAGTGGAGGCGATCCGGCGTAGTGGTAACATCCATGCCTCTCACGCTAAAGGTCACGAGTTCAATTCTCACTCCCGACATTCTTCCAAAAATGGAAGTAAAAGTGACGAACCAGCCAAATGAATTGAAAGTCACTATAATACAGATAAAAAAAAAAAATTTCACCCTCTCACTGTTCATTCTATAACAGCAGTCGTAGTAGGCGTATCTGAATTCTTTTGACAGCAAATTGGTTGAAAGCTTGTATATTTCGGCGATAAATCACGTAGATTCGTTTTGTTTTGTAAAAGTTGTACAGGATGGAAGCCGAGAGAATAAATTTGATTTTGGACATCCACATTCAAAATCCGTCGTGGTCAGTTACCAAAATTTCGAAATCGCTGAAGGTAGCTAAATCGACTGTGTATGATGTGTTGAATCGTTTCCGTGAACGTAGAACTGTTTCGGATGGATTAGAGGACGCGTCGTAGTGGAACGTATGAACGGAAGTTGAGGTTGAAGGTGTTGAGAACAATAAAGGCAAACCCGGGAGCCTCGGACTACGACATCGTCAAAAACACAACTTTATGTGGTGCAGATAGTAGAGTTTGCCTTTTTCACCCTCTCACCTTCATGAAAACAAACAAATTTTCATTATTTTCGTGATTACATGATGCTATTTTCACAGTGTTGTACGTGATTCCTGAAAATAGTTCACAATTAAGCAACATTTCATTGAAAATGTTACTATTCTCGATACCTAAGAATACGACTGTTCTCTGGACCTTTTCGTCCCTTAAATGATAGAAATGAATCACAATATAATTGTCATCTATTCAAGAACGTTCAGTTACAAGATTTCAAGAGCAATTTAGCTCATACCATTATAAAACCGTGGGCATTTTTAACATTGTTTCGTTTCTTCCATATACACTTCATATTCAATGCTATTGATGACGACACCATGTTTTGTTTCCCAAACAAATATACTCTGCATACTGCCCCACCTCATATGTACGCAATGAGTTATATACACTAGAAGAAATCTTTCGTAACTACACTCCAGTTACGAAAGATTTCTTCTAGTGTACCAAATCTTTAGTAGTCGATACATTGGTAGAATGCACACATTATTAGTACATTTTACCAAAATTTCGTAAAGCAAATGTCAGATGTAATATACATTCTTACGAGAGATTAGTACATTTTACTTGATAGCGTTAGTTAGAGTGTTGTCATATCTGAGCAATTGTGTAGAGCAAAGCTTGCAGTCGCCATTTCCCTCATGAAAGTAATACAATTCGGAGGTAAGCAGTTTGTTTTAAATAAAATATAATCATACATTTATATTTCTTCTCGGTCGCGAAGCTATTTTCGCCGAAAGGAAATGAAGGGCCACACCGAACAAAATATAACCTCTATATCGTCATTATTGTATTGTATAATAAACGAATGCAACCCGATATCAATAAATTGGGCGTTGGCACGAAATCCCGAAAGAAGGATCGAAGTTGGCGCGATATTCTGGTACATGTTTTGACACTTGTATTTACTAATTTACTTGCGTAACATATACGAATTAATAGTACGGTAGAAAATGACTAACGAATTGGTATTAATTACTAAAGAATTTGTAATATATACTAATTATTCCTCTCAGTGTAGGGTTATATCAATGAAATCAATTGTGGCCAATTGCTGTGCCCTCGAATCCCAGTGTACGAACTGTCGAAGCGAATCAAAACAAAACAGTTCGAAATATGCGGTGCTAAATCTACTGAAAAATTAATACGTCTTTATCCCTGTTATATAAAATGTTTCCTGCTGCTGCTTTTCGGAACATTCTCCGGACGTCGATTGCAAGAAACATATGGTACGTGAAGGCGACATAATATTTCTATTTAACCAATTGACTGTAAACATAATTTTACAGCGCATCATTCGGCACAAGTCGACCACGACGGACAACATACGAAGGTGATGGCAAGACCACCGTTTCAATTATGAACACGGAAAGCGATGCGGGTCTACTAATCAACTCGTACAGTCAGGTTGGATTTCGATTGAACAATGATATGGTCGTCCTAGGGCCTATGGCAATCTTTCCCCGTACGGTTCTTTCGTGGAACGTCGGAAGTCACGAGGATATAAATGAACAGAGCTTAAGCTTGTTCTCAGCACTAGAGCCCAAGATTGACATTCTGGTCGTGGGGATTGGAGATCAACTTGCGACACCAGCGTTCAGCAAAAAAATACTCGAATTTATGCGAAAATATAGAATTAATGTAGAAGTGTTAAATACAGAGCAGGCTTGTGCCACATTCAACTTCCTCAATGCGGAGGGACGTGTTGTTGCTGCGGCCTTAATACCACCGGTAACAATTCGCGTAAATGAAGACGACCTTATGCGTAGACAAATAGCGAAAAGTGAAACTTTTCAAGTGTCTGATAAATAATGCTAGAAACATGTATGTATAATATAGTGTGTAAAATATAATAAAGTATGATGCAATGCTTAAAAATCTATTACGAATTGATAAACGATATATTTATTCAATTTTGAGCACTTGTTGCCCAGTCATTTCTTGATTGATTTATGAAATTCTAGCAAAAAATCGTTCCAGAAACTTCCTAACAATCTATTGTAACATAGAAAAATAAATTTTCTAATGGTTAGTATTTTAAAATAGAGTTGAAATAAAAGCTCAATTTCCATAGATTGTGTGAACTGCGTTTTCCTAACACGTAGTTGACTGCAATTGCGGCGAATCTTGTTCGAAGATATTAAAAATGAACATGCAAAACATTTCGTTACATAACTCTACATTTATTACGCGGTGATGTCTCGGGCACTACTCTTCAATTTTTTAGACTGCTTATGTTTAAGTTCACCGGAATATTGCTTCAAGACTATTTAAATTTTGTAATACTTCCTTGAATTTTACCTTGTTATAACAAAGGAAATTTGGTAATATACTAGCTGTGTTACAGTGTGTTAGTTAAGAGATAAATAGTCTTTTAGACTGTGATAGAGAATCATATTTGATGAAAAAATCCTAAGCATGCGGTCAAATCTCAACTGAAACTTGAATCTTTAAGAATCCGGAATCACTGTTCATTCTATAACAGCGGTCGTAGTAGGCGTATCTGAAATCTTTTGACAGCAAATTGTTTGAAAGCTTGTATATTTCGACGATAAATCACGTTGATTCGTTTTGTTTCGTAAAAGTTTCACAGGATGGAGGCCGTGAGAATAAATTTGATTTTGGACATGCACATTCAAAATCTGGCGTGGTCAGTTACCAAAATTTCGAAATCGCTGAAAGTAGCTAAATCGACTGTGTATGATGTGCTGAATCGTTTCCGTGAACGTAGAACTGTTTCGGATGGATCAGAGGACGCGTAGTGGAACTATGATCGGAAGTTGAGGTTGAAGGTGTTGAGAACAATAAAGGCAAACCCGGGACCCACGGACTATGACATCGTCAAAAACACAACTTTAACAAAAGTATCATCCGGAGAATCCACATGCGGGAATGATATCGTAATTTCTATGCCGGCAAGCAATCAAATAGGACGCTGAAGCAAAATCTGGCGACCAAAAGACGCGTTCGAAAGTTGTACAATGCATACTGATGGATGACGAAACGTACGTGAAGATGGATTTTGGACAGCTCCCAGGCTTGAAATTCTGTAAAAGGAGGTAAGATAACACTTTGATGCATTAGAACGAATTGCCCCAGTAAATTTAAGTTCGTTTTCGCAGACAAATTTGCCAGGAAATTCTTGACTTTGCAAAAGATTTGCAGCTGTGAACAGAAAATCAAGGTTCTCGTCACAAACCAAGGTGCTTATATCAATGTATAACAGGTGAAGCAACATATCACTATATTGAATTTTCACATGCGAAAGTAGTGGAAATGAGAATGAAATTCTACAAAATAATCCCTTCTTTTTCACATAAATTCGCGAAAGCCGATCGGCAGGCATCGTTCGAATAAGCGTCGTAACAGTTTGTAGAGAGTCGCCGGCAGCGTTCTGATGCTGTTTGTAAACAATACCGACAGCAATTCCAATATGGCTGAAAGTGCATTTCATATGATTGTTTCACCTGGTATATATAGAGACGCCTTGGTCACAAACAAGACAATTCGCGTTGACGGCGGAATGGTGACATTAGTTTGTATGAGGCCAACTATTCTCTATCAGATTAGTCGGCACTAAGGCAGTTTTAAATTGCTAAAATTTGTATAAAAAATTTTTCTTGGCGTTATTTACCTACCAGACGTACGTTTTTCTGATCCTAATTTAAACTATTTTCTATGAATTTTTAGATATTCTCACCAAAACTTACCATTATAATATAAAATTATCTTTAGATACAATTTTTTTATTATATTTTTTCACTACTTGCAAGCAAAAGTTAGGACTACGTCTAACCGGAAGATATAGGGGGTGAAATGAAAATGTAGGCACTGAACAAGTAGGAAAAAATGCAAGATTTGAAACTCTTATAACTCAAGCATTTCTCAATAGATCGCAAAGGTTTTTGCATCAATTGATAGGAAATATATCTACGCATCTATCATAACAAATAACATTTCATTTTTCTTGAGTTAAATAATTGAATAATTGTGAAATATCAAGCATTGTCAAAATGCACTATGTGCCCATTTTTTATTGGTCCATTTTGTGCTCCTCAAATCGTACCGACCAAAACGGGAAACCAGAGCAGCAGCGAAATACAATGAAGCACGATTGGAAAGGAAAAAGAAAAAGTCACAGGAGGGTTGTGTCCGAGGCTATCTGTTGATGCGAATTTAAATTGGACTAACAACACCTAATCTTATATGTAGAGCATATGGAAAATCACTTTCTAATATTTTCTAATATTTCTTCACTTTTCCAATTTTTCTCATTGTATAAACTTTCTTTGGGTGAGAATGAACACAACAAAACAGACAGCTTAGACCAAACGACCCGTTCTCGAGCGGGAACACACCTTGGTTTTTATTTATGAAAATTGAAATAAATCGTTTCATGTATCAAGTTCTCGTGTGTGATTGTCCCTATATCGTTATACCCTCCTTTCCTTCCTTTGCGGGTAATTCGTCCCGTTGCTCTACACTTACACTTGTGCTAAATTTTTCACAATACACGATCGGTCATTGATATGAAATTTAGCGAAGCAACCAACATTAAAGTTCCAGATTTAAATTTTATTTGCTAGCATTAATCGTATCACTCACCCTACTTGCAATACAAAAGTGCCCCCGACTTGCATATATTTGCAATGCTGATTACCCCCAGGCAGCTTGGTTTTGATGTCTCTGTTAGGGACCCGCCGCATGTGTCGTCAATTTCGACCAATCAGAAGTTGGTATTTCCGTTAGGGTAGGGGTTGAGATTTTTCAATTGTTCGATAGATAGTTTCATGACATATTATTTTCTTCAATATGAAAAATTGTTATGGAGTGCCGAAATCGATTGAAGCAAAAATTTCATCAATCCATCATCGAATGACTGAGCAATAAGCGTTTGAAATTGGACAATTTTCACGATATACTCAATTTTCGATTTTCAATTTGTACCCCAATATGTTACCGAAAGACGTAATCCTACGTCAAAAATAAATACATTTAAATTTTATCAATTCAAAACAGCCTTCGGGCCTGCTAGTTCGATTGGAGATTAATCTGCCTCCCTTAATGAATATTGCTCATGGCGTCGCTTGGTGCCGCCGAAAGCAGACTCGTTTGCTGAGGAGTGCTGAGCGACAATGAAAATGTCTTTCTAAAGGTAGGTCGAGAAAGAGTATGAACTAGTTTTCTTCGCAAGGTCCCTTCTCAGGGCTAGAGACGAATGAACGTAAAGTTTAAAGTCTCTATAATTCAAAAGAAGAAAAATATTGCTACCAGATGTCACGAACTTCGCCATTTTTTGCTACTATGGTGCTACTCGCCCGTGTAGTTGGCGCAAAGGCACCGCAAAAATATTATTTTATAGAATTCCTTCATGCATTTGTCTGATACGGGCTGTGTATCGTTCGTTCTTGTTTTTTAAGGGACTCTAACCCAAAGGTCATTCGTACCTAACGGGCTGTGTATGACTGGAGCGTTCCGTTATATACAAGCATGCATATGTCCTTCGCTTCCTTTGCCAAATCCAGTAAAAGGTGGTTGATGAAACGTATGTTTTTGACGTGATACGTTCCATGTTAGTTGTTAGAAGAAAATGTAAAAATAAACAGTATTTTTGATCGGTTTTATATAGTTTTTGTGGTAAGTGGAAAACAATAAAATAAACTCTTTTGTTTCAAAACAAATTGATAGTCCTGAGAAGGACTGGAATGGTTTAATGGGTTGTACGGAATCTGCTGCGTTTCAGTCGGATGTAGCAGTTTAGTTTTGGGAGCGGTAGCTTTTACGGATTCGCTGATGCTTTCCTTGACTTTGGCGCCATCGGATTCTGTGCGTCGATTTTCGAGGGTTTGAATGGCACCACCACGACGAGCTAAACGACGGATAGCGGGTGTGATACGATGCGATGCAATGCACTTCGATCCTCTGCCTCCTTTGCCGCATCCAATTGTTGATGTGAAGAGGAGCGCACCAGCAATGCACATTTTAGATTTAATTCGATGCTCTCCGCTGCTTCCTCTTCTTTGCTCCCTTTGCCGCACCGCATCCATCGTTGGTTACCGATGGCTTCCTCTCCTTTGCCGCACCGTATGGTGTTGGTTGATTTGTAGAGCACTGCACACTAGAAGCCCAGATGTTTGCCGATCTGAGCGTTGAACGAGAATGAGAAATCCAAAAATGCTACCGTCCTTTTATATCAGTTGGTATGTGAGAAATAGGCGCCCCCCACTCGCTCGCCATGCAAATATTTGACTTATCGGGGAACGAAAGAAGCGAAGCAGGCGAAAAAGAAATGACGTCAATTTCGACCAATCAGTACCGTTTGGGTAGGGGTTGAGATTTTGCAATTGTTCGATAGTTAATTACATGATATATATTTATTCAAGGTGAAAAATTGTTATAGAGTGCCGCAATGTTTTGATATAAAAATCTCATCAATCCATCATGAAATGACTGAGCAATAAGCGTTTGAAATTGGACATTTTTCACGATGCGATCGATATTCGTTTTTCAATTTGTACCCCAATATGTTCCCGAAAGACGTAATCCTACGTCAAAAAATGAACGAAACATTGGTCGCAGTCTCACACATGCGTAATTCTCGAGCCAGCCAGTCCCCACTCCGCTGCCGTAACGATCATTCTCATCGAAACCGTACACGTTTCGCATCACATCACATCAACAAACCAACACAAGCAGCATGTCTGGACACGACAAAAGAGGAAAAGTGAAGGGAAAGGCAAAATCCCGCTCGAACCATGTTGGTCTGCAATTCCCCGTAGGTGTATTCGCCACTTGCTCCGCAAGGGTAGCTAGGCCGAGCGCGTTAGTACCAGTGCACCAGTCCACCTAGTCGGCGTTATATAGTTTCGGCCGCTGAAGTGATCGAGTTGGCTGGCAAAGCTGCTCGCGACGATAAGAAAACCCACATTCAGAACAGAACACATTTGGTTCGGTGGACATCAGGACAACAACAGGCAGTTGCAGCGAGTGGCAAACGCAATCGCAAAACGGCAGCAGGTAGCAGAAGAAAAAAGTTTGTTCTTTATACAAACTGCTCTGGTGGCAAATCCAGAACAAGGCGGCATCGAGGGCGTTCGAAATGTTTTTTTTTTGACGTAGGACTACGTCTAACCGGAAGATATAGGGGGTGAAATGGAAATCTAGGCACTGAACAAGTAGGAAAAAATGCAAGATTTGGAACGCTTATAACTCGAGCATTTCTCAATAGATCGTAAAGGTTTTTGCATCAATTGATAGGAAATATATCTACGCATCTATCATAACGAATAACATTTCATTTTTCTTGAGATAAATAATTGAATAATTGTGAAATATCAAGCATTGTCCAAATGCACTATATCCCCATTTTTTATTGGTCCATTTTGTGCTCCTCAAATCGTACCGACCAAAACGGGCAACCAGAGCAGCAGCGAAATAGAATAAAGCACGATTGGAAAGGAAAAAGAAAAAAAATGAACGAAACATTGGTCGCAGTCTCACACATGCGTAATTCTCGAGCCAGCCAGTCAGCTTAAAAATCCCCGCTCCGCTGCCGTAACGATCATTCTCATTCAAACCGTACACCACATCGGTTCGCATCACAACACATCAACAAACCAACCCAAGCAGCCATGTCTGGACATGGTAAAGGAGGAAAAGTGAAGGGAAAGGCAAAATCCCGCTCGAACCGTGTTGATCTGGAGTTCCCCGCAAGGGTAGCTAGGCCGAGCGCGTTAGTACCAGTGCACCAGTCCACCTAGCCGGCGTTATATAGTTTCGGCCGCCGAAGTGATCGAGTTTGCTGGCAAAGCTGCTCGCGACGATAAGAAAACCCGCATTCGGAACAGAACACATTCGGTTCGGTGGACATCAAGACAACAGGCAGTTGCAGCGAGTGGCGCGTGGCAAACGCAATCGCAAAACGGCATCAGGTAGCAGAAGAAAAAAGTTTGTTCTTTATACAAACTGCTTTGGTGGCAAATCCAGAACAAGGCGGCATCGAGGGCGTTCGAAATGGTTTTTTTCAAAACCACGAGTACTAAGTTTTCTAAATTGGAACCATTCCATAAAACAAGGCGCTTTTCAGGGCCTTTTAAACCTTCCAAAAAAGAGTTTAGGAAATACAGTTCAATGCTTTCTAAAACATTATCCAAAATAATAATAAAACACAAATTGATTTTTTCATAATTTGTTTGCCAGGTCTGATGAGTATGTGAATTTGGCAGTTGTTCTGAACTTATTGATAGTTGGGGACTTTACTGATTATTCAATTTTCACCAATTCTTAAATTGTTTCCAGATTGAAAGTACAGTAATTTACAATTAGTTCGACATTTAGCTAATTGGACGGACATGTAATGCGACATATTTAGTTGGACATTTTTGTAAACATAGAGATCCAAATTATGACCCCACATTGAAAGTCGACACTGTAACAATGTCATCGCAAATGTTCAATTACAGGTTAAAATCGCCTCCAATGCGACACTAAGTGGCGCTTCGGCACGTCGCATTGAATGTAATTTACTGTACAACATGTCACAAAGCTGGATGGGAAGAAATTTCCCAACTGTGAAAGCTGTGGCGAGTGGCAAACGCAATCGCTAAACAGGAAGGTTTAGCCGAACAAGATGGGGATATCGAGTGATAACAAAATAATAAACTCTTTAGATTAGAGATAATTTTGTGATCCTGAAAAGGACCCTTTTTAGCCTGCATGTGAATCCAACGAGCGAACAAATCGTAATGAATGTATTTTTTTTACCATCGCTGCCTTTTAACGCTCATTCGTTCGTCTCGTTGGACTCGTCCTTTTGGTTGAGTCTGCAGATTTGTCTCTATCCTGTGAGCGTGTACCGCTAGAGTACAAAACGCGCGGATCCGCTGAAAAATATATCATTCTTTTTCAAACAGTAAATCAGTGTGGTTGTATGGCATCGTTTCACATCACATCGCATCAACGGATTGGTGCCGGAGCACCAGTATAAACTTGCAAAGCTGCTCACGACAATAAGAAGAACCGCCTACAGAACAGAGCACATTCGGTTCGGTAGCAACAACTAGTTTCAGCGAGTGGCAAACGCAATCGCTAAACGGCAGCAGGTAGAAGAAGGAAAAAGTTTGTTTATACAGACTGCTTTGGTGGCAAAACCAGCCACCGTAAAACACGGCGCTTTTCATGGCCATTAAACCTTTCAAAGAAGAGTAATAACTCTTGAGTAAGTTTTTCACAATACCAATGCATTCTAAACTGACATAATATAACATATAATATAAACTGATTTATTTTGTTTATGCTCTTGAAATTATTGGTGGTCGGGGTCTTTTAAATTGATCATTCAGTTTACACAAACCCATGCATGGTTTCCGAATTGAAAGTGGCTTCAAATTACAACACATTGTATGCAGGATGGCATTAACGAATTTTCTCGGTAGAAAGAACTGCTTTCTTTGGTTGATAACTGATGTTGAAAATTGACTGACGTTACATCTGCATTGTATAGAAAAATAACTAAGGAGCAACATGATTAGCTATGAGTTCGTCTCCAAAACCTCAGTTCTTTTTCATTTTTATTTACTTTGTTTGCGGAGACTACAAATCTCACAATTCATACGTCTCCGAAACCACAGTTCAAGGTGCGGTAATGTGCTCAATAGTGAAATATATGATAGTGAATGAGCTGATGACCACCTATGCATTCCCTATTTTTTTTTTTCCAAAATATATATTTTTATAAAGGCTCATATGGCGTTAGCCTCACGGGGCCGGGAGTTCAATAAATACAATTTTTCTTATTATCTATGTTAGTAATATGTAACCGATTACTCGCGGTTGGCTCGAGGTTAGTATTACAAGTGTTTTCGTAATTGAGATGTTGCTGTCTCCAATGCTCTGTACGTGTGCCCGACACGGGATACTTCCTATTGGGATGCAGCTGACCATTAATCAGCAACGCCCCCCTAGTCTGTACCTCATATCTAGCGTGGTGCGTCTTTCTCGACTCGAGGAATCCAGGATAGAATGGTCACTAGCCGGCGCAATCATCAGTTCGTGTAGAGTTGTCATGAGCGGTACAACCTTTGGCTCTTGTTGAATGATCAGTGGACTGCACAACCTTTGGCCCGTGTGTCTGTAAAGAGTGTGTGTATGTATTGCCGCGACTAAGTAAAAGTTTATCGATCGGATAGGAGGGATATGAAACGGGGACACAACGAAGGAAACATCATTAAACGTTGACATCGGCGTTTCTGAGGAACAGGTATAGATGAAGCAGAAGATCAGGATCACCGCTACCTAAGATATCCCGGACGGGGATATCCGATTGTCTGCCTTGTGCTCTCAGTGCTCTAGAGAGTTGAGAGCGAGCAGCATGGAACCGGATACACGACCAGACAACATGCTCGATGTCGTGGTAGCCATCGCCACAATCACAAAGATTGTTTGCTGCGAGCCCAATGCGATAGAGATGCGCGTTTAGGTTGTAGTGATTGGACATAAGCCGAGATATCACGCGAATGAAATCACGACCTACATTCAATCCCTTGAACCATGCCCTCTTCGAGACCTTAGGGATAATCGTGTGTAACCAACGACCGAACTCATCTCCACTCCACATGCGCTGCCAACTTACGAGCGTATACTGACGAGGAATGTGGAAAAATTCATTATAAGCAATTTGCCTTTCAAAAAGAGTGCCTTCTAAAGCGCCCACCTTAGCTAGCGAGTCCGCTTTCTCATTCCCCGGAATCGAGCAATGAGAGGGAACCCATGCTAAGGTAATCTTGAATAATTTTTCGACCAAAACACTCAATAGTTGTCTTATTCTTGTTAGGAAATAAGATGAGCGTTTATCAACCTTCATTGAGCGGATTGCCTCTAATGAGCTGAGACTGTCTGAAAAAATAAAATAGTGGTCGATGGGCAATGTTTCAATGATCCCCAGTGCGTAGTATATCGCACCCAGTTCAGCAACATACACGGAACAAGGATCTTTGAGTTTGAAAGAGGCACTGGAATTTTCATTGAAGATGCCAAAGCCAGTGAACCCGTTTATGAATGAACCGTCAGTAAAGAACATTTTATCAGATCTAACTATGCCCCCATATTCTGCCGAAAATATCGGCGGAATAGAATCTGAGCGTAGATGATCTGGGATTCCATGGATTTTTTGTCGCATGGACAGATCAAAAATGACAGAGGAATTGCAAAAGTCGCAGGAGGGTTGTGTCCGAGACACGACTGCATAGTTCACGTAGGATTCCGTTAAGCTATCTGTTGATTTTGGATATGTTTGAAGAATTACATCGCTAAACTCTTTGATAATGATTTGGTGACCTCCTGATAAAGGCCGTTTTGTTTGGTTGTTGGGTATTGTTTGTTCACTTCACCAGTGTTTACCGAGTGATGATGACAGAAGAATAGTAAACAATCCTTGGATAGTGCGTATCAGATAAAAGTTACCGAAGTGGAACGAGATATGACGAAAACCCTCTGTGATCCTAGACGAGATGTGTTATGTATGGGTGAAATAAAAAAAAACTCACTCACTCACATATAAGATAATTACCAATACCGAACACAATTATCAATTTTTCTCATCAGTAAAAACATGTTACTTTAATATAGAGAAAACATATTTGAAATGGAAAAGGTAATTTTCTTCTATAATTTTTACTTTCTGAGTGTTTATTCAACCCAATGCGAATTTTCATTGGACTAACAACACCTAATACCATATGTAGAGCAATCACTTTTTCTAATATTTCTTCACTTTTCCAATTTTTTCTCGTCGTATAAACTTTTCTTTGGTGAAAATGAACACAACAAAACAGACAGCTTTTACCAAACGACCCGTTTTCGAGCGGGAACACACCTTGGTTTCTATTTATGAAAATTGAAATAAATCGTTTCATATATCAAGCCATTTTTAACAAAACTGCTACCCTATGCAATTTTACACTTACACTTGTACTAAATTTTTTAAATACAGGATTCATTCAAATACAGTTTCACGAAGCAACCAACATTAAATTTCCAAATTTAAATTTTATTTGCTAGAATTAATCGTATCACTCACCTCACTTGCAATATAAAAATGCCCCCGAATTTCATATATTTGCAATGTCGATTTCCCCCAGGCAGCTTGGTTTTGATGTCTCTGTTAGGGACCCTCCGCATGTGTCGTCAATTTCGACCAATCAGAAGTGGTCATTTACGTTAGGATAGGGGTTGAGATTTTTCAATTGTTTGATAGTTATTTTCATGACATATATTATTTTCTTCAATATAAAAAATTGTTATGGAGTGCCGCAATCGATTGACGCAAACATTTCATCAATCCATCATGAAATGACTGAGCAATAAGCGTTTGAAATTGAACAATTTTCACGATGTGCTTCACGATGTGATGTGTTTCTATTTTCAATTTGTACCCCAATATGTTCCCGAAAGACGTAATCCTACGTCAAAAGTATGGGAAGCAAACTTGGTTGGAGATGCCTGGTGAAGGGTGCACGTCGTGGGTAAGGTACTCATGGTATAAAGACATAAAACTTGACTGAGGAATCAGTTGGAGTAGATTTTCGAAGTTATCAATCACCAATGGATTCATGATCTTGCAACGGATGAGAAATCTGTAGGATAATTCTGTGAACCGAAGAGTAAGCGGGGGTACTCCTGCCAAAACTTCGAGACTCATCGTATGTGTCGAATGCAAACACCCCATTGCTATACGCAAGCAACGATATTGTATTCTCTCCAGCTTGAGAATATGAATCCTGGCAGCTGATCGGAAGCAAAAACTGCCATATTCTAACACTGATAATATCGTTGTTTTGTATAACTGAATGAGGTCTCCTGGATGGGCACCCCACCATGTTCCGGTTATTGTTTGGAGAAAATTGATTCTTTGCTGGCATTTCTGTTTCAAATACGCAATGTGTATTCCCCAGGTACATTTAGAGTCAAAATATACTCCAAGGTATTTGAAAAACATCGAGTGCTTGATCGTTTTGCCGGATAGGTGAAGCTGGAATTGGGCGGGTTCGTGCTTCCTAGAAAAAACGACCATTTCGGTTTTCTCCGTAGAGAATTCGATACCCAGCTTGAGAGCCCACGTGAACAGATTGTTCAGGGTATCTTGCAAGGATTTTTGCAGAACGGCGGGATTAGTACCCGTGATGGAAATAACTCCATCGTCTGCAAGTTGTCTCAGCGTGCAGTCTCTAGTTAGACAATCATCTATATCATTGACGTAAAAACTGTACAAGAGGGGGTAGATATCATTTTGATTGTACGATATGTGCATACGTCGAAAGATGCCCGGCGTTGCACATTTAATAAGTACAAAGCCTTCAGAAAAAAAATTAAGAATCAACTATAAGATAGTGAGAAAAAATTGAGAAAGTTTGTAAAAAAACGCAAAAACACAACACCAAAGGTTCTTTTCAGAACCCCTACATGTTCATAAAGAGTAAACAGTAAACTAATCTATTTTTCAGGTAGTTATGTAGGTATTCGCTTAGGAGAAGAAAATAAAACAATATATTTAAAATATATATTTAGCAAAAGCTGTCCCCTTTGTATAGTCCTACGTCTCTCCGGTTATGTCCCCGACATTACCCACCCGTCTTTTTATTTTAAAAGTGTGTTCATGTCTGAATTCGATGAAATCGCTAATCGGAAAGCGCTAGCTGATGTGTGAAACCTAACGATGGATGGATATCCCGTTTAAGCAGAATATATTGCACACGGTCTAAGAATATTTGATTCCGATCTGGGCAAATGTTTGATTTTTATGCGTAGATATTATAATATTACTTAATAAAAGCTAAAATATTATGAAACTTTACCAAACGACAGATTATGCTAGCGTTACGTAATGTATAGGGGGTGAGGGCTGAATATTTTCTTGTCGTTTTTTGTGTTGAATATTTCTGATTAATACACGTTGCTCACATTTCATCTGTCAAAAAGAGTCAAATATTTGGCTTCGGTTAAAGAGCGTATGAGGACCCTAATCAATGGAGATAATAAAAAATAAACAATCAACACCGGAAAAGAAAAAATTACACTGAAAAAAATGACTAACTTTATTTTTGAGAATTTCGGCTAATATTTGGTATTTCAGAAAAAAAGAAATACAAAATGTCCACATGCTTTGAAATGTTCTCACAAAATTATACGTTATCGCAATAGTTTGAAGATAGGTTTGCAGAGCCCTGGCAACCCTAACTCAACCAACACAGGTTGAGCGTAGGTAGCATAAAGCTAAAGGTGGCTGTACACTGTTTGCCCGGAGGTCAAATATTTGATATTTTTTGACAGATAAGATTTGATTTGATATTTGTACAAATACTAGCAACCAACATTAAATTTCCAAATTTAAATTTTATTTGCTAGAATTAATCGTATCACTCACCTCACTTGCAATATAAAAATGCCCCCGAATTTCATATATTTGATATTTTTTGACAGATAAGATTTGATTTGATATTTGTACAAACACTATTCAATTTTCAATTTTTAACAGTGGTAAACAATTTCAAACACCGAACATGGAAAAAATCCGCTGAAATATTCAAGGTAACCTAACCATGTACCGACAGGTTCGAAGAACACACTGAAAAAATATTTTAGACATCCAATAATTGAATATTTGCTTGTCGTGTTTTGTGTAGAATATATTTGATCAGTACACGTTGTCCAAATTTTATCTGTCAAAAAGATTCAAATATTTGGCTTCGGTCAAACAGTGTATGAGCACCCTAAGACTCACGCTTTGTTGATTGTTTGGAGTCAATATTGGTGCAAATATGTTCATCATCTGCGATGGTCTGTAGCCAATGATTCCGTTGGATAGTTTTTAGATGTTTGCAGGATCATACGAAGTACTTTATCTTTAATTTTAGGTTATGATTTCTCGCATAACTTTTGAAATGTTCAATGTAACATTTTCGTCAACTCGAGAAAAACGAAGTTGAAGACCCGAACATTAATCAGCGAATTGTATTGAAAGTTGTCGATTTCTATCGCTACTTTCACCACTAGCAGTCAAGAATAACTCTGAAAAACCAATCGTAACTGTTGTTCAGTGATTTGAGCTTAAATTTGAAGCCTAGGAACGAAAAATGTTACATTGGACGTTTTGACTGCCGCGTCTGTACATTGGACATATTACGTTGCACGATGCGAATCTGAAACTAACTACTAAACAGCAATTCAAATATCAGCATTTCGTTCTAAAGACATATTATTGTTGTTATCACTCGTTGAATTGCACTGAAATCGCTAACAACGCCTGTAAGAAACAAAAACCCAAAACGACCGAAGTACGACTTTGTGTTGTTTTGACTGCTTTGTTACTTCGGACGTTCCGAGCGTCGGAGGAAAGTGGCGTCCGAAGTAACAGCCGAGTGCTTAAAAAACGAATCTGCACATTGGATATTTTTTGTATCGGCGATAAAAAGATGAAGAAGATAGATACATGAACGATTGTTTTTGTAGTGCATTCAATTACTGAAAACTAAGAGCGTGCATCCATTAACTCGACTTTTGTTACATAGGACCTTTTCAAAAATTAAGCGAGATTTCTATGCTGGCTACAAAAAAATGGCCGCTTAGCAGCCCCTTGGAGGTATGAATGTCTTCCAACAAAGATATGTTTTCACATTTGGCATCCCTGGACGCAACGAATAATAAAAAAGAACAGACACTGGTGACATTTGGAAGTGAAAAGAAAGATCAAAAAGATTCGTCGTAGCAATCGATCCCGGAACGGCGATAAAAAGAAAATATTTTATATCTTGTTAAATTGCGACAACTGAAATATGTAGTTTCCCGGTACCGCGTAGTGAACGAATGGTCAAAGTTTTAGCTTCACGGAAATACCCTTTCGAAATATGAGAAATTTGTGTTTTGTTAATGAAGCTCGAATGGTGTCATTTCATGTTTTCAATTATTCTGCGGAATAATGTTGGACCTGTTCGCGATTATCACCAAGAGAGAAAATATGCCATGCAGGGAATGGGGCACAAGTGTCTGTCTCAACTGCTTATGATGTGTGGTATCGGAAACAGAAAAATATATCTGTGAAAGAGAAAACAATCTATTCGGCAAAAAACATAAGGGAAATGTTGCTTTCTCTGTGCGTCAAGTGCATCATGGAAAATATTAGAAATGGTCCAAATGCATAACATTTGCATAAATTTTGAGAGTTCGACCTAAGGGGAATTTTCTGTAAACGTACACGGATAGCTCCTTCAAGAATTAGATACTACGCTCTTGTATTTCTGTGTAAATATAACCGTTTGTGATTTGTCCCACAGCAGAATAAAAAATCAACTTGAATCTCTCCACTCGTATTGCTTGAATGTCGTGCAGTGAACGTTATCTCCATTTAACACCAAGCAACAAAAAATCCAGCCAACTGTTTTTACCGTGAGAAAAACGAACAAAAATGTGTGAAAAATCTATTGTTATCAATTTATGTTATATGCGTTGAGTTGGAAATAATATAAAATACGTGTTGACATGTAGAAAAAATAAATAAATTATGTTTCAACAAGGAATTGTTCATTCAGTTCCGGGAAAACGATGAAGCAATTCCTCATCTGAACTTGAAAGCTGGTGTTCCAGCGGATTTAAAATAATAATGATGGATGAAGATGCTTTGATTGCTCGTGCGAAGGAGGAACGGGCCAAAATATTCCAACGATATGACCTTGGCCGAGAACAAGGTGCAATAATTGATATATGGGAGGATCCAGCGTATGAAGTATATCATCAAACTGATCGGTGAGTTTCGAAATCTGTGTTTACGCCTAATGTATAGCAAAAAATGGAAACAGATTGTGGGAGTTAAAGTTACGCTTTTCCAATCCAAGCTGGCTGCTATTTATTCTACTATACCAACTGTTCTACGCCTACGATTGACAACTGCCTACTGGCATTATGTTTATGTGATATTGCAAAAAATATTATGAATCATTTTCTTCAGTTTCAGCTGTCTGTCGATTTTTTGCTAATAGAATAGCTTTTGTTTAGATGCACAAATTTTTAAAAAAGCACTTCCTTAAATTTATTCAAAACATTTAACGATCGGCTATGGGCAGCAGCTGAACGTATCAAAATGAAACGTTCAAAATACTTTTGGGGATAGGCTAAAAATAGACGGGCCCTATTCCAGAAGACGAGACGAGCAGACGAGCGCTCGTCTCGTTTGTTTTCATATTCCAGAAACCAAGCTCGACTAAAAACAGACGAGTAACTCGTCTGGCTCGACGACCGTTTGGCAGCGCTCGCCGATGAATCAGCCGAGTCTTCTAGTTTGTTTGATGTGTTTGTCCACCTTGTTGATTGAAAGCATCGGTATTCTGCTGTTCTAGTGATGTCTAAATTTTTCAATTTTTCGATTATCGATTAATCGTTGGGGCATTCTTCAATATTTGATTCATTCGAATAATTGTCTTTCAATATTCGATTAATCGAACGAATATTCATTTCTTGAAATAATCGCGTATCACGATGTCATACTGGTCACGTGGTCTATCGGGTTGTCGATGTTAGGGGCTGTCCACATACCAAGTGGACAGAAAAATCATGTTTTTGAACACCCCCCCCTCCCCCACCGTGGACAAACGTGGACATTTCCTATACCTCTCCCCCTGTTGTCCATGTGGACATTACACCAATTATTTCTAAAAAAATCAAAATAAAATTGAACCTCTCTTAAATTTCATTTTGAGATTGATTCTATTTTGTGTTCTATAGTTTCATGGATAAAAATGTTAGCTTAAATAATAATAACGGTTTATTTTAAATTTGTTTATTCTCTCTCCAACATTCTCCGGGAAGTTATTTGTATCGCTCTTTAGTTTTTTCTAAATTCCATTTATGCTGTCAGGTTGTTTTTACCGCTGAAATCCATATAAAAAAATCACTTGAGAATCTATTTTCGGGAGTTCTTTTTTATTATTCTTATTATCATTCTTTATAATCATATACAATTATTTGCCGACGTAATACGTGTCAAAATTTGACAGCAATCGGTCGATTGGTTCGTGAGTTACAGCATTGAGAGTGAAGCAACTTCTATTATTGTGAAAAAATGGAAACATCACAAACGAATGAAAACGATGGCAAAATTGCATGAATTGGGCTTCGAATTGCTTCCGCATCCACCGTATTCTCCAGATCTGGCCCCCAGCGACTATTTTCTGTTCGCAGACCTGAAGAGAATGTTCGCTGGCAAGAAATTTAATACCGATGATGAAGTGATTACCGAAGCCGAGGCCTATTTTGAGGAAAAACCGAAAGAGTACTATAAAAATAGTATCGAAACGTTGCAAGATCGCTATAATCGCTGTATCGCCCTCTAAGGCAATTATGTTGAATAATAAAATTGAATTTCACAGAAAAAATCGTTTTACTGTGTTACCTCATATACTTTTCAGCCGAACTGTTATATGTTTTCAAAAAAAAAACAGACAATGAAATCTAGGGCTTCATTACAAAATCGTTATTGGAATTGCGGAACAAAGCAGCAGTGTTAAAAAATCGATATCGGTATCATCATGCTGTTCAAGTTATAAGAATGTCGTGTTAAATTATGTAGTGTTAGTTTGTTTAACACACAAATGGCGGCTCAAATGAACAATAAACCTGTATCGTGATCGCTGGTCTCATCTACCAATGATTTTTCTGTTCAACCTCGTAAGTCTTGGAAAATGTTATGTTGTTCCCGAATTCGTGCCGACTTTAAGGGAAAAAATCCAAAGTATCATTCTTACAGACACAAAATTATTCGAATGTTTTGGATCATTTAAAAAGTATTCGCGTTTTGACGTAGGACTACGTCTTTCATTTCTATACCGGGGTGTAAAATCAAAGTTTCGAAACCGAAAGCGTTACGCCGGAGACCGAGATTTTGAGCGTTAATAGCTCCTAAACAACTGAACGAAATGGTATGATAAACACTTAAAAAAATTACTTAAAAAAAAAAAAAAAAAAAAAAATCTTAAAATTACTTTCAAAATAGGCTATTGAAATCACCAATCGGTATAAAAGCGAGCGCCGCTCGGAAATCCACTCAGTTCTAATTGAACAGCGATTGGAGCATGTTGTCGCTGTTGTGGTGAAGCTCTTCGTGTTTATCATGAAAGCGCGGATGAACGGTGTCACCAAGAGCCTGTTTGTGCACCTTAGGCCAGAAGGGAATCCATCAGGAGGAGAGTGATGCCACAAACGGTTCCCCGGGAAGACATCGCTACACACACACATACACGCGCGGAATTCTTTCCGTTTGGATGCCATTCAGCATCGAGAAAGTTTCGGAAAGATTCAATCATTTCTGGAATATAATCTGCCATTTCCTCTGGGAATTTAAAAATACATTCATGTGAAAAAGTTTATTTTAATGTTTTCTAACCAAATAAGACAGCGACCAAATACATTTGATTTTGTAATTTTTCAACCAAGTGGAATTAGCAGGAAAGCTTCTGAAGATTATTCTTCCCCATCAGTAGGATATTTCCGTATCCAATATTGTATGCGTACGCAATCGATTATTGCTCAGTCGCCGAAAGTTTCGAGCTCAGAGAGTTTATTCCCCTGTAGTTTGCCTTCCAAATTGCCATCGTAAACCACACCTTCTCTCGATTCAATCACACACAAAAACATACTTAAGCGATATTCTGGTGGTGAGACGCATTCATTTTTCGTGAGGACATCGACAAGACAACATCGTTGCCTAACGTGCTGGAGGAGGTGGGCGGCGAAGGATCGACACATACACGCGCAGAATTCTTTCCGTTTGGATACCATTCAGCATCGAGAAAGTTCCGGAAAGATCTAATCATTTCTGGAAAATATTCTGCCAGTTCCTCTGGGAATTTAAAAATACATTCATGTGAAAGAGTTTATTTTAATGTTTTCTATTCATGTAACACTGTGACCAAATATTTTTCAATCAAGCGCTATTAACAGGTGGTTATCGAGTTAGTATTAACTACTGGTGGGCTTCCATTATCGAGGAAAATGTGGAAATATCTAATCGTTGCTGGAAAATAATCTGCCAGTTCCCCTTGGAATTGAAAATTACATTCAAGCGAAAGAGTTTATTTTAATGTTTTCTATCCATAAAATATCCATATAATACCTTTGGTTTTGTGATTTGTCAATCAAGTGCAGTTAGCAGGAAAGCTTTTGAAGACTATTCTTCTGAACAAGGTTTTTCGTATCGTATATTGGATGCATAAAACCTTGTGCCTCCAACGTAACGCTCTCGTTTTCGAAGCTCCCCAAATATTCATTTATTCATTCATTCAGAATGGATTTAGATTTAACTTTGAACAAATGATCTCTAAATCAACGATAGTCCTACGTCACCCTTGCGGTTATACCATAGATATAACCCACTTCCTGTTTTTCTGTTTAATTTCTGAATGTTTTTTTGACGTAGGACTACGTCTAAAAATTTCGGACGCTTATAACTCGATCATTTCTTAATAGATCACAAATATGTTTGCAAGGTCTGGGATAAACCATGGATGCATCGAAACTTCCCAATTAATCGCCCTAATTTTTTGGTGCGTCATCAAAGATTTATGTGACACTTTTCTGTTGATCGATTCTGGTGGTTTCTTCCATAATCGTCTCTTGAAATCTATCCAGTTGTGAACCGTACAACACTGAATTAACCTTTTCGGCCATGTAACTCCTCATAATCGGCGATTCGCTTCCAGTTCCACCATACACACCGCGTCCCTTTTTGTGTAATCCTGGCGTGGATGTTATTTGCAGTGGTTTGTCTTGCTTATCCCATGATCTTTGCAAACAATATCGTATTTTACCCATTTCTATACACCGTGATCGATTTGCTGATGAAAAATTCAGTCAAAAATTCACAAAATGTAGCAAAAATTTACAATAATTCATGTAGCTTCCAAACATCGAGTTTCTTTGCGATGTTTTTTTTTAAATATTGATTGGTTAATTCTTATGCCTAGTTTACACAGTGCAAGGTATTGCTGAATCGATCCTTCCGCAATTTCAAAGCCCAACCTCCCAACACTTGTTTGGTTTCTCGTAAAAACTGGACAAGGTTCTTTTCCATGCTACCCAATGAGTCAAAATTAATGCGCTCAAGAAAAGTGGCCTGAAAAATTGATAACCGGAAAGTGCAATATCTGATGAGGACGGCAGGCGAAATAGCACTTCTCAGGCAAACCTAACATTTTTGGTCAGGTTGTCAAAGAGAAGGAAGATTGACATTGTCCTGATGGAATGTGACGTCTATTTTATTGGCTAATTCAGTTATTTTATTCTGGATCGCCGACTTTAGTTTCGTTTAGTTATAAGCAGTTCTTGTTAGAATCTATCGAAGCTTTGTAGAAGCACATAAAACGGAATTTCTTTACAATCTCACCAGACACAAGACGCAAAAGTATGGAACCGATATATTGTAGCGTACTACGTGACCAAGCTTCACCAGGTGATTTGTTGTTCATTTTCCTTATAGTTCATCACCTTTGGAGTTCTCAGAAGACAGATACAACAACAAAACCCGTACCTAAGAAAACTATGTCGTGCATTTTTCAAATTACAAGATTCTAACATACTTTGGTGGTGTCTTCGTCCTGGCGGAATGTATGATCCTCTTCTGCCAATGTAAATAAATCCATCACTCTCAGTTCATGTGCGTTACTCTCAGAATACACATTTCAGCGAAACAGTTCAACAATATGAAAAAAATATGGTCTCTTATTGATAAATACGGAGTACTCGCAAGGGGCGGCAAGATTGAAATTTGATAAAAATGCAGAGCTGATTTTATTCATTATTGGTTATGGATATTATTGTATTTTCAAAAATATTCATTTTATGTATCCACGTGGACATTATCTGAACCCTCTCCTCCCTCTCCGTGGACAATCGTGGACATTTTCATACCCCCTACCCCCCCCTAAAGTTGTCCACGTGGTATGTGGACAGCCCCTTAGATGGTTGGATAAAAAATTAAATGGCCTAATTCTTAGCCTGAAATTGCATTAACCTTGAAAAAGATTCCTTCTTTCATTAATCGCGATTACAGTGACAATTATTCGATTTATTCATATTTTGATTTCAAATTATTCGATACAAAATTAATCGATTATAATTTCAGATATTCGATTATTTGAATTAATCGACGATTAACCTACGTCTCTAGTTCCGCCTATATCTTCAAAAATTGTTTCAAGACTAAACTAGTATTGCATAAGCAATGTATATTTTCAACTGCAACCGTCAGATTCAATTCGTTAATTGCAAAACTGTACAGATTTTCAAATGGGCATTTTCCAAACAACACAATCAAATGTAAACATTGAACTCATATCCAGGGATGCCATGGCTGTTTTAAATATATTAACACGGCACAAAAAGTCTCTTCACATTATATTGGAAGAAAATTAACAATTCAAAATGCAACTTAGTGCGTTTTTGATAAGTCAATGTTTCGACGTAGGACTACGTCTTTCATTTTTATACCGGGGTGTAAAATCAAAGTTTCGAATACGAACGCGTTACGCTGGAGACCGAGATTTTGAGCGTTAATAGCTCCTAAACAACTGAACGAAATGGTATGATAAACACTTCATTCGAAAAATAAAATGTCTACGCGTTATATACTTGTTACTTTTTGATCCAAAAACTTGTTTCAAAAGTCTTAAAATTACTTTCAAAATAGGCTATTGAAATCACTAATTGGTATAGCGAGCGCCGCTCGGAAATCCACTCAGTTGCAAGGTACAGCGATTGGAGAATGTTGTCGCTGTTGTGGTGAAGCTGGTGGTGAAGTTCATCATGAAAGCACTGATGAACGGTGTCACCGAGAGACTGTTTTTGCACCATAGGCCAGAAGGGAATCCATCAGGAGGAGAGTGATGTCACTGAAAAAGCGACCAAGAGAGTATCGGGCATCGAAAACAGTTCCGTTTGAGGCATCGGAGCAGAATCTGAAAAGATGTTATCGTTGCTGAAAAATAATCTGCTAGTTCCACTTGGAATTTAAAATGTTGTAATGTTTTCTATTCATATAATACTGCGATCTAATGCATTTCGTTTTGTGGAAAGCTTCTGAAGATTATTCTTCTCCATCAGTAGGATATTTTCGTATCCAATATTGGATGCATAAAACCTTGTGCCTCCAACGTAACGCTCTCGTTTTCGGATTCCCCCAAATATTCATTTATTCATTCATTCGGAATGGATTCAGATTCAACTTCAAACAAATGATCACTAAATCAACGATAGTCCAACGTCAACCCTGCGGTTATACCACAGATATAACCCACTTCCTGTTTTTCCTATTGATTTACATTTTACATAAATGCGTTTCATTCGCCATATCTAAATGTTCCGAAATTTATTGCTATGATTTTGAAAATACTAGACTACTTCATTGTATAACTGTTAATGGAAATACATGCATATAGATTCAAAACTTTTCTTGATAAATCGTTGATTAGGTGAACAAACATTGGCCCCAATAAATCCATAATAACAAAAAGTCTGAGTGATGAAACCATATGATGGTAGAAAAAATATCAATGGAATCAAAAGATATATAAACTTATTCCTTTTTTATGATTTTAGTATTTTAGCACTGAGAAAAGAGTATCGATTGATCAATTTTAAATATGTTTGTGGTTTTTCTGTTTTCTTTCAAAATAATACATGTCCTCACATCTCACATCACTGATCATACCGATAAAAAGTGACAGAAGTCTCTCCAGTCTACTAAATAAAACATTTAAATGAAACTCTGAAGCCGAGACGAGACGAGACGAATTGCTCATCTCGTTTTCTGGAATAGGCCCCTACGTCTGACAAGCAATATGTAGTTGTGGACTGAAAAGCGAAGCTATCTTTACTTCTGGAACCATGAACTAACGAATTTACTAAACCAAACAGTAGTACAACGAAAATGGCGCACACGAGTTCCGAATGTGATTAATCCGGCCAATACTACAGAACTAAGGCTAATTGAGGAATACTGGTCAATTGTGAGACACATGGAACTGGAGGACTTTAAGCGTAAATGGAATTTGCCGAGGACCAACAGATAGGAACAGGGCTCGCGCAAAAGATGATTGGGGGTGTACGAACAAAGGGGATAGAAGGGAGCAGTGATGGTAAAAAATCACATTCAACGATCAATGAATAAGTATATTCCTCTAGTCGGATGTTTTTAAATCACCCCCAGCAGGCGAGGCTCTTTTATTCTTCATATGTACACAGAGAGAATACTTGGAACGGTGAGCTACCAAGATCTCAAAAAAGCAATATACTAGAGGAATTCCCACTGTATGCACTCTCGGAGCATTACTTCTACTACTCAAGGTTTATCGTGAGTGCAAGCGATTAATCCCATCCCATAGAGCGGATGATGAGTTCTTGATCGGAAAGTGTACAAGAGACGATCAACTGAAATCTTACGACACTCGTCGAGGGATTTTTAATTCTCTATTGCACTGACCGCAGTGAGTGGCTGACTCAGTCTCAGTGTCGATTTTATTTTGCTGTCGTCTTCCGCCCGATAAACAGCAGACGGGTAATGGATGCAATTGATTAATTTTATTACCAGCAGATTTGGGCGAATCTCATTCCGCCCAAAATCGTTTTTTAGATTCCAATAATTCTGAACATTCACAATTCTCTTCAAATTTTTTTTCTAATAATAATTCAATTAGTGATTTCACGAAACACTTTCCTTTTTTATTTTGTAGATAAAACGGATCACATATTTGATTAATTGTGGTCACGTTTTGCGTTGCAAATAAATGTAATGAATTAGTATGGACATATGTTATTCATATATCGTGGACTTCCGACACGTAGATTTCGTAGATTTATTGAACGACTAATGTTTTTTTTTCATATCCCTTCAAACTTGTTGCATCTCTTGAGTGTACATACTGCGTTGTCCGCAGATTTGTTTGGTTGAATCTGGTTAATTTGAGGTATTCAATCTCCATATTGTCGAATAAATACTGTTGGAACAATCGGTATCGCAGAAAATGATCATCAACATCCTACCTAATCATCAAACGGTATGCGAAGAATTTAAGTGAACTGACGGCGTTGGAATACATGCTTTGTGAGGACCACACAATTATTATCAGAGCGGATAAACGTCCGACTGGAAGTCATGAACATCAATTTAATGTTCCCAAGATAAATTTATCCTTTGAGGGTCGTTAACCTTCCTAAAGATGATCAGATGGAATATATTCCAATGTCGTCTGGAATAACCGAACCAACACCTTATGGTCGTGATGTTGTTTTTGCTATTGTTCTGATGGATAAAAAAGACGGGTGGGTAATGTCGGGGACATAACCGGAGTGACGTAGGACTATACAAAGGGGACAGCTTTTGTTAAATATATATTTTAAATATATTGTTTTATTTTCTTCTCCTACGTGAATACCTACCTATCTACCTGAAAAATGGATTAGTTTACTGTTTACTCTTTATGAATATGTTGATGGTTCTGGAAAGAACCTTTGGTGTTGTGTTTTTGTTATCACTCGATATTCCCTTCTTGTTCGGTTAAACCTTCCTGTTTAGCTATTGCGTTTGCCACTTGCCACAGCTTTCACAGTTGGAAAATTTCTTCCCATCCAGCTTTGTGACATGTTGTACAGTAAATTACATTCAATGCGACGTGCCCAAGCGCCACTCAGTGTCGCATTGGAGGCGATTTTAACCTGTAATTGAACATTTGCGATGACAGTGGTACAGTGTCGACTTTCAATGTGGGGTCATAATTTGGATCTCTATGTTTACAAAAATGTCCAACTAAATAAGTCGCATTACATGTCCGTCCAATTAGCTAAATGTCGAACTAATTGTAAATTACTGTACTTTCAATCTGGAAACGATTTAAGAATTGGTGAAAATTGAATAATCAGGAAAGTCCCCAACTATCAATAAGCTCAGAACAACTGCCAAATTCACATACTCATCAGCTCCTGGCAAACAAATTATGAAAAAATCAATTTGTGTTCTATTATTATTTTGGATAATGTTTTAGAAAGCATTGAACTGTATTTCCTAAACTCTGTTTTGGAAGGTTTAATGGCCCTGAAAAGCGCCTTGTTTTATGGAATGGTTCCAATTTAGAAAACTTAGTACTCGTGGTTTTGAAAAAAAACCATTTCAAACGCCCTCGATGCCGCCTTGTTCTGGATTTGCCACCAAAGCAGTTTGTATAAAGAACAAACTTTTTTCTTCTGCTACCTGATGCCGTTTTGCGATTGCGTTTGCCACTCGCCACTCGCTGCAACTGCCTGTTGTCTTGATGTCTACCGAACCGAATGTGTTCTGTTCCGAATGCGGGTTTTCTTATCGTCGCGAGCAGCTTTGCCAGCTAACTCGATCACATCGGCGGCCGAAACTATATAACGCCGGCTAGGTGGACTGGTGCACTGGTACTAACGCGCTCGGCCTAGCTACCCTTGCGTGGAACTCCAGATCAACACGGTTCGAGCGGGATTTTGCCTTTCCCTTCACTTTTCCTCTATTACCATGTCCAGACATCAAAAATGGGCACATAGTGCATTTTGACAATGCTTGATATTTCACAATTATTCAATTATTTATCTCAAGAAAAATGAAATGTTATTCGTTATGATAGATGCGTAGATATATTTCCTATCAATTGATGCAAAAACCTTTGCGATCTATTGAGAAATGCTCGAGTTATAAGCGTTCCAAATCTTGCATTTTTTCCTACTTGTTCAGTGCCTAGATTTCCATTTCACCCCCTATATCTTCCGGTTAGACGTAGTCCTACGTCAAAAAAATATTCTTGAGGTTAGCCTACGGTTTTAGTAGCAGTGTAATATGGTGAGCCAGTCTCAGGATAAGAAAACATTTTAAAATAAAGCTTTTTTTTTTGAATGAATCAGTAGTAAAACAAAACGTCAATAAATTTCTCAGCTTTTTTTTTTTTTATTTAAATCGTTTATTTTTACAGGCTCAGTTACATAGGTTTAAAGGAGCCGAACTCCTTACTGTATTGTTACTAGTATATATACATTTTTCCTTAATTCTAATGTTAATAATATAGGAAACCGATTACTCGCGGTCAACTCGAGTTTAGAAGGGTGACATATTTTCTTCAGGAAAAGGAGGGGATATGAGGATATGTTGACAATGATCACACTCACACTCTCAATCACACTCATCACACTCAATTCTTAAACCTATCTTATATCTAATATGTATTTACATTTCATCTTATTCTTAAGAAGGGATCCGATCTCTCACAAAGGAAAAGGAAAAACTAAGGGTATAAGGACAATCACACACGAAGATCGATAGCTTTAAGGAATACATATATTTGGGACATGTAATCAAGGTCTAACCGAGCCAACACGTCTCTCACCGGCACATTGGGCTGCCTTCCTCGGGCCCGAAGGGTGACTACTAAATTCGATCTGGCGACAAGATACAGCTCGCACGACCAAACAACGTGCTCGATGTCGTGGTAACCTTGGCCACAAACACAAAGATTGTTGTCGGCAAGATTAATACGAAAGAGTAGCGCATCTAACGAACAGTGATTGGACATGAGTCGGGAGAAGGTGCGAATAAAGTCCCGACTCAAGTCCAGACTTTTGAACCATGGTTTGAGGCTAACCTTAGGGATAATCGAGTGGAGCCACCGGCCCAATTCATCTTCGTTCCATTTGCGTTGCCAGTTAACTATGGTATTTTTGCGGACTAAAGAATAAAATTCATTGAAGGCGATTTGACGCTGATAAATATCGCCTTCAATTGCACCTACCTTTGCTAATGAGTCAGCCCTCTCATTACCCAGAATTGAGCAATGTGAAGGGACCCAGACAAAGGTAATGACATAACAGCGTCTGGATAAAGCACTCAAAATTTCTCGTATTCTCTCAAGGAAGTACGGCGAGTGCTTTTCCGGCCTCACTGAACGGATAGCTTCGACAGAGCTAAGACTAGGATTTCTCAGCTTTGTGATAGCAGATAATCATTACCCATTTGAGTTGTATGAGTATACCCCCACAAACTGTGGATAGTCTATCTGCATACAAATTATGTAGAGTTCAACAATCCTAAAATTTTATGAGTAAATATTTACGTGCTTACACAAAAACACATGTTGACATATTTGCGCTAATTTATGTTTTTGATTAATCCAAGGTAATTAAGGTTTTTTCTAGCCACAAGTTTACTCGGGCCCGAAAGGAGTGTTCTGTATTTGGGCTGGCGGAAAAATATATCTCGCAAGACCACGTGTTCGATATCGTAATAGCCTTGGCCAATAGCGCATTTACATTAACTCATAAAATTAGTGATTTGAGTGGGATTATTGTTTGTAGTCTCTTGTAGATGAATTTAAACCATCTGAGAAATCCTCTGTGGAACATTAAACATTAATGTCGTCCTATCTGCTGTAGCGCATTTTTTCCTCACACAGTTTCATCGAAGTAAATGCGCTCGGAAAGGAAAATTGAACGCCCGGACGAGAGAGCAAGAATCGTAAAGCGTACGTCATAGAGATACTCATTCCCATGGAGCAAATTCTTGTTAGGAGTTGTAAACAGAACGAGGAAGGAGAGTAACTCAATTATTCGAACTAGTTTCAGTCTTGCAATGCTTTGGTCAACTCAGAGTTACCAAGAGAAAATCATTTGGTTATGATGGGAGAGGATTAATAGATAGTCGGAGTTTGCACATATTGCGATCTGTGCAGTTTGTGATTAATCGTAAATCGCATCATGCTCCCTTGTTTTCCACCCTTGGAAGGGAGACTGAAACAATGGCCTTGCAATATTGATAATACCTTCATATCTACTACATTGAATTACGGAAAGTAAGTCGCATTTCAGACCCTAACAAGATTTTCGTGTTCGGATTTTTATATGTTCAACCTATATTTCTTACATTTTGCAATAGAGCAATTCCATGCTAAATCAACCAGCTGATGACTCGACCCTTCCCGATTTTTTTTAATCTTTTTACATTTGGTAGCTACCTAAAATCACAATTTTCAATATCAAATGACCAATTTAATTAAGACTGATTTTTTATGAGGGTGTATTCAGAATAATTGAGCATATTTTACGAAGTTGGAATGTTAGCCGCGATGTTCAGCAGCAGTACTTCCTTGATCAAAAATTTCCCGGAATCACCATCGTGTGGCGCTCTCAGTCACCCGTTTTCATTTTTTTTTGTAGGTGGCACATTTGTTATTGACATTCAATAAAATTTGTAGTGAGATAGTTTTACATTTCTGAAGGTTATGCTGTATAGAGTACATCTGCTATTGTGCGTCCTCGATTTTGTATAATTTGAAAAAAATGCGAAATCAATCATTATTTGTGAACATTTGGCTAAAAACGAAACGAATACCATTCAGCAACCACCGAAATCACCTGATTTGGCCCCCTGCTTCTTTTCCTATTCAAACGACTCAAGAAACCACGTTTCAGCACTCCAGATGAGATAATGGAAAAATCGAAGATGGCGCTGATGGCCATACCGCAAACCGAATAAATGTTTCGAGGATTGAATCAAGCGCTAGCATAAGTGCGTTGCAGTCGATGGGGAGTACTTTGAAGGGGACATTATCGATATTGTATAATCTTGTATTATTCATTTCCTTAAACGAATTTCGGGAACTTTTTGATCAAGATGGTTTGCATTTTCTATTACATGCATGTTTTTTTTTACACGGTGGGGGGGGGGGTACCTAAAATCCTCGTGAGAATCGTGATAGGGTGCTGCCAGTGTTGTAAATGGTCGCCATTTTTGTAACCATCAGATACCGCCCTTGCGCGAGAGTTACGGATATGTACAGTCACATCAGAAATAAATGCACAGCCGCATACTCGACCATCAGTAGAACGTTTATATGGTCTCTTTTTCTGTCGAACGTACCCAGAAGAGCGATGAAAATATGCTGTTTCCATTCTACCATTCGTGTTCATAGTGATCCCCGATAATCGTTCGATTAATCGATTAATCGAATACTTCATACAGAAATCCATTATTAATCGAACGAATACGGCACAACCAATAATCGAAGCGAACGAATAATTTACGTCGATTAATCGATCCAAACCCAGGGATAAAAAAACGTACGGCCGCTGCAGTTTTATTCTGAAAATCATTCATTATCTTTGACGTTCACCTAAACTCGTAAACGAAGCTCAATGCCGTCAACGCGAACCGAGCTTCGTTTTAAACTCGTAGAGAGCTTGAAATATAATAATTGATTTTCAGGCGAAATGAACACTTTTTTGATTCCAGATGGCTTTCCTGCAAATGAGAAATATTAGTCTAACTATTGTGACGATTAATCGATTAATCGATTATTTGAGGCGATTAATCGTATCGAATAACAAACTGCGAAAAAGTCTAGAGCAACATATCAAAAGGGTCTATCTTCTTTGATCGATTCTCTTCAGCGACTTTCTCTTTCGATAACCACGGTCTTTCAGACAGATTTTGCTCCAATTTTGCCATGTAGTTTGATAAACGAGATTACCTCTTACACTTCTTATCGTCGAATACATTTGGAAATGCTTTTACCGATGAGGTATTAATGAAAGAGAATGTAGATGAAGAGAATCGATCAAAGAAGATAGACCCTTTTGACATGTTGCTCCAGAAATATTCGATTAGCTGATGAACGATTAATTTCAAAAATCGGGGATCACTACGTGTTCATAACCAATGGTTATGAACTTGATCCTTCAATTCCGGCTAATTGAATTTTTGAGATAACATTAATGTCAAATGACATTAAAACTACAGTGGTACGCATTCTTTTTCTCTCTTCATTCTGCTTTTAAGCGTAGCTTCACACATACATCCATCTCCTCACTCACACATCTATACACGATGGATGGAATTTAGACGGATTGCTCATATCAAAGCAACCGTCAAACTCTCCCCTATCAATTGCGAATGTGTAGAATGAACGTTTTAAGCGGTGAGCGTTTCCCCGTGAACACTGTTGTTCAATTACAGGACAATGAATAAGACGAAATGTCATATGACAGTTTTA
This sequence comes from Toxorhynchites rutilus septentrionalis, assembly GCF_029784135.1. Lineage (NCBI taxonomy): Eukaryota > Metazoa > Arthropoda > Insecta > Diptera > Culicidae > Toxorhynchites > Toxorhynchites rutilus. The sequence continues at coordinate 248,205,046 of NC_073746.1, forward strand.
GTTCGACGGTCCTTCGACTGTTCATTTTATGATGGTCATTAATGACACAGCACATACGTCTCCATAAATAGTCATACGGTGGTGACCACTAGCAAGACGGTGCAGCACTAATTTCCGTCATATGATCTGAGAATGCATGAGATAGATGAGATATTGCTCAAATTAATTGGAAATTCCGTGTAAAAAAAACGTGTTTATAGAGAAATCCGCTTTAAAAAATCTAGGCCATGTTCTCACTGCAGCGGGGCGTCAACGTGGCTTGGGCGAAGCGTGTGACGCCTACGATACATCGTGTATATTCTTACCGATGTGTTCACACTAGACTGACGTGCCGAGAGCGAAGTTTTGGCGTATTGCTGGCGTGCAAACGAAAAAAATTCACGCCGGTGATATTTCTCTGCTATTCTCTTGCATACATTTGTATGTAGTAGTGAAATAATTTATAATTGCGCCCATTTTTACTAGAAGTAAGTAAACGATATCTTCTGGATTTGCGTGTATCGTGCTGTAACACATTCGACAACATGGAACGAAGACGCCGAATGCATATTCTGGCGCCCTTCTTGCTTGACTCAGACACTATTGAAAATACGTTTTTTATCGTCGAGGTTTCGACCCGAATATATTCAACGATGCTAGAATATTTCGAAATGAAACCAAAGGTCATTCTTTCCTACACACACACACCCATTGACAATTTTCATAAAACACGCCGAATACATGTGAGTGAATTAAAATATCGTGGCGGAAAGTTAACACACCCCACTGTAGTCAGAACAAGGCCTTATAGTGACTTTCAGCACTTTTAGCTGGTTCGTCACTTCACTTCCGTTTTTTGGAAGAATGTCGGGAGTGAGAATTGAACTCGTGACCTTTAGCGTGAGAGGTACGGATTTTACCACCCAGCAAATATCAAATCGTATGAACAGCCATAATTGGAGGCGATATACATACAGCTGAGAAAAAATTTGGATGATATATGATGCATATAAGTGCACCCGTGGCCGAGTGGTTAGCGTCTCACATTATTATGCCGAGTGTTCGGGTTCGATTCCCGTTCTGGCCGGGGGATTTTTCGTCAGAGAAATTTCCTTCGACTTGAACTGTGGTCACGCGTATTCTAGAGCTTGCCCCTCGGAACACATTCAAGGCGTGTTATTTAGCATAAGAAATCTCAACTAAGTATTAATGAATGACGCAAGTCAATGCTTGCGTTGAGACGGCAAAAGTTCCACAAGGAACGTTAACGCCATTCAAGAATAAAAGAAGAAGATGATGCATATAACTGGTATATACACGCAAAAATGGAGGCGATATATGTATATGCCATATTTTATACGCATAATATACGATGTTTTTAACACTGATATGCGATTTGACCCGATTATGCTACATAATATGGGCAGAATGTGCGTATATAATACTGCATATCGTGGTACTAGAATGATCGTCATACCGATATTCGACTTAATCCATCAATGATAGAGAAAATCGTGTTTTTGCATTTTATACAATTTCGGATACAGATGATGTTCGTATCCGAAATGATGATCCATGATCTTATCCACCCAGTGCAGGAGGGCAACCCCGTATCAGGAGAAGCACCCCACACCATAATGTTCCTTCCTCCATGCTCCACTTTGTTGAAGGATCGAGTGGAAGCGAATCCTGGCTCTACGAGTAGTGAACATTTCTAGATGAGAATGACGTGCTAAGAGTCAATTGCCGAACGAAGGCCTATGCGTTCGTTGATTGAGATACAGTTGAACCCGCCTCATCATCTCCGACATACATGAGAGTTTCAATCTACAGAATCATGAGACAGTGATCCATGAAACACAGAACCACCTATATTAAAAATACTGTTTTGAACAAGCTCGATATATAATATTTCTGTTAGAAAAACTGGAAAAAGTAAGGTGTTTTGAATAAATTCTCTACATGACATAGAGAATTTATTCAAAAGATGATGTAAACACCAGTTGGAGCGAGTTTTAATTAGATGAAGCTGAACTTGAAGACAATTGAATCTGAGAATCCGTTTGCGAAAAGATTATCGTGATTTCCGTTCCTGCAGGCAACCAAATAGGGCACTTAAGCAAAATCTGGTGACAAAAAGACGCGCTCGAAAGTTGTACAACAAGGTTTTGACGAAGTACGAAGGATGCATGCTGATGGATGAAGAAACGTACGTGAAGATGGTTTTTGGGCAGCTCCTAGGCCTGCAATTATATAAGGCCACTGCTAGAAAAACTGTCCCCTACAAATTTAAGTTAGTTTTCGCTGATAAATTCGTCAGAAAGTTCTAGATTTGACAAGGTATTTGTCACAAACAAGACAATGAACTCGAGAATATATGGGAGAGAGTGCCTGTAGGAAACGTATCCTTCCGTTTATTACGGCTCACATGAAGAGATCGTGGAATAAAATGGCCGCTGAAGTTGACCAACAGAGAGTCCAAACTTTTATGGAGAGTATCCGAAGAAAATAAGAAAATTCATGAGCACTGCAACGGAATATTTTTTTTCGATACTTTTCAATTTTTAAATCGACATAAATAATCTGTATTTTGATATAAAAACATTTTTTGTGTATTATTCCAATCCCGAGATTGGTTTTGTGATTCTGGATTCTAAATTGATTTGTTTTCAACATTCTAAACATTCCAACGCTATAACAATGTGTTTATTTCTTTTGTCATTTCAACAACAAAATATTTACGAAATCTACTTTCGACGACCATGAAATTAAATTAGCTTAATTGTTTTTCATGTCTAAAAACAATATTCTATACATATTTCAGCTATGGCTTCATACACGATAAACGGCTCCCCCAAAAGCACGATCCGCACGAAACCAAAGCGAACGAGATCGAGATGGAGCGAGTCAAAAAGTGGCTCAAAATGCTCGGCAAGTGGGAGGAAAAATCGGCGAAGCTGCACAAGCGTGTCTACAAGGGCATCCCGGACAGTTTGCGGTCACGGGTGTGGAGCAAACTGCTCAACTTGGAAAAGGTTATGAACGATTCCAAGAATCGCAACAAGTATCAGGAGATGCTTTCGCTCGCGCGATCCTGGGGAACTGAAGCGAGACAGATCGATTCAGACGTGAATCGACAGTTTCGAGAGCACGTCTTCTACAGGGAGCGATATAGCATCAAGCAGAAGAGTTTGTTTAATGTGCTGGTGGCATACAGTATGTACAATACGGAAGTAAGTTGAGCGTAATTTTTAAAAATCATTGTTGATAATGTTAATGTTTAATCAATAGGTAGGTTACTGCCAAGGAATGTCCGGTTTGGCCGGCGTTCTGTTGATGTACATGGATGAAGAGGAAGCGTTCTGGGCTCTGAGTATACTTTTGTCTGATAAAAAGTATGCAATGCATGGATTATTTATAGAAGGTGATCGATGTCGGTACATTATATCCTGAAAATTATGACTAAAACATTCAAATCATTAGGCTTTCCTAAACTCACGCGCTTCTTAGCTCACCATGACAAAATCATAGCCAAATACATACCAAAGCTGAAGAAACACTTTGATCAGTACAATCTGGATTCGATACTCTACTCGTTGAAATGGTTCTTTGTTGTGTTTATTGAGCGGGTACGTCTATTGGACAAAGCATTAGTGTGAAAACCGATACATCGCCTTACTTTCTAAATATTTGTAGATACCGTTCAGTCTCTGTTTGCGTGTTTGGGATGTCTATCTCTTGGACGGAGAAAAAGTTGTTACTGCCATGGCTTACACTATTCTACGATTACATAAGGGTAAAATTCTGAAACTCAAAGACATGGATCTGATTGTGCAATATATTCAGGTAACTTACGCAATAATATCGAAGTATTCTTTTTACGCAAAGATGTTTATTGAACTTTTCTTAGACTAAATTACACGTCGATTTCGGTTATGACGACGATTTCGTTATTCAAACATTGGACAAATGCATGGAGGAACTCCGGAAGGCCGGTATGGAACTACCACCGCCAGCTAGTGAGATTGAGTTCCCGAAGCATCCGTTTGGAGTGTTCGTTGAACCAACGGTGGAGGCCAAGGTAGGACAGGTGTGCATGCGCTTTTTTTATCTCCGTAACCATCCGTAAAATGTATAATGAAATACAACATTTTCATTTGAACGTCTTTCAGATCGGTCGACGCAAGAAAGACTTCAGTGAGACAGAGAAGGAAGTTGCTGAAACGGTGAAGACAAAGTATGTTATTTTTCTATTGGTTCAAGGAATGAATCGCAGCAGAAAATAACTCTAACAGAAACCACCGCTCAGAAATAGTGGAATAGCCTTGGGTCGTCTCGATTCCTTATCCTAGTTAAATGCGAACTTCGCTGCCATGATATTGACCCAGAATAAATTAGAAATGAGGGGCTCAGAATGCAAGGGGTGTAAGTGACTTGATTGATTTCTCTTCATCAACTTTTTATTTAGTTAATAACTCAACTGCAAAAACTTTCCAATTTAAGTTTGCTATAGAATCCGATAGATGAGGTTCCGACCTATTTTCCACATTGGTAAATACAGCTGGGAATGTATTTGCAGCTATGTTATGACTCAAAGAGAGAGTCGATCTAGAGAAATCGATCAAATCACTTACACCCCTTTCATTCTAAGCTCCTCAAATAGCAATAAAGGTACATGATTTTGGTTTGTCCAGTCGAAAATATGATCATGGTTTGACCCCAGCATAAATTAGAAATAGCAATTAAGGTAAATTATTTTGGTTTGTCCAGTCGAAGATATGATCATGGTTTGTCCACTTTTTTGATGCTCACCTGTGTCAAATCAGGTGTTCGAATGTCTCAAAACATATAAATAAAGTTGTCTTTTTCATGAATTACAGTAGTTATAGTATAGTATAGTTATAGTATATTTTTACGGATTCACGTGTTTTAAAGGATTATAAAATCAACCTTCTATTGGTGTCAAAGCGCCCCTCATTTGAGCTAACTTTCAATCAATCACCAGATGATTATTTGGCTCGTATTCAGACCTTTTCTGGATTATAACACTTAAAAATATTGTACACATCATGCTTGCACTCCATTTGTATCAGATTTAAAAAGCTAAACCATGTAATTAACGCATTTAGATGACCTCAATTCGGATCAAGAGTTGTCCGATTCACTAAGGTTGTTTTGTTCACATGATTTCTTTGGCATCCGCTTGGCGCGCTGCAGGTTGTTTACTGTGTCTATTCTATAGTTTTCGCGCATAGCAGAAATAATGTTTCTCTGTGTTGAGTGTGTTAAGGTGAACACTTTTAAAATGTCCAAGAAAGGGCAATATTCTGGAGAAAGCCTAAATTATGAATGGATCAATATGATGACAGTAAACTCAAACAATGATAAATGCAACATCTACTTGGTAATTCGATTTTTTTTCATTCAAAAATGGTGATTTCTAAAACCGGACAAACCATGATCATTTTTTGGACAAACCATGATCAGAGCAGGACAACCCATGATCATAATTTCTCTTTGATTCCTCAATCGTTAAACAACATAAAAATTAGAATAATTTCTACACCCTATGATAGAATTAGCAACTAGAGACACAGGGCACACTTTTTCTGAGCGGTTGGTTCTATTATGGTGGGTTTACATTAGGGAGATCTATAGCTATAGATGGATTTATTCATCTGAAAATAGATGTAAACGGGTGAGAATATATATGATACACTTCTTCGAGGTATATATGTATAGAATAAATTCAGGCATATATAAACGCTGGTGAATTTCTCACTGGTGAGAAATCACTAAAGTTGAATGCAGTTCTACTTCAATAAATTCACCGGAAGTATGAATATATTCATTATATAAATTCGTGCTTGTGTAAACGGTTGATGCGATTTCTATAAATCTATTCATATTTCATCACACGAATATATCACTAGTCTAAACCCACCCTTACATATATACATATATATGTACCTCGAAGAAGTGTATCATATATATTCTCACCCGTTTACATTTATTTTCGGGTGAATAAATCCATCTATAGCTATATATCTCCCTAATGTAAACCCGCCATTAGAGTTGTTTTCTGCTGCAATTTAAGTGCGATTCACATACAACATTCACTTCACGTTCACATCCCGTCACGATCCGTTACGTCAGTTATTCTACCATCCAATCCTTATGAAAACATTCACATACACCGGCAACGTAACGACCCGTCAGCATACGTCCAACGAAAACGATCGGCAGGAATTGTACACTGAGAGAAATAATTAGTAAATATAACGATTTTTTTGGTAAATACTACCAATCTATAGTCATTTTCGACCGTACTAATAAACACATATGTCAAGCAGAACCATGATTCGGAAGGCCAATATCGGCTACATTTTCTCGCCGAAAATGCACGTATCAGAATTATATCCTTATTATACCTCCGTATTGCCTTATGGGAACAATGAAAATGGTTAATTCGCGCTTTTCTCACCAGTTTTCAGATATGACAATATCCAAGCTTACTAATGTTATCGAGTAAAATATACTAATCTCTGGTAGGGATGCGGGTTTGTTGACAATATGTACAAAAAATTTGTACATTCTACTAATTTTGTATTACCAAATGTATTTGGTAGTTTTCGACCGAGGATTTTTCTAAGTGTAGAAAAGAATAATTGACGGAGACGGACGGCAAGTTGGGTTTTTGTCTGGGCTTTGTGTCTCGACTTTTGTTTTGATTTTGGCTGAATTTTTTATGCCAACATATCTCCCAGTTTCAAATTTCTCAGTCAACATCAATTAAGGTGAAGGTGGAAGCTAGCCACAAATGGCTGCCACGCTCATTTCTTTCATCTCCCTCCCTCAACCCTCGCCCGAAAATCTATAATTTTGCGAAACAGTGTGAAGAAAATGATCGTTTTCGCACACTTCCCATCAAGTAATACCAACCAAATTTTAATCGATTACTCACAAGATGTTAAATTTTCATCTGCTGTCGCACTGTATAGTGAAAAACGTCGGAAAATGCAAGCAAGTGCTCTGAAAGTTAAATTTTCGTTTTTCAATTTTCGGCAATGGTTTTGTTTGTATTGGTGGAAGCATCGTTATTTTTTCGACACTGATGCCAGACAACATCATCGAAACAGCTATAAAAACCACTCAATAAAATGTTATTCCTGAGTCATAGCGTTTCATGTCATGAAAATCAATAGAATAAAATTGTTTTGATATCAATACAATTATTATTTTTACGTTTAATGGGTCTATAATGTAAGTTTTAGCAACTTTAACATTGGGTAAGAAAATTGTATTGCAGAGCTCGAAACAGGGCGCGGCATAGTCATAGTCAACTGAGGATAGTCGGCTGACTAACCGACTGACTATATCCATAGTCAGTCGGTAAATGACTTTCGGCTTTTCACGCAGTTTCTCTGCCAATACGACTGAACAGTCAGTCGGGCGTTTAGTCGCTATCTCTCTCTACCGACTCGACTATATCATTCCATTCTTCCCAGCCAAATTGTCCTCATTGCATTTTGAAGTGACTTCCTCCAAAACGAATCCGTTCCTCTCTTTCTCTCTCCCATGCACGTTTGCATGCATCGATGTTTGAGTTCACCGTGGTTTGACAAACGCTACAGGTGAGCTAGATTTTTTTGTAGCGTACACGAAAACTACTCACACGTATAAAATAGAGTGCAGGGTGTGTGCGCTATTTTGCACGCCTTATATTAACTAATACTAATGCGAGGACCTTTATAGCATACTTGATTCACGATGGGTAGAAAAAACCGTCCATTGATGGGGTAACTACTTTTTTGCATCAGGAATCAAGTTTTCGTTCCTCTTTATTGGACGTGCGTACGCGTGTACAAAATTAGTATCAGGGGGAAATGGAAATGTGGATTGAAGTCAGTTGAATGAAGAGGCAGATTTGTATTCATTAGTCGAGTCAGTTAAAATAACCACTGACTGGACTAGTTCACCAGTCATCCTCGCTAGTCAACGCTAGTCAATTCATTTTCTAGTCAAGTCATTCTTTGTTGGCGGCAACTGCCGAAGCAGTTCTAGTCGAAGCGAAGCTGCTGGGAGTAGAGTCGGTCCTCATTTTTTACCTACGAAGATATCGGGCCCTGGCTCGGAACACTGCCACGGCTGCCTATGCTTTCAAAAACAGTAAACGGAAAAGTATTACGTTCAATCAAAATGCCTCGGCCAACGAGGGGAAGGGTTAAGGCTCTCCAACGTGAATATGTGAAAACAATACGACCAACGAAGAAAAATATTAAGGAATTATCAGCATCGAGTTACTATAAAGCTTGCTTCAGAATGAGCGAATTTTTCACTTGAGAAATTCGTCCTTACGAAATGTTTTCACTAAAGTCATTCACATTGAATTACGAAATCATGCGAATCTGTCAGACTATCGTCCTTACAACGAAAACAAGTTATACGAGATTGGTGAATCAAATTCATATTACTCACAAATGTGAGTTCATGTATATCTTGAACTTCATACAATTCAATGTTAGAAAATTCAGTAAAGTATAAATAGAAATTCGGAAAATTATTTACTATCTTGCCGCAAGCTTGAATATTGCTTACATCGTTCCATCGATGTGAAGCTGAGCAAAATTTTTCATATCTTGTTGCACCCATCTTGATTGACTTGTTCCAACTTTCTGATGTGGGCAGAGACAAGGCTAGCTACTCCGGATCAGTCATTTTTTAGTGACGTCATCTGAGTCGTTGAAGTAAACAATGTGTTCTTATTTTTTATTTTTCGTGCTTTGTAAGTTTGTGCGTCGATAATATAGTTGATTATATGAATAATTTGATAAAACATTTATCCACAAAGAACATAATTCTCGGTTTTTCGGAGAGCGAAAGAATCTCTTTCTTGGCCCGATAATGTCATTTTCATAATTTATACACCCGCTCACAGCGCATTGAACCATTTTCGATTTTTCATTTCAGGAACATTTCCGCGTAAGTCAGAAAACAAAATACAACTGGCGACTGTTTACACTGACGACTCGGATGACGTCATCAAAAAAAATGTTTACTCGCTAAAGAACTAGCCTTGTCTCTGTAAACCGTGGGCAGAGGCAACTGTCAGTGTACCGTGAATCCGTAATTATTCGCAGCAAAAGCTTGGGAAGTTCTATCTTTTTTCGCTCTTTCGCAAGTGATCTCGCGCTTCGTTCTGATTGGTTGGCGAAAAAAGTTCGCAAACATTCGCATGAATTTGTCTTCATTATGAAGGATTGAAATACAAGCTTAATCAGAATTTTACTTCATATGCAAATGCATCTTCTATGTATATTTATATTTTCAATTGTTCATCGGAACATATCGTTCATACATTTTTACTTTAGTATTGAATTGTTATTTTTTTTCAAATGTATTCAAAGACTCGTGTCAATGAAGCGCCACACAGTCTGATAAGTGGATTGATCTATTTACGTGTGCTTTGCTCTTCTCTCACAAACACTATTACCCCATTTTTACTCGTGGGTTTACCTATACTACTACAATGGCTAGCTTCCACCTTCACCTTAACAACTAGCTAAGAAAAACAGTCTCTATATTATTATTGTTAAGAAAGGGTCGGGACTACAGGTTTTAGGCATTTAAATAATATAGTTCAATGATTTTCATTGAATTTTTCTAAATTTAGGACTGATTCTAGGCATGCTGATTTGAAAGAGGGCATTGCGATTTAAAATTGTTGTAGATGACGACACCATGAATAAATCATTCGTTTGACATTTGACGTGACGGTGCTGGTGCAAGCATTGACTTCATGTGTGAATTGGTGGAAACGTTGACGGAAAGTAGACGTTTTTTACGTAACGTTCTATGTGAATCGCACATTATTCCGGTCACGTTTTCTAATATGCTGTGCTCATCAACGTTTGATTCTTTTTCATTGTTTTTTAGCCGAGAAATTACAGCCCAGGAAATTGCCAATCTAAACCAAAGCATCGCTGCAGGAGGCGACTCCAACACTCAACTGAATGCCGGTAAGTTATGTTCCGACTAGAATGATTGTTGAAGCTTCTGTGTGTTTAACGTATTCATCAGTGTGAGATATTCTGATAAAGTTAACGTCGCATAATTGAGCCTTTAACTGTAACTATGTATGAAACACTAAATGATTAAACATAAGCTATTCCAGTATTGTTGATTCGAGCTGTCGTTAGCTTTTTTTTGCATTTTTGTCTGTCCTCTGCGTTGAAAGCCTAACAAGGCTTCTCTTAACAATTTGATCTAAGTGGTTGTGATTGTTTGATTTCTTTATTTCTCCTTCATTGTGACATGACGCTACATTACAGCTGGGATGTAACAATACACTCATGTGGTCACTTGAGAGGCACTCTAGATTTTTTGTTCGTCTGCGAATTTTACACAATGGCATTTTTCACGATCGCTATTAAATCGCTATTGTAGGAAAGCGAAAAAATATGATGTATACAATTTTCTACGATAATGTTCATTCAATAATTTATGTCAATGCTTCATGATTTCCATTAAAAAGGCCCGGTCACTATGGGCCTGATCACAAACGTTACTTCACAATGAAAACGAAATAAAGTGTATATAACCTTGAATACAAAGCATTCCGTTTTCGCCGTGAAATGGCGTTCGTGATCAGGCCCACTTACGTGATCAGGTTACTTACCTTACCTATCGAACGGGTGGCTCGCGCTGTATCAAGATGGTCTCCATTTTGGGCTGTTTGTCGGTTGTCGTGTCACTCGTAAGTCACTTTAGATCTGGTTGAGACACACGAAAGTGCGCGCTGTGTTCCTCCGTTTCTGGTGCTGGATGGGTTGCTGAAAATAAGCCTTTTGACCGGATTGTCGTCCGATATCCGTCCGGCGACGTTTCCGGCCCACCGTAGCCTTCTCACTTTGGCCAGATGTGCAATGGGAGTCTCTCCAAGCAGAGCGTGTAACTCATGGTTCATGCGACTGCGCCACTCTCCGTCTTCGGCTTTTACTCCACCGTAGATAGTCCGCAACACTTTTCGGTCAAAGACTTCAAGTGCGTTAAGATCTTCAGCGAACAATGTGTTCGTTTCAAGCCCAGAGCACCACTGGTCTAATCAATGTTTTGTACAGCTTCAAAATCGTGCGGCGGTGCATCCGATTCGAGTTTAGGGTGTTCCGGAGATAAAAGTAGGCATGATTTCCATCTTGAATGAGTCTACGGATCTCCTTGCTGCTATTGTCGGCTGTTACCAGCGTTACCAAATACACAAACTAGTCTATTACCTCAAGCTCGTCGCCATCCACGATTACCCGTTGTGGGAGACTGACGTTATTCTCTATGGAGCCTCTTGTGCTCATGTATTATGTTTTAGAATCAGTAGTCCGATATAGAGATGGGCGAGCGCTCACGAGCCGCTCATTTGACATATTCTCTCGAAACCCCATGAATATGGGTATCTAATGAAAGGACTTGACTAGTAGGATACAGTTATTTATGTAAAACGGAAATCCAAGATGGCGGCTGTTACAAAATGGCAGAGTACAAATTTTGTCAAAACCCCATCAATATGGGTATCAAATAAAAGGGCTTGACTAGTAGGACACAGTTATTTATGAAAAATGCAAATCCAAAATGGCAATATAGGTTTTTTACAAAACCCCTTCAGTATGGGTATCTAATGAAAGAGCTTGACTAGTAGAACACAGTTATTTATGTAAAATGGAAATCCAAGATGGCGACCATTACAAAATGGCAGACTGAAAATTTTATCAAAACCCCATCAATATGGGAATCAAATGAAAGGTCTTGACTAGTAGAACACATCTATTAGAAATGAAAATCCAAAATGGTGAAATATGTATTTTTTTTCAAAACCCCGTCAATGTGGGTATCAAAGGAAAGGACTTGACTAATAGAACACAGTTATTTATGAAAAATGTAAATCCAAAATGGCGACCGTTACAAAATGGCAGATTCAGATACATTTCTTCCGAAAACCCCATCATAGTAGTATCAGATGAAATATCTTGACTAGTAGATCCCAGTTATTTATGATAAATTCAACTCCAAGATGGCCAATTACTTTTTTCATGCAACTCCCGAATATGGGTATCGAAAGAAATTATTTGACTAATATAATACCGTTAATCATGAAAACATTCCATTCGAAACATTTTAAAAATGTTTGGGATATAAAACAAGGATAAAACTGTGTCGTTATCGAAAACTGCTCTCCCGACTGATAATTCGACATGATCAACATTATATAGATCAAGAGGAATCAGTTCAAGTGATTATTAAAAAGCTCCGTAATAAATTGATTTCAGACAAGTTAGTAGCCTAACCAATACGGCTAGATCCTCGCTTCAAGCAGCAAGGTTTTAGGGATAACAGAAAGTACAACTATGCAGACCAGTCGTTGATAAGGACGCTAAAAATGACATGCATAGAATACAAGCCTACTAAGCTACCACAAATCGTTGGTGGTGAAGAGCGGTCATCTGGATGGGAGGAGTTTGATGCATTGGTTGGCAATCTTCGACCCTCACATGATCCAAAGTCGATATCAGAGTCGTCAGCGAAACCTTGCAGTTGGACCCTTCGTATGAAAATTATGTCGATGTCCGCCCTCCGGATGACTCTCAATGGCGATGTTGAATAGCAAGCATGATGGTTTATCCCCTTGTCTTAAACTTCTACGCGACTCGAAAGGGCTGATCAGTCGGGAAATGTCCCGATTTTTGTGCATTATTTGCCATAGCTGTTCTCGGTCAACTGTGTCGAATGCTGCCCTGAAGCCAACAAAAATGTGTTGCGTGGCCATGTCGTATTCCCGGCATTTTTGTAAAATTTGTCGAATTGAAAAGATTTTATCCGTGATACCGCGGGCTTCCATGAAGCTCGCTTGGTACAGGCACACGAACCTCCTCGTCAAAGGTGATAGACGTTGGGATGAAATCTGGGAGAGTATTTTGTATGCGGCGTTGATGATCGTAATGCTATGGTAGTTTTAGCATTTCAGCTTGTCGCCATCCACTCTTCCGGTCATTTTCCCTCCTCGCAGATCTTGGAAATAACCTAGTACAAGCGTTTTTCTACCATGTTTATAGAGCTCATCCGGTAGGCCGTCTTTATAGTTTTCAACAGTATCTATATCTATGAAAATGGATTTATGTCTGTCTGTCTGATTCTTATGGACTCTGCCATGTATATGGAACACAATTTTTTGTATTACTCGAGAACTAATCAAGTAAATGAAACGAAATTTGGCATGTAGAGGTTTCAGGGTGAATAAATTATTCTATGGTGGTTAGATACTCCTCCTCCATCCCTTAGGGGGGGAGGGTTGGTGGGCTGCCATGCAAATGAAACACAAATTTCTGCATTACTCGAGAATTAATCAAGCAAATGAAACCAAATTAGGTATATGGAGGTTTTAGGGCGCAATAAATGTTTTCACGGTGGTTCGACACTCCACCCCCTCTCTAAGGGAAACACAAATTTCTGCATAATTTGAGAACTAATTAAGCAAACCAAATTTGACATGTGGAGGTTTTAGAATGCAATAAATGTTTTCACAATGGTTCGACACTCCTCCCCCCTCTCTTAGGGTGGGCTGTCATACAAATGAAAAACAAATTTCTGCATAACTCGAAAACTAATCAAGCAAATGGAGCATGTGAAGGTTTTTGGGGGCACGAAACGTTTCTATGGTGAATAGACACTCCTCCCCCCTCTCTGAGGGGCGAAGAGGGGAGGGGTCTGTCTTCTATCATATCATATTTTCTGTATTAAACATTTATTCGTAACGGAGAAACATGTTATTTGCAAGTGGTTGAAAAATCTTGAACGAGAATTGTGTCTGAAAATAATCTAATATTATCATGATGGGTTTTGGTAGAAGTACTAGGAATATTATAATAAAAGGTAAATTCAACGGGGTCGATTAGAAGATCAATCAATGAACAGTTCTGCGATTGGACTCAAAATTGTAATCTGGTCCTCCTATTTGTTGCTATCAGATTCGCTAATCTCAATCAAAACGACAAAATTTGTTGTCTAACAAGTTCAATTACAGTTCTCAGCTTGGAGTTTCCGGGAGATAATTTGCCTCTCAATTCGTTAAAGTAATGTCGGAACATTTTACCCATAGGTATTTCCTCTGAATGATTTACCTAATTCATCCGTGGTCGCTATGGCGAACGGATTTCTCAATAGTAATAAATTAGCAAATGTGAGAGTAAAATATTCCAGTAATTTTCCGATGCAAGTGAGGAGGACGCTTGAAGAACTTTACAAGTTTCAGTTCTGTTCGCTTGTATTTTCAACCAAGCAAACCAAACTGCGGGTGTAATCTGCTCCTACTTTAACAACTGAAACATTATTTCCCTTCCTATTTTTGTATACCGTTCCATTGACTCTTGCCCTTTATGTGACTTCCGCCTCATATTCTGCTGTCCGCCAAATACCACACTTATATTTCATGGTCATGTCCGGGTCCCAATTCGAATCAGAAGACATTCCGATTAAATTTAGTAGCGCATGCTTCTTACGGATCGGATGTAAACAATGAATGAAATTGTATAGGTATCTATCGCAGTGTTGCCCATGGTGATACCTAATTAGAAACATGGACTTATGGGGTTTCTCAAACAAATGAATATTTGCAACCCCAATTTAAGAGTGTACATGAAACTAACTTTTTCTGAAATTTTGATAGTCGACAAAAATGGCGTTTATGGGGTTTCTCAAACAAATGGTTCAATTATTGTTTTTTTTTCCAAAATATATATTTTTATCAAGGCTCATATGGCGTTAGCCTGACGGGGCCGAAGTTCAATATTTTGACAGTTTTTCTTATTATCTATGTTAGTAATATGTAACCGATTACTCGCGGTCGGCTCGAGGTTAGTATTACAAGTGTTCTCGTAATTGGGATGTTGCTGTCTCCAATGCTCTGTACGTGTGCCCGACACGGGATACTTCCTATTGGGATGCAGCTGACCATTAATCAACAACGCCCCCCTAGTATGTACCCCATATCTAGCGTGGTGCGTCTTCTCGACTCGAGGAATCCAGGATAGAATGGTCAATAGCCGGCGCAATCATCAGCTCGTGTAGAGTTGTCATGAGCGGTACAACCTTTGGCTCTTGTTGAATCATCAGTGGACTGCACAACCTTTGGCCCGTGTATCTGTAAAGAGTGTGTGTATGTATTGCCGCGACTAAGTAAAAGTTTATAGATCGGATAGGAGGGATATGAAACAGGGACACAACGAAGGAAACATCATTAAACGTTGACATCGGCGTTTCTGAGGAACAGGTATAGATGAAGCAGAAGATCAGGATCACGGCTACCTAAGATATCCCGGACGGGGATATCCGATTGTCTGCCTTGTGCTCTCAGTGCTCTAGAGAGTTGAGAGCGAGCAGCATGGAACCGGATACACGACCAGACAACATGCTCGATGTCGTGGTAGCCATCGCCACAATCACAAAGATTGTTTGCTGCGAGCCCAATGCGATAGAGATGCGCGTTTAGGTTGTAGTGATTGGACATGAGCCGAGATATCACGCGAATGAAATCACGACCTACATTCAATCCCTTAAACCAAGCACTCGTCGAAACCTTAGGGATAATCGTGTGTAACCAACGACCGAACTCATCTTCACTCCACATGCGCTGCCAACTAACGAGTGTGTCCTGACGAGGAATGTGAAAAAAATCATTATAGGCAATTTGCCTTTCAAAAAGTGTGCCTTCTGAAGCGCCCACCTTAGCTAGCGAGTCCGCTTTCTCATTCCCCGGAATCGAGCAATGAGAGGGAACCCATGCTAAGGTAATCTTGAATAATTTTTCGACCAAAACACTCAATAGATGTCTTATTCTTGTTAGGAAATAAGATGAGCGTTTATCAACTTTCATTGAGCGGATTGCTTCTATTGAGCTGAGACTGTCTGAAAAAATAAAATAATGGTCGATGGGCAGTGTTTCAATGATCCCTAGAGCATAGTATATCGCACCCATTTCTGCGACATACACGGAACAAGGATCTTTGAGTTTGAAAGAGGCACTGGAATTTTCATTGAAGATGCCGAAGCCAGTGGACCCATTTATGAATGAACCGTCAGTAAAGAACATTTTATCAGATCCAACTTTCCCATATTTTTCCGAAAATATCGACGGAATAACATTGGAGCGTAGGTGATCTGGTATTCCATGGATTTTTTGTCGCATGGACAGATAAAAAATGACAGAGGAATTGCAAAAGTATGGGAAGCAAACTTGGTTGGAGATGCCTGGTGAAGGGTGCACGTCGTGGGTAAGGTACTCATGGTATAAAGACATAAAACTTGACTGAGGAGTCAGTTGGAGTAGATTTTCGAAGTTATCAATCACCAATGGATTCATGATCTTGCAACGGATGAGAAATCTGTAGGATAATTCTGTGAACCGAAGAGTAAGCGGGGGTACTCCTGCCAAAACTTCGAGACTCATCGTATGTGTCGAATGCAAACACCCCATGGCTATACGCAAGCAACGATATTGTATCCTCTCCAGCTTGAGAATATGAATCCTGGCAGCTGATCGGAAGCAAAAACTGCCATATTCTAACACTGACAATATCGTTGTTTTGTACAACTGAATGAGGTCTCCTGGATGGGCACCCCACCATGTTCCGGTTATTGTTTGGAGAAAATTGATTCTTTGCTGGCATTTCTGTTTCAAATACGCAATGTGTCTCCCCCAGGTACATTTAGAATCAAAATATACACCCAGGTATTTGAAAAACATAGAGTGTTGGATCGTTTTGCCGGATAGGTAAAGCTGGAATTGGGCGGGTTCGTGCTTCCTAGAAAAAACGACCATTTCAGTTTTCTCCGTAGAGAATTCGATACCCAGCTTGAAGGCCCACGTGAACAGATTGTTCATGGTATCTTGCAACGACTTTTGCAGAGCGACGGGATTAGTACCCGTGATGGAAATAACTCCATCGTCTGCAAGTTGTCTCAGCGTGCAGTCTCTAGTGAGACAATCATCCATATCATTGACGTAAAAACTGTACAAGAGGGGGCTTAGGCAGGAGCCTTGCGGTAGGCCCATAAAACTGTAACGAGAGGATTTTGAGTTACCATAAGAGAAATTCATGTGCTTTTCTGACAGTAAATTGTACAGGAAATTATTCAGAATTGGTGAAAGTCCACGATTATGAAGCTTCTCTGAGAGAATTTCCATGGAAACTGAATCAAATGCCCCTTTGATATCGAGGAAAACGGAAGCCATTTGTTCTTTGCGAGCAAATGCGATTTGGATTTCAGAAGATAGCAGCGCGAGACAATCATTCGTCCCTTTACCTCGGCGGAAGCCAAACTGCGTATTTGACAGCAAATTGTTCGTTTCGATCCACTTGTCCAAACGAAGTAGAATCATTTTCTCTAACAATTTGCGAATACAGGATAACATTGCAATCGGCCTATACGAGTTGTGATCGCAAGCCGGCTTGTTGGGTTTTCGTATGGCTATCACTCTCACTTGTCTCCAGACATGCGGGACAATATTCAGCTCCAGAAACTTGTTGAACAAGTTCAGCAAACGCTGTTTTGCCAAATCGGGAAGATTCTTCAACAAGTTGAATTTAATCTTGTCCGACCCCGGAGCTGAATTGTTACATGAGAGGAGGGCAATTGAGAATTCTACCATCGAAAAATTCTCATAATCGCATTGGAGCGGAATATCGCGTACGACGCTTTGTGCAGGAACAGAATCGGGACAAACCTTCCTTGCAAATTTGAAAATCCAACGGTCAGAGTATTCCTCACTTTCATTGGTATGGTTCCAGCCACGCATTCTTCTAGCCGTATTCCAAAGAGTACTCATAGCGGTCTCCCTTGACAAACCATTGAATTTCCGCCAATATCCACGCTTTTTTGCTTTAATCAGACCTTTTAGTTTGGCTTCTAGAGCTTGGTACTTTCGAAACCATTCCACTAATCCAGTTTTCCTGAATTTTTTGAAAGCGGATGATTTTTCAAGGTAGACCTTTGAACACTCCCTGTCCCACCAAAGTGATGGAGGACGACGTCGGAAAGTGGTAGCCGGTACACGTTTCTTTTGAGCTTGAAGTGCGCTATCGTAAATCAAACTTGATATAAAATTATACTCTTCAAGGGGAGGAAGTTCATGCATCGAAATGATTGCTTCAGATATTAATTCTGCAAATTTTCTCCAGTCAATATTCTTCGTGAGGTCATACGCAATATCGACTGACTCACTAGATTTTGATTCATTGGCGATCGATAAAATTATTGGTAGGTGATCACTACCGTGGGGATCTTGGATTACCTTCCATGTGCAATCCAGGGATAATGAAGAAGAGCAGAGAGATATGTCTAGCATGCTTGCCCGTGCAGGAGGGTTGGCTATCCTAGTTGCTTCAATTATTGTTGTAGACAGAGACTATCATATCGTTAAATTCTTTTGAAGCTAATTCAAGCTGTTGCATCGGCCTTATTCTTGTATTGAGAATTTTTGACTGAAGTTCAAATTCCCAGTGGTTTTCATTCTGTACTGTTAAGCCACCATCTCATTCAAAAATAATGTGTCTGTGATCAGACAAAGGCACCTCTTTCAAAACGTACCAGTTGTATATTTTCTTAGAAATTACCGGACTGCACACTGTTAGATCCAGAACTTCTTGTCTGATAGCGTTTGTGAATGTTGGTTCATTGCCTATATTGTTGTTTGAAGAGAGAAATTCTAAAAGACATTAACCTCGACTGTTTATGTCAGAACTTCCCAACAAAGTGTGATGAGCGTTAGAATCATAGCCGATTATGAAATCATTGTTGATTTCTCTGCAGTAATTTACAAATGCCGCAACTTCTGGGGGGGGAGCCTCAGAGACGTCGCCAGGAAAATAGCCCGACGCAATTATGTCGGATCTTCCCTTGGCGGTTGGTATCTCAACTCTGATCGCGACGTTGTTCCGCTTAATCAACTCTATTATAGGAAAGTATTCAATATTTGCATTTACTAGGACAGCAGTGCTCAAGTGGTCGAGTGGTTAGCGTCCCACATTATCTCGCCGGGGGTTCGGGTTCGATTCCCGTTCTGGTCGGGGGAATTTCTCTTCAAAGAAATTTCTTCTGACTTGCACTGTGGTCACGAAGAGAGGACAGCAGTTCTTGTAGAGTCATGCTTGTAATCGTAGAATAACTTACATGCACCTGTTCTTCTTTAGTAGACCCAAGGCTCTTGCATTAGAGCTAAATCCATAGCGTCTTTGATAAACCTCTTAGACAGCATACTCGACGCTGCTCTAGCGTGATGAAGGTTTATTTGTAGAACCTTAGTGTTCTACGTTAGTTTTGACCGCTCGTTTGGGAGAATTAGAATCCCATCTTTTTCACAAAGCTTGAATGAAGATCCTGGCAGGTTATCATGCTTCGCGAATCTTCTCTTTATCAGAATCCCTTATGACGTCTCTTAGAACTTTGTTCGCGAAGACCCCAGGTTTCCAAGGTTGTTTGAGTTTAGAGATTATGGACTGCCGGAATACGAAATGTTTTGTTTGTTGGGATTATTCATAGAGGTCCCACGTTGCGCGGGAAAGAAGGTCAACTGCATCCGTGACCTGTAGTAAGGACCCAAAACACGCATCGTTGGCCGTTGTCGTTCGTCTCGGTGTGTAGACTGTCATGTCCGATCACCGGTTCGTACATGTGTGCTCTTACGATCTGAGCATCCCCGATGACAATTTTGACGACTCGACGCGAACAACTGTCGTAGACATGTTCCAACTGGCGCGTAGAAGGATTCCCATCTACACATCGAATATCCCTACATGTTCATGTTCACATTGATGATATTGTAGTTGTAGTGCCAGCCTTTTATCATCAATACACGCATCCTCTCGCTGATCGCCTGACGCTTAATCACACGGCTTTGCATCTTGCCCAACATAATAAAGACGGTACCCAGCACGTTTGTTGTGTCGCCGCTCTGATAGTATTGGGCCCTGCGGCCATACATTCTTCGTACGTTCTCTCCTTTCCGGCAAAGTTTCTCACCATGCCTCCTTACTAGAATGGCGATGGCCATTCTCGTGATGAGACTTCCTTTTAAGGTGTAGCTAGAATGGAATTTTTGAATAAGCAGAGGTTCTTACTGAAATCAAACAATTGCTCACTTGCCTATTCAACCATTTCGTTGATTACACGTCGTTTCAAACGCAAAAACTAACGTTTTTCTTTTCCGAAGCAAGGGACGTCTGTTCACTCCGCAGCCGCTTCTCGCTATTCTGAAAACAGACGTTGTTGCTTCCTACTCCATAGATTTGTTTTGTGATTCTGAGTGTGTCAGTCCATACTTATTTCTCTTTGTTTGTAGTGCTACCAAGAGTTTGCATTTAAATATGCTCATAGTAAACCTAATTCCAGCGTCCTTCTCCGAAGCATTCCCAGGGGATATGCTTGAGGTGTGTACTTAGTTTTGATGCTTTGAGTTATTCATCTGTTCCAATATTGGGCACGCCTAATCGTTACTATAGTTATTGCACAGTTAAATTGAAAATTTGGTTGTCAATAAGAGCGCATGTCAACGTTTAATTTTTTGTTCTTTTTTACAGTTCAAATTCCAGAGTCTGAGGATGGAGGGTCGCTGTTGGGTAGCTCGAGGAAATCCCTAGCTGACACATCCGTCACATCGACAGCCGATTTGAGTGTTCTTTCCGGTGGACAAAGCCAACGGTCCCAGCAAGCATTCGAACTGTGTTATGATGACCATCCGAAAACTATCGAGAGTGGTGATGAAGGCGAAAGAGAGAGCAGTCCTGGGTGAGTAAGGTCATCATATTATCTTGAAATCTAGATCATAGTTCTGCAACCTTTTGAAATGCCACATTTCACAAGTTCCATCAATTGCACTCAACCATCGATGTCTTGTGTATTCACAATTCAAAACAATTAGTGTATGCGCTTTATTCTGAGTTTTGTTATGTTGGTAAAATATCAGTATATGTCAGGGTGATTTTTAATAATAGATTTTTGTCTTCGATTCCATCTTCTCTAAGCCATCGTTTTGTTTCAGATTACGGAAACGAGCGATTATTCTCTCGGCGAAATATAAACCAACGAAGGGCCCAACGTAAGTGTTGTGGTTTGTGTTAACACTGCTCTCTAGGGCAGTTGTTCGCGGAACATGTATATCCGTGTTGGAATGGGGAAAAAACGCTCATTTATGTATATATGTTTTTACTTTGTACTGTTCATTCTAGTGCTAGACGCGTAGAGTTCGTAACTGTTAGTAAAATAGTCTCTGTATTAGGCCATCATCTCTAGCTCATCTAGTAGAATACTTTCAAAACGCTCAAATTTTCTACGTTGTAAGTTAATTCCAGAACGTTTCAGACTATACGTCATCCACTTTTAAGACTCTGATGTTTAACGGTATATGAATCTTCATCTCGTAATCTGAAATGGTTCACAGTAATTTGCCTAATTTATCTTTTTTTTTTTCTATCTGATGATTTGTCCTGAACTTCTTCCGTGGTAGAAGTTCCCTTTGGTTCTGGACTTCCCGGTTATAAATTTGGAGCTGAAGCTGAGTTGAACTCATGATACTGAACGAACTGTAGATTTTTACGAACTTGATATTTTTACCTATTAGAGCCTAACTAGATTCTGAAATTTGGAAATACAACTTTTTTTCCCTTGCCTAGATATCTGCTGACCAGGCCACCTGTTTATGAATAAGTATCAGTTGTTGCCTTTGTCATTTTCCCAAATTTCCGCATAACTAACTAGAGGGAAACTTCCATATAACGTACATTTTACTTTCGAAATTGTACGTTATATCGAAGCATAATAAAGAACTCTGGAACATAACTTACATATAGAGATGAATGAACTGCAAAGACTAAAGCCTCTCGAAAACAAAGAATCGAATAGCTTATATTACTTTGATGGGTTCGATGTGTTGCTATCTTTCGGGAGGAGGAAGGTGACGTCACGGGTGGCGAATTCAGGAAGGTTGTGTGGGTCACGTAGCACCTTGTGGAAACACTCAGCTATCTTTGGATGTGCGACGGTCAGATTCTTGTGCCAGAAGTTCTGAACACCATCGGTGCCCGGTGCTGCCCAGTCCCTCAGGTACCGCGAGGCTTCGCGGACATCGTTCTCTCCGACAAATTTCACCACAACTCTCCTCCTCTCGTCTTAACCACATTTGCCCGTCGCGATGTTGTACTGGGGTTGCCCAAATACCAGCCCAGAAGTTCGTCACATCGCTAATATCTGGCAAACCTTCGCTGTAATCGGGCTTCTCGTGGCTAATGTGGTCGTAGAAAGCTTTCTCGTTATCTCTGAACATCCGATTTTGTTCTTGGCGCTTTGCAGAATCAGAGTAACGTTTCAGCCTTTTAGTTAGGACGCTCAACTGTTGTACTAATGTGTCGAGTTTTTTCGTCAGTTGGCGATCTCCCAGCTGACGAAGCCGCGAGCCGCCATCAGCCTTCCAATTGCAGCGCGCTTGTTTAGGATCCAATCTCCTTCGCCATTGAGGTTAACACCTTTCACGGAGATGTTGGAGCTTCTTGGCCTCACACAGTATCCTAAACTTTTAGCGGTCGCCACAGCAGCACAGTATACCTTCAGTTGCAGCTCAGGCTCAGGGGGTTGTTGTGCTGTGGCCTCCACTAGTGCTGATTCGCGTCTATTCATTCTGGTGTCCACATGATCCGTCGCCTCGTGGTATCCACAAGTGTGAATGACTGTCGTATGGCAGTCGCAGCACGTCTCGTAGGCGCAGCGTTTCTTCCGTGGTGTTGATGGTGGGGTGTTACGCCCGTTCCAGGACCAGCCCCAGTTCGGGAACCCTCCTCGGGTGATCGAATTCTTAATATTCTTGATCGTAGCTCCATTTCATGGGTGTATCTCCTTTGCCCGGGAGACAGCGGGGCGGCAAGGTATATTAGAGTCCCACCTTGCCAAAGGAACCTTTTCGGGGCGCCGCCGCTAACATGGAGAACAGACGCACTCCTAAGCCTCCAGTAACCCGGAAGGCCTTCCCCGGGAGAGATAATAATAATGAAGGCCCGTCTCATTCTCCTACATAGGTTTGAGTTGGTCGATTATCTAGTTGATAATTAATTAATACACAACCAGTTTTACATATAGTTTTACTATGCATACGTGATACATGGGAAAGAGAGAGGAACGAATTCGTTTTGGGGGAAGTCACTTCAATGAAGACAATTCGGGACATCGAAGCTGAGTTTGACAGCCAGTCTTCAGAAAACAAACGCAGCGCTGCGCTTGAGTTTAATTCTCATCAGCTCACGCTCAAAGAAACTCGTATTCTCTCTTGGTGCGAAGAGCACAAAATTTATAAGCACGGCAGCGCAAAATGTACCCGGTCTTCGTTCGTTCTAAGCAAAGCATAAAAACAACAGCGCGCCCCCATTTGAACCGTATACGCTTGTATGGAGAAAAATATCTCAACAGAGGAAGCAATCCAGATTCAAACGCGCAGTATAGAAATACGGCGCAAGCACAGCGCAAATTTCAGCGTAAAACTCAGCTTAAAACTGGGCGTAAGAACGGCGCTGACAACCAAACATTTCATATGTGTTTCGGAGCGTGCTTAGAAGCGTCTTAGAAGCGTTTTTTTTGCTGTATAAAATGACACTATCTCTGCGGTGGGAAAAATAAACACATCTTCAGGAACAAAATTATCTATGAAAATCTATTTTTTCGTATCAAATGAATATTCTATGTAATAGTGTAACGAGTTTTCTACAAGTGGTTAAAAAATAGTGAGCGAAAATAGTGTCTAGTAATGATTTTTTCGCGTTTTTTCAGGAGGCATTATTGGGAGGAAATGCAACCTGTAATGTATTGTGGACCTGACAGATATTTTCAATTTCGCTGCCGGGGAGAATCGTTTGGTCGTCGAGGGTAATTTTACTTACTTGGTGGAAAGAAATACAACGCGTTGATATAAAGATTTCTGCCACGGTTGGTTATCAATGGCTCAATCTCCTTCCTTCCTAAGCCGTTGAAGCCATTCAAGGTACCGGGTTTCACCCGTCTTCGATGTAAGGTTACGATATTTTTGGTTAATATCCTAATTTGTAATCAGGAACGACGATACAACTCGAGCGACAGTTATGCAAAACGTTATGATCATGGTTTTCAGTATTACTAACATAAGCAATTTTCCTTACTGTTAGGGCAATTTGTCCAACTTTTCAGGTCCACTTTTCATAGGCTCTAGTAAAAAGATTCTGGAGTTCTATTAGTAGGGATTACATAAGAATCAGCACTATGTGATTTGACCATGCGAACAACATTTCAAAATGATTTTCATTCAATGTTTGAAATTTTATAACTGCATTCGATTATGAAGTGAAACCTGTTTCAGTAAATTCGACTCTACCGCAGCGTATTTGTATGTTTTATAAACTGCAATAGAATGGATGAAAAAATTGCACTCAAAAATAGAGGTGTGCAAATCAGCTCATCATGATGAACAGCTCTGATCATATCAGCTCATCTAAATGAGCTGTTCTTTATGAACAGCTCTTCAGCTCAGTTGTCAGTGCCGACTTTCAATTTGGGTCCCAAACTCGATAGCCACGAAGCCAGTTTGAAAATGTTAAAATTCAAATGAAATTTTTCACACCATATTATTAATTACTTGAAACACGTATTCCAGACTATTATTTACAACAGACTCGGCGAGTACAACATTTCCGACATTTTTACTGAGGCTTTACATTACAATAGAAAGTTTTCTTCAAAAAAAAAAATCTTATGAGATTTTTGCACCGCTTGCAAACAAAGTGTTTTTCATTGAAATAGAATACTCATTTGATACACAGAAGTTAATTTTCATTAATAATTTGAATTTTAAAAACGTGTTCATTCTGCCTGAGAGCCAATTATTATTTTTGGCGCCCCCTAAACTGGTAAACAAAGCTCAATGCCGTCAACGCGAATATAACAGTTGAAAAGACGAGGGACAAATGAAACTAAACTGATGTCTTAACACGAAGAGCGAGAGACGGTCAGTTCATTTGAATCTTACAGCTCACACACTCTCTTCAATTCTACAGCTCTTTTCTCTCCTTCATCATCATCAAAGTGAGCTGAAGAGTTGTTTGATTTTTTTTTGCGAGCTGTTCCGCGTCAACTCACTTCAAAGAGTCGATTCTTCGGAACAGCTCATGAGCGGATGGCACATCTCTACTCAAAAATACAATTGGAAAAAACACGGTTTGTTTACACTTCCCTCATACAACCATAAAATCCGGTAGACGGCGACACCGTACCTTCTATGTCCCGAATTTGACTGGGAAGAATGAAATGAGATAGCAGAGTAGTAAAGGAGGAAAGTGACTAAACGCCCGACTGACTGTTTAGTCGTTTTGGCGGAGAAACTGCGTGAAGAATCCAAAAGTCATTTCCAACTGTTTACGGATATAGTCAGTCAGATAGCCAGCTAACTATCCTCAGTTGACTATGACTATGCCGAGCCCAGCACGACAGATTGCATCGAACGAGAGGTATAAATAGTTCGCTCAGTGATTTAAATTTTTAGAAGCAACTACGATTCGGCTGTCATCTAGCTAACAACCAGTCAACGGCGGTGGCGAGGGCGCCCAAAATTGGCATTATCAAGGCTTAGAGTTTAGGACATGTTTTCTAAATCGACATTTTTCAAGGTTAGAGGCGAATAACTAATCGAAAAAATGATTATTTGGTGAAAATTTTCAATAAACGCTCATGGTAACGGTACTTCACATATCGAAAGCCACTATTCATCGTAAATTTTGACTGAATGATGATTATTTGCATTTCATACTGTTTTCTCAAATCCATTTGGCTATGAGGGGAAATAGCCGTTCTTGTTTTTTATTATCTTAGATGCGTTCGTTCATATAAAGTAATCCAACAGGACAGGATAGAATATAAAGCATGATTTTGCAGCGACAAAATGACAATGAATTGTAAATAGAAACAAAATACATAGATTTGAATGTTTAATTTCTAAGGGTAATATGTCTTAACTGTGTTGAACTATTATTCAGTAGCGATTATTACGTAGTAGTACATCATTATGTAAATACGCTGTGCACGAATTGTATAAATATGCACCCTCGGGAGAATATACACTGATAACATAAAAGATTAAATTATTTGACTGGTTTTGCTTTATATTTTCTTTAGGTCCGCCGTCGGTTCAATGAGTATAGTGGCCCGGAGTCCATCGGTGCAAATGACAACACCACGAGCAATGTCACCGCAAGATGTTGTTCGCATATACGTCCCACCGGCACCCCCTGAGGAGCTACAGAAAACAACGCCTCATTCCGCTTCCACTACAACTGTGGTGGCTGCTGTTGTATCGAAGAAAGATTCGCCCGGCAAAAACACCAACAGGTATTCCAACGGGTCGAACTACTCCAGTAACGGTACACCAATAGTTGTGAGCCGCCAAAGCAACTACAACGATGACGAATTTGACGACTCTAGGACGAGAAGAAACAGTGAAATTGAGCTGTATCAACCATACAATAGCGGGAGATTCGAGTATGGAAACGACTACGGGATATCATCTTCTGTCCAGAACTATGTAACGAATGGTAGATCTACGTCAAGTTCAAGACGTGGAAGTATGTCGCGAAAATCTCCAGCCCCAATGCTCGACGGGGAGTTTATTATCGAATGCAGCCATTTAAAAAATAGAAAATACATACCAGAATATCACACCAGTCAGACCAGCTTGAACCAGGCCGGTGTGAGAGTAAGGAATGGATCCGAGAGTAATATTCATCGAATGACATCGTTTGAAGAGCTGGCTAAAAATAAATATTTGAGTGGTAGCAGTAACAGTCTTCTGAAGAATGTGAATGATGATTTTGTCATACGTCATATGGTAAAAGCGAAAGGAAACAGATTAACCAAGAGCGAAATTTATGATACTGTCGACAGTAGTGAAAGTGGGAGTAACGATCGGTACGAAGCATACACATCCGTTCATCAGAAGATTTCCAGAGGACATAAGAGTGACTACAACATACAGTACAAGAATATATCGCATAGAGGTAGTATTGGGGAAGGAAATCGTCACGAGTACAACAGCATCGAATACAAAGCATTCAAAACTCGACAAACCAGCAGAGAGAGTGGAAACGATAACAGTCCATTCGATTACGATCTTCTAACCGATGGTCGCGACGAGAATAGCGCATTGTGTAATTACGATAGATTCTTCAACAATGAAGACGACGATGAAGATAAATTGCTTAATAAATCCTCGGATGAGTCTTCTACCAGTCCACCACCTAACAAGCAGGTGCAATATGTTCAAAAAACCTCATCCCTTGCTAAAAACACCAGCAACGAGTTTATACCGTTGTTGTCTTCACCATCGTTCACAGAGCACAAAACACGAATACCTAGCCAATCGTCCTCCATCCCGGTGAGCAACAGTATGAAACGTAACAATTATTCTACAGATCCATTCCGTTTCGAGTTGTCGTCTCCTCTGACTTCTAAGAATCAGAAAAACACTGGTGAAATTGCTTCTTCTACAACTTCTCGTCTGCCCCAGCAACGACAGTCAAGCTCTCGAATTCCAGTTGTCAAGTCTCCCTCTTCCCTGCAAGGTTCAATGCGACAATCACACAAGTCTAGAATTCCATCATCCCCAATAATTTCACCGCTATCTCCCACGGGAAACACCCAATCTTACAGTCGCAACACCAACGGATCACGAATTCCTGCACCACCCTTTTCACCAACTTTGTCTGGGCCCTCTTCTCTCACATCATCACAGCGGAGTCAGTATAATTCTAGCTTAGATCGAACTCGCATTCCTTCGTCCAGCTCAGCACATCATATGCATCAGGGAGCAGACTCGAACAAAATTCGTATCAAAGTTAATCAGTCACAGTCGGTCGGATAGAGCTAAATGAACGCAAAAACTCGACAACTGCACGAGTTCCAACTCCATTCCAGTTATTAGATGGTAAGAGTTACATTTTGAGTATTTTTAAACATTGTGTTCAGATGAAGCTGTTATAAAAGAACAATTAGGATATCGCTTATCGCTACATGCGCCTATTGTTGGTCTAATTTTTCAGGAATTCATGCTTCACCATAGACGCAAAGAACAATTTTTAGTATCCGTTTTCTTTAGTTGCTATGGAATCAAAATGGGCCCCGTAAAAGTACGGCAAGAAAGCCCTACCAAATAATATTAATCGCTCAGAAAACGCTCATTAGTGAGGGCGTAAATCAAGTTTTGAGGTAACGTGCATTTATTTCAAATCATATAGTAGGAAATAATATAAAAAAGGCAAGTTCATCGCTGATGTGAAAAGAAAAGAAAAGCGTCATTGATGCATCCTGAAGTGACATCGATACGATGCTTACAGCGAC
Source organism: Toxorhynchites rutilus septentrionalis (assembly GCF_029784135.1). Lineage (NCBI taxonomy): Eukaryota > Metazoa > Arthropoda > Insecta > Diptera > Culicidae > Toxorhynchites > Toxorhynchites rutilus. The sequence goes on from NC_073746.1 coordinate 248,233,462, forward strand.
AAAGCAATACTTTGGAAATTATTCAATCTTTTGTTAATATACATTCCAAAATTAACGCAACACCAACCAAGTTTTATACGGTTAAGAATCGTAACACAACGGCGAGGGAAAAATTCAATATTGTTCCGGCAACTTTTCTGTACTACAAGAAGCACTCTTGTTGAATCAACAAAATATTGAAGTATGACAATATCATCAGATATTCATTTAAAAAATTAAACAAAATAGAATCCAACGTTTCTCTGAATCTAGCACAACCACTTAACCGATACCTTGCAATCTCATCTGCTTATTTAGACGAAAAACGGACTTTACCACTCTATATTACCATTACCAATCCACGTTTATGACACAGATTCTTTACAAACAAAAAAACAGCCAAATAGAAGAAAAATCATACAATAATCAATTAAGGCTCAATCTTATGAACTCCGATAATGAATGATGACTCGATACTGCTGAATTTTGAATGACAATGTGATCAACATAACCAGGCACGATTTGATATATGTTTCCAGAGGATCGTGAATTGAAGTCTTGTTTGACAGTAGGGATCACAATATTGTTCTCGCCACCACTAATCTCGGTAACAGTTCTGCTAGATCTAACGGCGAATTAAAGTAGGATAATATGTCAGATAAAACTGTTTGGTTATTTGTTTTTTTTTTCTTTTTGTAAAATGACGATAATATATCAAAAGTGCAGAATATTTATTGATTTATTTTCTATACTTATACATTGAAAGATGAAGAAGGATGGATGAAATTATTTATATTGGAGATGGCAGAAATCTCTATCTTTGTTTGATCGTGATCTATATTGTATATCGACCGTGTATTCTATTCGACTGCATAGTCTTCTAAGAGCAACGTGCTATACCTACCGGAGGAATCTAACACTCCTGTTCTATTGAAAACATATTGAATGTGTTGACGCTGCGTACGCACTTTTTTAATAAAACGATCGAAATCGAAAAATGTTATGTTTGTGGAACGTAAAAGAAATCCAATGGCCGTCATCCGGGTGTGAATAGATCAAACGCGCTACTGAAAAAAACATAATTTGTTGGAGGGTTCATGTAATTAGGTTCAAAAATTTTTTTATATGACATGCTCAACAATCATCTGAAGATTCCTTTCGTCAATGATTTTCAAAGAGTCGCTTATTAAAATACATAAACATTATTATTTCTCTAAATAGCTCCATTTTCATTTTTATACATGGTAAAGAAATGTATTTTCAACACATGAAAACAAAATTTATGAACGCTAAAAACATTAATTCACACCAACTCCGCCTGCGAATAACGGATCTCTATAGTAGCATGTCCGGAAAAGAATCCCATAAGGAGGATGGTTGTAATAGCTGTTATCCGTGGTTATTATGGAAAGAAAAAGGAGAAAAAGGAAAAAGGGAGGTTGTGTCCAAGATACGACCGCATTGTTGACGTAGAACTACTCGCTTGTTTATATAATACCTTCGGATATTATTCTATAGTGCTGTGAAATTTTGCTTAGTAGCTTAGTAGAATAATCTCTGAAATGTTTTTTCATTGTAGAATCAGTTGACGAAAATTGATTGATGTCATTCTTGTCATTCTTGCCCTCACAGGACAATACACTAGCTGATCAAATGTCGCAATTAATTTCATGTCAATGCATTGAAAATTTACATCGAACGCTATTCCGATGGCCTTTTTCGCAATTGACATAGACTCGGCTACAGTCGATTATATACATGTTGCACCAGCACCATTATTCCACATCACATAACACCATCAATATATCGTTGGCACCGCGAGGAAACAACAACAATGACAACACATGCAAGTATCAAATATCATGCTACATGTTATTTAGTATTGCCTCAGTGGAATTGCACCTCTAGGCATCGTTCGTACAACGTAAACCAAGCGCCAAACAAGCGTTCGCCATAGCACGCATACCGAGCCATATATTGGTGGCTTGAAACTACTAGGAATATAAACACTTCTAATTATTTTGCATTATTCTCAAAAGAACGATTCTGTTTATATTACTGGCCTCGAAAAAAGTTGCATTACTTTCTCATGCTCGAGATAAGCGCAGCTGCCACCCTTAGTGAAGGAAGTTTTTCTACTGGCAAGCGAAACCTAATCACATACAACATTCCCGAACGACATTTACTTTCTTGGTGTCTAAACAAGCGAAATAAACTCTTTTTGTTAATATCAACAACCTCGGAAACAGTAGCATTGTTTATTATGATCAAGTTTAGCGCAATCCTAGTTGAAGGCAGTTTTGGGCCTGGCACGCAAATCCAAATAACTTATAACATTCCAGTACGACATTCAAGATGCTTGGTATTCCCCAAATGATTTTTTGGCGCACAACCTTAATGCCTGCTTCGCCATAACGTCAGTTTAATGCATTCATGCAATGTGAAAGGCACCAACGAAGTCCTTATGATGATGAAAAACAAACAATGTTAACTTCTTGGAACACCCATCGATGCGAATTCGCTGATGAGTTTGTCAAGAGCGACCGCCTTCACCACCAGCGGGAGGAGCTTGATTTTGGTTGCTACCTGAGTAAAGGCGTTTATATTTTCGTCCGACGCGCCGAAGTCGCCGACTTCGCTATTGTTCGATGCGGTGTCACACTCGCGAAGGCTCGGTTCAGTGCGAGCACTTTTCACTGCACCAACATCGCGTTCCTCACTAGATGACGCTTGCCTCGAAATTTGATTGCCCCTGGCAATGCGTTCGCTTTTTGCAGTGCTCGAGCCAGCCTTCCTCTTCTTCTTGCTCATCACACACTACGCGAAGCGTCCAATTTATGACGCGGAAAGAAAAACACGATACGAATAACGCCAAAAATGAACTGAAAAAACCACACGACGATATCCAAGTTTGATTACCACTGGTGGAGTCCAATCTTAGATCGAAGCGCAGCGAAAGCAAAGTTAACTGTATCAACTTTGGCAAGCAAAGGCAAGTATTCCCCTTCATTGTTCTTCTTTTCCTTTGTTCACGGAGACTTTAAATCCTTCGATTCGCTGCTCCTTCGCTGCTCGTCGATAAGTTGCTCGTTATTGACAGCTCTGTTCGGGAAAGCACACAAATGGACAGAACAAATGTATGGAAAAATTGAAACGCTTAAAGTTTTCATGAATTTTAACCATTTACAAACCAGGGGATTCTAATGTATAGCATATTAAACAAATCTTAGGGAATTTCCGATTCGTTTAGTATGTAAATTTCTAAAATCCTTTCGCGGCAAAAATAGTTATTAACGTTAACTTTATTTCATAAAAACGTGACCTGTTTTCTGATTTGGCACCCTTAATGAAAGACGTAGTTCTACGTCAAAAAATTGATAAACTCCTAATCACATCACTCACCACAGTGAATCCTGATTCTTATCTCTCCCCACTAACAACTATTCCTTCCTTTATAAACGCTTGGGAAACACGCTATAGAGGCGACCCATCTGGCCTTCGGGTGGTGATCATCATACTAACATTCCTTCCCTTCCCCTGGTGACTTTAAGGATGTGGCCGACGTCGTTATTGACTATTTAAGGCACGAATTACCGAGACTTGCACTATGAGAATGATTTGCTACTGCCAAGCGTAACTCGGTGTGTTCTTTGTGCAATTTCGCTAGTTCAGATCAATCACGGAGAGCAACTACGAAGTGTACAGTCTACCCAAGCTCAAGCTATAGAACCACTCCATTTTCTTGTGTTTCCAGATGTATGTGAAAAGTCGATTGAATTGAAATATATAGTGTAGAATACAATAATCATCTTCATTTATAAGACTGGCTATTTGAATTTTATTTTTGTGTACAGATGCGATACATTAAAAAAACTAGAATTCCAGTGTTTCGTAACTATGAAACCATACAATTTTAAGACATTTGGCATCAATTTTTTTTTGAAAACCTCTATTTTTGGTGATTTTTCGTTTAAAAAAAAATAAATTTTAACGTTTGTGACACCAGTAAATGAAGTCCGAATGAGCTAATATTTTGCATAGGGTATATCATCGTGCACATCAACATTTCGTAGCAAGTTCAGAATGAAAAATCGAGATAACTATTTTTATTGGCACCCAAAACCATACTTTTCGTTTCGTATTCCGAAAAAAAAATAAGTGTCGATTTTTGACAAAAATAAATTTCGAGATGACACTAAATCTTGACGTTTCATGTCATTTTAAGACATTTGACTTCGAAAACCCTGATTTCAAAAAACTGAAACTTTGACCGCTTTGCGCCATTCTCCCGTAAGTCAGATTGAGCTAATATTTTGCATAGGGTGTTTTTTCGAGGTGGTGAACATTTTTTATTGGGTAACTTTTTGAAATTTGAGATGACCATTTCATCGATTCAACCGACTTCTTACATGTCTGTCGAAACTCAGGAAAACCGAGTGGTTCTATAGTTATGAAACGCAGTGAATGTTTCGAATCAGGTTTTGGAGAGAAGTGACCACTTTATGACCGTTGTGGAGGCGATCTGGCGTAGTGGTAACATCCATGCCTCTCACGCTGAAGGTCACGAGTTCAATGCTCACTCCCGACATTCTTCCAAAAATGGAAGTAAAAGTGACGAACCAATCAAATGAGTTGAAAATCACTATAATACAGATATAAAAAAAAAACTTTATGACCAGAAACGAATTCCATCATATGCCATATCGAACTTCCTGATTTGTCAAAGCTAGTTCATTGGTGACCATTTGAAGGGTTTTTGGCTACATTAGGGTAACCCGGATTGTCTCCGGATGTTCTCCAGATCAAAATAGTAGCTGTCCACATACCACAACTTTAGAAGCAGGGGGTGCCGTTAGTGGTAACGACAATATCCATTCCTGTCCTCGGTTAGGGGAAATAACAACAACGTGGGCACGTCAAATAAATTAAATCTGCTCTGCATTTTCACACTTTTCGTTCACCTAGAGTACTTTGTATTTATAAATAAAACTTAAACTGTCTGATGGCGATCGAATATCCATTTTTTATAAACGTTGATTTTATTTTCACTAAATGTAGTGTATTTATAAAGTAACTGTGATCGATCGAGCTTTTTTCCTTTGATAGTAGGAAATAATATATGTAAAACTAAAGGTTCCGAAATTGCGTAAAATGGTCGGTCAATTGGGCTAATGACGCGCTAATTGGCGGTTTCTTCATCCAGGTGGAATTAATGGTGGTAGATTTATAGTACTGAACAAAATAAAGTACGTACCCACTATATTAATCTTCATCTAACTCCCTGTATCTTTTCTTATATAAGGTATGTGAACTCGATTAATTCGAATGAATTGTAGTATTTTTGATATACTAACAATCCACACCAAAGTATTATTGTAGTTCTTATGAACCTAATCATAACGAATTCGTTTTTGAAACTGGGTTAGTTAGTCTCTGTAATAAAAAAACGTTTTCGGGCTCACGACTGAGGCGGTTTGTTGGTGTGATATAGTCTGATTTGTTTATATTTGCGATGACAAATGTACAGTATCGACGTCTAGTGGCGATATTAAAAGTAAATTTTCATTCATAATTTTTATTTTAAAAGCATGTTTATTCCACCATCCAAATCCATAATTATTAACTCCCAATGAAAGCACACAAAGCTTAATGCTGTCTACGCGAATATACTCTTCAGAGTCAGATTCAGAATTCGAATTGGATTACTCGAGCAGTGGCTAAAATCATTTCGCTACCAGCCGAGAGATTAGTGAAAATCCTGACTTAAACATCTCCGAATGAACTGTGCGCAGTAGACTGCAGGAATTGGGTTATAAGAGTGGGGTATCCCAACCCCACTTTTTTCGTTTCCATTGCTTCGAAAACGGGGAAAAAATAATTTTCATATACAAAAAATAGGCCAAAATTCATTTATTTAGCATTACTTGTTGCTTTTAGGTAACGTAAAACCGTCATTTGAAAAATTGGGGTGGTTCTGAATCGACCCCCAATTTTACTTCGTGATTATTCAACAAGTTCACTCTGGCGCTTGCTATAAATGGCTATTTTTCACTCTGGCGCTTGCTAACAAGTCTGTCTCATCGGGTGGCGCTCACCACCGAGGAAACGCATTTGATTTTGCCATCGGAGACTTTTGATTAACTCTATATGTTTGCGTCTCTGTGTGTGTGTATATGCGCGTACCTACGCAATGGCGTTTATGTTTGCGTGTTACCGATGACGGTGACGTTGACTTCGACCGTTGACTGTGCAGTTTCTTTATCTAAGTCCACACTCGTCGCTCTTATCTCCCTTTCGTTCAAATACTATCTGCTCACTATAAAACATTATTTCCTTTTTTTCATTCCTCTTAGCACATTCATGGATATATGCTAACACTGTCATTCTCGATTGTTTTGTGGGATTTCATGAGGTCTTCTAGAGCCGGACGTTACAATCTCCGATTCCAAAATGGCATCGGAATACGATATTCGATATCCGCAGGTAAGATCTTTTCATCCAATACTCGTATCGTATTGGTTTTCCATGTTTTGTTTGTAGTTCAGAATTATTATCAGTAACCCGGATATCGGAACTAAATTATATTCCATATTCTGGTTCATCTGTTGTTGAGAAATCATAGAACAAAGTTCATTTGCATGTTTTGAAACGGAACTGAAAATACAACATTAATATTTCAACAATCGGAAATAGCAAAATAAGCAAAGCAAATCTATTTATAAAATATCAAACTCATGGCTCTTGTAGGAAATTTCCTCAATATTACTATAACATCGTTTACATTTTGGAAATTGTGTGATGAATAAAAATCGCGAAAAAAACGTGTTTTAGTTAGTCAAAGTATTGTTAAATCATGCTGGAATGGATCATATACTTTCCGTTACGTGACAACAACTTATTGAGACAGTTCATTCTTCCTTATTCATGGACCGATTTTAACCAAAACTTGGCGTTTGTTGTCATTGTTTGCTTAAGCTCAAACATTTTTCATTAGGTAAACTAAAAAAGACGCTCTATTTTTGTGACGTGACAACGCTTTAAAATACCCATTTTTCAAAAGCTTGTTTCTCATAATTTACAAAATAAAACATAGATCTACCAAATGTTCTTCAAACAAGTATTTAATTATTCATTCAATGGTATGTAAACATAGAAGTTTGGTTAAGTAAGTGCTGAGATTTCTCGAGAACAGCGAAAACATAAAATATTTTAAATATAATTATGTGGCCCTTCTCAAAGGTTGGTACAAGAACACTGTATTTGTTTTATATAAAACATAGTTTTCATTATTTAAGTTCATATTATAACTAGCGGGCATTCATGTCACGTTTTAAATTTTCTCCTAAACTATTATCAGTAATCCGAATATCGGATTTGGTTTTTTGATGCATAACCCTTGTGAAATGGGTCATCGTCATTTAAATGACTATAGGCGAAAAAATCAGGTAATCACTATTCATTTTTATCTGTATCACACTAGAAAATCATGAAAAAATAAATTGATCAATTTTATTACGATGCTATTTTTTTAAATTTTCCACAAAAAAATTTTTTGGACATACGTTGAAGAGTATTTAAAGAAAACATAACGTTCTGTGACCTTGGTACCAGTACTGATTTTAAATATAATTGGGTGTAAATCTAACAAAAAAAAAACGAAAATATTCGCATTTTTCTGGAAAACGTGATCAATTTGTCCCCGGCTCACGCTACTACTATTTACTTTTCTTACCACCTTTTTTAGGTGATTTGGTTGGTTTTGATTTTTTCTTTTTCTTGAACGGTCCCAATCCCTTTCGTACCATTGTTCCGCGCCACCAGGCCTGTATTTTGATGGCTGACCGTAATTGTTTATCAGCGAACGCCATTTGTTTCTCGCGCTCCTTTCGGAACTCAGCACAAATTTTTATTTCCTTCTCCCGATGTTTGTAGAGAGCGGTCATTTCTTCGAATTTCACTTTAAGCTCGCTTATGTGATCTTTGTGTCGCATAATATCCTTGTCGAAGGCTTTCACCTCCCGTTGATATTTGTCAACCCAAAAAGATATTTTCTCATTGATTTGATCAATACAATAACTTATGTATACTGAAAATAAAATTTTGATGTACCCAATTGGAACGGTAACAATTAATTCAGTTCCCCACCATCAATCTCACTCTTCAATCTCAATTCTCGCTCAATGTTCTCTCTAGTTTCCTTGGACCGTTCCAACAAATCATTTTCCTTGCTTTGAATCACGATTTGTGCTTGCTGGTGACGAGTGTTCTCCCATTTGTGCACCAGCCTGGATTTAACATCGTTTTCGACACGAATGTCCTACGTAAAAAAAATCAGTAATATTCTCTAGATCAAAAATTAGTTTACCTGTGATTTTGTCTCCAAGTCGAACATTTCATCATCCAGTTGCTTCAGCAAAGCCTTAAGATGTTTTGTTTCGCGATCCAACTGCACTTGCAGTGCCTTTAACTTTTTCTCGTTCAAGATACTATCTCTGATAAGTTGATGCTCCTCTTTTTCGCTCTGAACATCATTGTCCATGAATGTTTGCAGTGTCTCAAAAGTACCGTACTCCGCCATCTCCTCGTGAGTATCCGAAAGTAATCTCCTCAAGTTGGATCTACAAACATATTGTCAATTTTAAGGAAGCGATCACTTTGTTACAACATAAAAAGCATACATATCGTTCTTCAACTTCACCAGTATCATCATTCCCATCGCTACATCCACGGCCTGATTTTCACTAAATGTTTTATTTTTATACGACGGATCGAATCGAATGTGCATTGCGGGTTTCTTAACGATCGGCATGCTTCCCTGGTCATCCTCCATGTTGACGATAATTAACTTGAAGATGGTTTCCTCAATCACAGAATTGATCATAGCACTTTCAATCTCATTGAAAGTCGGCTTGGGTTTCGTGCTGGAGCAACTGAACGAGTCGATTGTGGATGCTAGAGTACCATTGTTAATAGTATTAATTAAAAGTTCTATTACGTGGGTAACGTCATATTTACCATCTTCGCCTTCGGATGATTCGGAGGACTTTTTGTAAATTTCCAGCTGGTTCGACATTCTAGAGAAATTATTATCAATGAACTAATTCGCCGATAGATACCGTTTCCAAGCAATCCTACCTGTTTCGATTGCGCATGCCATTGTTCCGGGTGATGGAATGTGGACTGTATTTTGGATATGTATGATAAACGACGCAAACGGGTGGATTCCAGTAGGCTAAACAGGATGATTTATTAACACCCCTATACTCGCGGAAAAGTCCTGATTTGTGTACTCTGGACTGTGCGCGTCTCTGTGATATTGCTATTGTGTATTTTAAGGCATTATTTGTATTAATTAAAAAATATATATAATTGGAGATGGCCGAAATCTCTATCTTTATTTGATCGTGATCTATATTGTATATCGACCGCGTATACTATTTGACTGCATAGCTTTTGGCAAAGTTATTTTTTTCCAAAAAGAATAAGTAATTTCTTTAATTTTATACATCGATCATCTAAATCGGTTCAGAAGTTCAAAAGTCATGAATTTTTGAACAAAGTCATTTTTGGGAAAAAGGCGAAACAATGGATTTCCGAACAACCCTTAAATGGAAATGAGTACTCTAAAGAAAAAATAAAAAAAACGGGCCTAAGGGTGCTCATACACTGTTGGACCGAACGTAATTTTACAATCAATAACCGGTAATTTCGGTGATTTTCATTTTTGCAGCTTGAATAATATTGGGTTGGGGAAAAAGAAATGTCGTATATTGTCAATATATGGCAACACTTAAACATATCTTGTGTTGTACTTATCGCATCGGGTCATACTATACGGCTATTTAAAGACGACAATCTGTGCTACAAGTGTCGTTTTGACAGTGTTGTGATTGTCCTTTTCAGTCTCAAGTTATAGCGCGTCAAAGATGGAGTCCACCAAGCAAGAAATTCGCCATATATTACGTTTTTACTACCTGCGAGGTAAAACTGCAATGAAGGCGGCCGAAAAAATTCGTGTAGTTTATGGACCCCATACTGTAACGATTCGCACAGCACAGCGTTGGTTTGATCGATTTCGTTCTGATGTAGTGGCTGTCGAAGATACACCCCGTACTGGTAGGTCAATCGTCGTGGAAACCGATAAAATCGTTGAAATCATCCAAGTAGACCGGCATGTGAGCACTCGCTCGATTGGCCAGGAACTGGGTATAGACCATAAACCGTTTGGAACCATTTGCAGAAGATTGGATTCCAAAAAAAGCTGGATGTATGGGTGCCACACGAGTTGACGCAAAAAAATCTTTTAGACCGAATCAACGCCTGCGATGCACTGCTGAAACGGAACGAACTCGACCCATTTTTGCGGTGAGCCGGCCCAAACTTCATGCCGCTTTAAAATATTACTCGAGAATCAAGATAAGATCGAAAAAACCCAATTGGCAGTGTTGCGCCGATTCTACAATCTCTGAACTTTTTCTGAACTGAACAATTCAAAAATCGCTCCCCGATTTGAAAATGAAGCACAGGATAATACTTATGACAGACATACAGCTGTACTACCGTTGTACTTCGAAAATTGTATGTCTGTCACCATGTACAGCGCTAGAACTATGCAAGCAACTCGGTACAATCGCTGTACCTGTACCGACCTATTTTATCGCTGTACATGGCTACAGTTGTACTGTGCGCAGCGCCATAGACGGTTAGTGGTGGGTAGCATGAACAAACCGAATCAAAACACTTGGTAAACATTCCATTCATTGACTTTCTCTTGAGTTAATAACGCAGATTGCAAATTTGTTTGCTGTGTTTGATAGTTTAGACGCTAAATAAAAACACTTTTCATTGAAGTATGTGGTGAAAATTGGTCAAATTTCTTATTGTCAGTTTGACATCCGGTACAATGTACAACCGAAGTATGTCTGTCATGCTACGATGGTACCTGTACAACGCTGTACACGTACAACGCTAGTACAGCTGTATGTCTGTCCCTGGTATAAGCTTCAACGATGAAGAACTGATAGCGATACTGCTATGCCGGAAGAATTGCACCCGTTATGAAAGCTGATGTCACATTGCAATTTATGCTAGAACAGCTATCGGAGCAACCATCAGAAATTCTTGAAGCTTGAAGTCCTCATTGAAAGAACTGCAGAAAAACGTTTCGTGTGTACCGATTTGTCTGCCTACATGAATAATCATTCTGCTCGTGTTTATAAACGGATTGATGAAAACCCTCAGACAAGAGTTGTACAGAGAGCGTTAGAGGCTAATAGGAGGGTCGTTCAAAAAATAAGTTTCAGTGCCTCAGAAATCGCGGAAAAATAAAGTTAAGACAAAAAACAAGGTGATTTTCGAAATCGCCGTAACGTTACATCGTACCGAAAAAAAATGGACGTTACGCACTTTACGCACTTCGCGCTCGGAATAGAAAAACTCGTGCTACGCTATGAAAAATGCTTCGAACGTTACGGCGATTATGTAGAAAAATAGAAAAAATATAGATAACGAAAATCACCTTGTTTTTTGGGTATACACGATCATCATACGGGTCGTCACACGAAGGAGAAGAAAAGCAAAAAGTTGTTACCTCCTCATGCGAAACAACATTTAATATTCTCTTCGTATTGCAGACAAACGATGAAAGTAGTCGAGCGACAGCGAGTTGCAACTATTTCTGACCATAGCTGAACATAGCCATTCTCGGTGTACAAAGAAGAACAGAATATTATCGTTATCCTGCTTCAAATAAGCGACGGACCACAAATGGATATCGTTAAGTTGCGTAGGATCCATGACTATTCGCATTGAGCGTTGAGCGTGGGTAGCGAGAATGGCAAGATGTGGTTCCGCGTGGATAGAGTGGATAGGGGGATGTGGTTTCGGATGGAACGAACTCATTTTTAGTCATTTGGCTGCCGGGATCGCGGAAGTTCTTGTTTTATTTTATATTATTTTATATGTATATATTTGTTTATGTTTGTTTTTTTATCATTTATCTTAGCACTTTTAACGTAGGAACCGAAAATAAATGAAGATAAAAAAAATCGTTAAATCGTGAATTCACAAATTCTTAATTTAACCTTGGCACTGAAGAACCGACTAAAGAAGCTTCAGGAAAACAAACGTTGCATACAGGTTTGTCAGAAGAAGCTTTTCAGGATACATTGTTGATCAAACTCAACAATGGTATAATTCGAGAACATCGTCCCTATTTTGTATGATTGGGAAACAACAATTGCTGATAGACATGAAACTTAAGGAGAAAATTTCCTTTCTGCAGCAACTTGTACTTTTATACAATAGTCTGTGCTCTGTCAGCGAGTATGTCCCGCTTTTCTGCTTTTAAAATTTTTCCATAACATTAAGAATTATAATAGGATTTTTTTTTAATATTAATACTCATTTTGATCGTCAATAAATGTGCATTAAGCAGATAAATCCTTGCATGATACTTTCTTCTAAATTCAGCAGTAAAAAAAATTCAATGTTGAGAAAATGAGGAAAAAGACTATTTTTTTCAGGTGATAGACATTCGTTTAGCCGCACTTGAAAAAAAAATTGAAACACTTACAAAACAACTAGGAATGTTCTTTTTATCGGGATACTTATTTGCTGTAGTGATGGTATATTTAAGTCATTTTTATTGAAAGGACGTGCGTCACAATCACACACACACACAAGGCGGCATCGGTGGATATAAACATTCAAACGTCGTTTTTTCCCGAGACATACGTTTAGCCGCAGGGCATAAAAATCGAGTTTTCGCATAATCACCAAGCCTTCATCTGTGTTTTTTGAAAAAATACTTGGGAATGTTCAATTTACAAGATAAATATTAGATGTGCAACGTAAGAAGTTGGTCAGGTTAGTGATTTACGTAGAATTTAAAGGAATGGCGAAAGGTATTCTATTGACGGAAGAGGGACGGAAAATAATAAAGATATTCAGTGAACAAAAGTTTTCTAATCGCTCGATCGTAACAAAAATTGGTCTATCTGAGAAAGTGGTACGGAATTTCTTCAAATAATGCCAGAAATATGGGATATAACGACCAACAAATGGGAACACCAAAGTTACTTTGCATCTTAAAGGTCGAATAAGACACGACGCAACCAGGAAACGATGTCCTGCTCATACATTAAGGCAGAATCGGTTGTTCCAGTAACGAAGAGGCATATTGCGCGCATCTTGAACGAGTCACCAAACATAATGTGGAAGAAACTTCAAGGGAAGCCGAAGCTGACCGCCACCCATAAGCAGAACCATCTCATTTTCGCCCGGCAATACATGGAATTGAAACTAGAATGGAGAAATTTTGTATTTTCCGGCGAATAAAGTTCAATTTGGATGATCCGGACTGTTACAGTTGGTATTGGTACAATTTAAGTCAACGGCATGTCGTGAGATCGAAGCGAAACTTTGGGGGCGGAAGTTTGACAGTGTGCGGAGCCGTTTCCTATCACAGTAAGCTTCTCATTTGTTTCATTTTCACCCGAATGAACTCCGAAAAGTATCTTTAATTACTGAAGGACGTTTTGATTGGCCATATTGAGAATAACGCTACCGAGGATGTCGTTTATGCAAACGGAGATGGTCTATGCAAACGGATGACAATTTGACAACATTTCCAGTCTCAAGGCAGTAATTCAGGAATGTTGGGCTATAATCAATATGGCAACACTTCAAAAGCTGTCTGACTCGATGCCAAATCGAGTTTTCAATGTGATCCGAAATGGAGGTGGACATTCTAAATATTAGCTCCCGATTGGACTCGAAATTTGCCGCACAAATTTTCTTTTATTGAAATTTTAGGATGCGGCTAAACGAATGTCCACCCTGATTCCACATATTTGAATTACTTAGAAAACAAAAAGTGAATTTATACTTTTTTTTAGAATGAATTCGATGAAAATAAACAATAATCGTCTTTTATGAGCAAAACTGTACAATGAATTGACTTATATTTAAAAATATTGAGGAAAAATAGGGTGGGGCTAAACGAATGTCTACCACTGTATGAGATCAATGATGTTGGTTTGTCCGATTTTGGGTGTTTTCAAGCAACTAGTAAATGCAAATCGATTTGTCTCAATGAAAATCATATCTAATCAGACGAGTTTGAGTTTGTTGAAAAGCCTCAAGTCTCTAGTTGCTAATGCAGGTCGGACTCGATTATCCGGAGAATGGAATCATTTTTGTACATCTCAATGTTTTGTTATTGTTTGTTTTTGACGTAGGACTACGTCTAACCGGAAGATATAGGGGGTGAAATGGAAATCTAGGCACTGAACAAGTAGGAAAAAATGCAAGATTTGGAACGCTTATAACTCGAGCATTTCTCAATAGATCGCAAAGGTTTTTGCATCAATTGATAGGAAATATATCTACGCATCTATCATAACGAATAACATTTCATTTTTCTTGAGATAAATAATTGAATAATTGTGAAATATCAAGCATTGTCAAAATTCACTATGTGCCCATTTTTGATTGGTCCATTTTGTGCTCCTCAAATCGTACCGACCAAAACGGGCAACCAGAGCAGCAGCGAAATAGAATGAAGCGCGATTGGAAAGGAAAAAGAAAAAAATAAACGAAACATTGGTCGCAGTCTCACACATGCGTAATTCTCGAGCCAGCCAGTCAGCTTAAAAATCCCCGCTCCGCTGCCGTACCGATCGCTACCTCTGCTCTCGGATTCTTTGTGTGGACACCGACTGGACAACATCGTTGCTGGACGGGCTGGACGGCGAGGGATCGAGTGCCTTTCTCATGGCAAGAGGGCGGAGGTGGTAGCGCTGGAGTAAAGTAGAGTAGAGTTTTCAAAGGGCCTTTCTCAAGACTAGAGATGAATGAACTGCAAAAGTTTAAAGTCTCTATAATACAATACCTTCCTTCCTTCCGTAACGATCATTTTCATTCAAACCGTACACCACATCGGTTCGCATCACAACACATCAACAAACCAACCCAAGCAGCCATGTCTGGACATGGTAAAGGAGGAAAAGTGAAGGGAAAGGCAAAATCCCGCTCGAACCGTGTTGATCTGGAGTTCCCCGCAAGGGTAGCTAGGCCGAGCGCGTTAGTACCAGTGCACCAGTCCACCTAGCCAGCGTTATATAGTTTCGGCCGCCGAAGTGATCGAGTTAGCTGGCAAAGCTGCTCGCGACGATAAGAAAACCCGCATTCGGAACAGAACACATTCGGTTCGGTGGACATCAAGACAACAGGCAGTTGCAGCGAGTGGCGCGTGGCAAACGCAATCGCAAAACGGCATCAGGTAGCAGAAGAAAAAAGTTTGTTCTTTATACAAACTGCTTTGGTGGCAAATCCAGAACAAGGCGGCATCGAGGGCGTTCGAAATGGTTTTTTTTCAAAACCACGAGTACTAAGTTTTCTAAATTGGAACCATTCCATAAAACAAGGCGCTTTTCAGGGCCATTAAACCTTCCCAAAAAGAGTTTAGGAAATACAGTTCAATGCTTTCTTAAACATTATCCAAAATAATAATAAAACACAAATTGATTTTTTCATAATTTGTTTGCCAGGATCTGATGAGTATGTGAATTTGGCAGTTGTTCTGAGCTTATTGATAGTTGGGGACTTTCCTGATTATTCAATTTTCACCAATTCTTAAATTGTTTCCAGATTGAAAGTACAGTAATTTACAATTAGTTCGACATTTAGCTAATTGGACAGACATGTAATGCGACTTATTTAGTTGGACATTTTTGTAAACATAGAGATCCAAATTATGACCCCACATTGAAAGTCGACACTGTACCACTGTCATCGCAAATGTTCAATTACAGGTTAAAATCGCCTTCAATGCGACACTGAGTGGCGCTTCGGCACGTCGCATTGAATGTAATTTACTGTACAACATGTCACAAAGCTGGATGGGAAGAAATTTTCCAACTGTGAAAGCTGTGGCGAGTGGCAACAAATCGCTAAACAGGAAGGTTTAGCCGAACAAGATGAGGATATCGAGTGATAACAAAACAATAAACTCTTTAGATTGAAGATAATTTTGTGATCCTGAAAAGGACCCTTTTTAGCCTGCATGTGAATCCAACGAGCGAACAAATCGTAATGAATGTATTTTTTTGCCATCGCTCCCTTTTAACGCTCATTCGTTCGTCTCGCTGGACTCGCCCCTCTGGCTGAGTCTGCCGATTTGTCTCTATCCTGTGAGTGTGTACCGCTAGAGTATAAAACACGCGGACCCCAAAAAAAATATCTTATTTTCTTTCAAACCGTAAACCCGTGTGGTTGTACGGCATCGGCATCGTGGACGTAACAAAGGAGGACAAGTTAAGGGAAAGGCAAAGTCCCACTCGAACCGTGCAGGTGTGCCGTTCCCCGTAGGTGTATCCGCCAATTGCTCAGCAAGGGTAGCTAGGCCGAGCGCGTTAGTACCAGTGCACCAGTCCACCTAGCCGGCGTTATATAGTTTCGGCCGCCGAAGTGATCGAGTTGGCTGGTAAAGCTGCTCGCGACGATACGAAAAACCGCATTCAGAACAGAACACAGGCAGTTGCAGCGAGTGGCGAGTGGCAAACGCAATCGCAAAACGGCATCAGGTAGCAGAAGGAAGGAAGGTCTTGTATTATAGAGACTTTAAACTTTTGCAGTTCATTCGTCTCTAGCCTTGAGAAAGGCCCTTTGAAAACTCTGCTCTATTTACTCCAGCGCTACCACCTCCACCCTCTTGCCTTGAGAAAGGCACTCGATCCCTCGCCGTCCAGCTCGTCCAGCAACGATGTTGTCCAGTCGGTGTCCACACAAACAATGAGGTAGCAGAAGTAAAAAGTTTGTTCTTTATACAAACTGCTTTGGTGGCAAATCCAGAACAAGGCGGCATCGAGGGCGTTCGAAATGGTTTTTTTTTCAAAACCACGAGTACTAAGTTTTCTAAATTGGAACCATTCCATAAAACAAGGCGCTTTTCAGGGCCATTAAACCTTCCAAAAAAGAGTTTAGGAAATACAGTTCAATGCTTTCTAAAACAATATCCAAAATAATAATAAAACACAAATTGATTTTTTCATAATGTGTTTGCCAGGATATGATGAGTATGTGAATTTGGCAGTTCTGAGCTTATTGATTTTCACCAATTCTTAAATTGCATCTAGATTGAAAGTACAGTAATTTACACTTATCTCGACATTTAGCAAATTGGACGGACCTGTAATGCGGCATATTTAGTTGGACATTTTTGTAAACATAGAGTTCGGGGTCCAAATTATGCAAATGTTCAATTACAGGTTAAAATTACCTCTAATCCGATACAGAGTGGTGGTAATGCGACGTGCCATTGAATGTAATTTACTGTAAAATATGTCACAATCTAGATGGGAAGAAATTTTCCAACACAAGTAGAAAAATGCACGATTCCTGCATGTGGGAACTACCTTGGAAAGCCCGGAAGTAAAATATACGTGATTTGTTTTTGAGTTTTAAGGCTGATTTAGACGGTGCCAGTCAACGCGCTATCCTTAGAAAAATCCTCGGTCGAAAACTACTAAATACATTTGGTAATGCAAAATTAGTAGAATGTACAAATTTTTTGTACAAATTGTCAACAAACCCGCATCCCTACCAGAGATTAGTATATTTTACTCGATAACATAAGTAAGCTTGGATATTGTCATATCTGAAAATTGGTGAGAAAAGCGCGTATTAACCATTTTCATTGTTCCCATAAGGCAATACTGAGGTATAATAAGGATATAATTCTGATACGTGCATTTTCGGCGAGAAAATGTAGCCGATATTGGGCTTCCGAATCATGGTTCTGCTTGACATATGTGTTTATTAGTACGGTCGAAAATGACTATAGATTGGTAGTATTTACCAAAAAATTCATTATATTTACTAATTATTTCTCTCAGTGTAGTAGAAGAATCCAATCACTAGAGTCTAGTTATTAGAGCCATGTAAACACCCGGCTCCAGTGACTTGCGCAAGTATCGCACAAGTAATTGGCCACGCCAGCGAATAGAAAATTTTCTAGATACTGGCGCCAATAGATAAATGACAATTTCTTCCAAACAGTGCGTCATATTAGACATTTGTGTGAAATCGAAATGCCAGGCAGTTTCAGTGGTGCCATATATTTATTTGTACTGGAAGGGGAAAAATCTTTTTCGGCTATGGTGAAGACAATAATTAAACGATGTTATTTGGCTTGCTCTGTAATTTGTATGTTTGTAACATGTTTGTTTGTAGCGCTTTACCACATTAAAAGAAATTTAACCCCCTTCCTGTTGACCGATTGGTCTGAAATTTGGAACACACCTTTATCTCTGCAGTCATTATAAAACTGGGTATTTCATTATTTTAAAAATCCAAGATTGCGGCTGCTACAAAATGGCGGTTCACATATTTTCTCAAAACCCTTTTAATATGGGTATCAAATGAAAGGGCTTGACTGGTAGAATACAGTTATTTATGAAAAATGCGAATCTAAAATGGCGGCCACTACAAAATGGTGGATTACATATTTTCAGAAATTTATGGAAAATTATGAAAAATGCAAATCCAAAATGACCGCCATCATAAAATGGCGCCATGTTTTTCTCAACGCCCATCAATATGGGTATCAAATGAAGATGCTCGACTGGTAGAACACAGTAGATCATGAAAAATCCCAACAAACATCGAAACATACCTTCAATTCTACTGTCATCATAAAACTGCGTATTCCATGTTCATGGAAAATTTGATTTGGCCGCCGCTAAAAAATGGCTGAATGGCTTGACTTGGAGAATACACTACACTATGAACAACATAATATCGAAAAGGTCACCGCCATAAAATGGTCCACTATGTATTTTTTGCAATACCCTCAATATTAGTATCAAATGAAATGATTTCACTAATAGAATACAGTACACCATCGAAATATTCCGAAGAAAGTTAGGTAAGAAACAAAAATTTAAAAAACACAAATTTTTTGGATGGTTTTTATGTAGAGAAACTAGGAAATAAAATAAGTAAAAAAACCTTTTTAAGTTAAACGGTTTGATGTACTAAGAGCTAGACAATAATTTGACAAGTAGCTGTTAGTAATTATCACATCCGTTCTTTCATTGATCTAGGGCAATGATGAGACTAAAATAACATCGTGGGGTATATGATGAAACAACTAACTGTGGATAATGGAAATCCAAGGTTTATTTCTTACCTAATTTTCTTCGGAATATTTTCATGATGTATTGTATTCTATTAGTCAAATCATTTTATTTGATACCGATATTGAGGGAATTGCAAAAAATACATAGTCGACCATTTAGTGGCGGCGACCTTTTTGAATTAATGTTGTTTATTATGTTTCGTGTTCTTCATGCCAAGTCATTCAGCCATTTTTAGCGAAGGCCAAAATAAATTTTTCAAGGTCATAGAATACGTAGTTTGATAATGGCAGTAGAATTGAAAGTATATTCCATATTTCAGATCAATCAGTCAATAGGAACGGGGCAATTTTCTATTAATATGGGACAACCCTACAAACATTCAAACATACATACAAACAGGTCAAGCTGAATGAAACCATTTAAAATGTAATTAGTTGTTTGGGGACTGCGGTCATTTTGGATTTGCATTTTTCATAAATTACTGTCTTCTACTAGTCAATCCCTTTCATTTGATATACATATTGATAGGGTTCTGATAAAATGTGTAATCCGCCATTTTGTAGAGGTTGCCATCTTGAATTTGCATTTCTCATGTATAACTGTGTTCTACTAGTTAAGTTCTTTTATCTGATACCCATATTGATGGGGTTTTGAGACAACGTGTAATCAGTCATTTTGTGGTGGCGGCCATTTTTGATTCGCATTTTTCATAAATAACTGTGTTCTACTAGTCAATCCCTTTCATTTGATATCCATTTTGATCGGGTTTAAAGAAAATATGTAATCCGCCAGTTTGTGGTGGCAGCCATTTTGGATTTGCATTTCTCATGAATAAATGTGTTCTACTAGTCAAGCCCTTTCATTTGATACCCATATTGATGGGGTTTTGAGAAAATATGTAATCCGTCATTTTGTGGTGGCTGTCATTTTGGATTTGCATTCCTCATGAATAATTGTGTTCTGATAGCCAAGCCCTTTCATTTGATACCCATATTGAAGGAGTTTGGGAGAATATGTAATCCGCCATTTTGTAACGGCAGCCATATTGGAGTTTTAAAATCAAGAAATTCCCAGTTTTATAATGACTGCAGAGATAAAGGTGTGTTCCAAATTTCAGATCAATCGGTCAACAGGAAGGGGCTCAAATTTCTACCGATGTGGTAATGCGCTACAGACAAACATGTTACAAACATATGAACGTACAAACATACAAATTACAGGGCAAGCTAAATAAAACCGTTTAAAAACAGTTCCTATCGGTGCTTTATGAGAAACATCTGTGTTCTTACTGTACAGAACAAAACAAAAAAAAGTTAAAAAAATATACCTTTCCGGATAAATCTGTACATTTGCCAACACTGGAAGGTTCGACGGTACAAGGAACATCAAATTCAATTCCCTCAACGTATACATGGAAGAATCTCCATTCGCGTTGACGGCATTGTGCTTCATGTGTTCGATTTGTGAAGCGAAAATAATAATAGACAATGAAATCATGGAAATATCAGGAAATTTATATAAAAACAGCTGATGAAGGTTCAGTACGACGTGTTTTAATTAGTAAATTAACAAGAAGTAAAATTTTTCATTCAAATTTGGACAATTTAAAACTGCCTTCGGGCTTACAAAACCGATAAAGATTAATTTGCCTCCCAAAATGGTTATCGCCACCAGACGTCGCCACTGTCATTCGTCATCGAGGATAAAGTGACAGCCGAGCTGTCCAGTTGCTGAAAATGTGTATAAACGCACAGCACCAGTCAACTGGTGATCTAAATATGGCGTGCCGTTGACGTTCAAGTAACTGGCGCCAATTACTGGTCAATGTGTAAATCAGCTATTAGGTTATACTTATGACAGACATACAGCTGTACTACCGTTGTACTTCGAAAATTGTATGTCTGTCACCATGTACAGCGCTAGAACTATGCAAGCAACTCGGTACAATCGCTGTACCTGTACCGACCTGTTTTACCGCTGTACATGGCTACAGTTGTACTGTGCGCAGCGCCATAGACGGCTAGTGGTCGGTAGCATGAACAAATCGAATCAAAACACTTGGTAAACATTCTTTTCACTGACTTTCTCTTGAGTTAAGGTTGATTTAGACGATGCCAGTCAGCGCTCTAGTTGAAGTATCCAATGAATAGAGAACAGACACTCTGTTCATGTTCGAGGCCAATTAGTTGTTCGATACTGGTACAAGTAACTTGAACAGAGTGTCTGTTCACTGGATACTTCAACTAGAGCGCTGACTGGCATCGTCTAAATCAGCCTTTAATAACTCAAATTGGAAACATATTTGTTGTGTTTGATAGTTTAGACGCTAAATAAAAACCTTTTTCATTGAAATATGTGGTGAAATTTGGAAAAAATTCTGATTGTCAGTTTGACATATGGTACAATGTACAACTAAAGTATGTCTGTCATGGTACGATAGTACCTGTACAACGCAGTACCCTTACAGCGCAAGTACAGCTGTATGTCTGTCCCTGGTATTACATTAGCATCATTTTCTTAGTTCAAAAACAAAATCCAGATGTCTCACCGATCGTTTACGTTTTGCTTTAGATCGCCAATTGACGATCTAACGTACAAATCTACACCTAGGAGGCGCTGCGGTGAAAGTGATGATGGTTTTAAATTTTGCCATGTGAGCTTATGGAAGGTTTGTAGTTCTTTCCATAAATTACAATGTTATAATCATAAAAGATTATTTGATTGCGATGAGTTTGTAAGAAATTTAATTGACGAATTTACGTTGGATTTACAACCAGATGGCGCAGCGAGTAAAATGAGGATGTTCTGTTTTTTGACGTAGGACTACGTCTTTCATTTCTATACCGGGGTGTAAAATCAAAGTTTCGAAAACGAAAGCGTTACGCCGGAGACCGAGATTTTGAGTGTTAATAGCTCCTAAACAACTGAACGAAATGGTATGATAAACACTTCATTCGAAAGATAAAATGTCTACGCGTTCTATACTTGTTACTTTCTGATCCAAAAACTTGTTTCAATAGTCTTAAATTTGCTTTAAAAATAGGCTATTGAAATCACCAATCGGTATATAAGCGAGCGCCGCTCGGAAATCCACTCAGTTCTAATTGAACAGCGATTGGAGCATGTTGTCGCTGTTGTGGTGAAGCTCTTCATTTATCATGAAAGCGCGGATGAACGGTGTCACCAAGAGCCTGTTTGCGCACCTTAGGCCAGAAGGGAATCCATCAGTAGGAGAGTGATGCTACAAACGGTTCCCCGGGAAGATCTCGAAGCAGCCGCTACACACACACACATACACGCACGGAATTCTTTCCGTTTGGATCGAGAAAGATCCGGAAAATAATCTGCCAGTTCCTCTAGGAATTTAAAAATACATTCATGTGAAAGAGTTTATTTGAATGTTTTCTATCCATGTAACACTGTGACCAAATATGTTTCAATCAAGTGCTATTAACAGATGGTTATCGAGTTAGCATTAACCACTGGTGGGCTTCCAGTATCGAGGAAAATGTGGAAATATCTAATCGTTACTGAAAATAATCTGCCAGTTCCTCTGGGAATTTAAAATTACATTCATATGAAAGAGTTTATTTTAATGTTTTCTATCCATGTAACACTGTGACCAAATACATTAGGTTTTGTGATTTTTCAATCAATCGCAATCAACAGGATAGCTTCTGAAGATTATTCTTCCCCATCAGTAGGATATTTCCGTATCCAATATTGGATGCATAAAACCTTGTGCCTCCAACGTAACGCTCTCGTTTTCGAAGTTCTCCAAATATTCATTCATTCAGAATGAATTCAGATTCAACTTCATACAAATGATCTCTAAATCAACGATAGTCCTACGTCACCCTTGCGGTTATACCATAGATATAACCCACTTCCTGTTTTTTGGTATGAAATTCGTTCAAATTTTCTAGACAAATCAGAATTTATCTTCAAATTTCCCGGTTTCATGTATTCTTTCCACGCTGAAAAAGTTAGAAAATCATCATTTTACAATGTGATATGTATATTACGAAGAATGGCTTGTTATAAGTATTGTAACTTTAATTTTTTTCAACTAAATAAACGATGAATGGAGTGTTTTGCGCTAAAAATACTGCAAATCCTTCTCGTATCGACCCCTATATAATCAATTATATTAGCCAATTTCATATGATATCGATTTCATCGCAATTATCCATGGTATCAATAACCGGTATGCATTATCAAACTCAAATTTTTCGAAGATTATCTATGACTTTGGTCAAATCGCGTGTTGAAACCATCGTAAATATACAAAACTCCAACTTTCTTACCATATACTGACGACATTCAATGGCTGAAATGAATCTAAATTGAAATAAAATAAATAATCACCACCGAATCTTGCTTTTCAGTGCGTAAAATAAACAAACACCCTCACTTTTGTGGTTCTGAGTTCTAATGTAGATGTCGCATGAGCTGATTCAGCTTTGCGTAAATTTGTCAATTGCAATGGATTCAAATTGCTACCAGTGTTCTAAGCCGATTAAATCGCTTGAGTTCATGCAATGAGCGGTTTTTACAATCAAGCGGCGCTTCTCAAATGCATTGGTCTGAAACGGCCAAGCATGGATTTTGTGAACGAGCACTGCAATCTCTTATGGTATTGCGACCAATGTATCGATTTACTCATATTTGTCAAAAATTAACCCATGACTACGGTGAACGAAATGGTATCGGCTGTTTCTCAGGTATTTCACAGCTCGCTCTTGGAGTTGAAGGAGGATTTAAACGAAATGAAGCTGTTGACGAGATCACTCGCTGAAAAAGTAAATCTGAATGATTTTTAACCTAATCGTGAGAAACCAATATGACCGAAGATTTAGCGAACTCGTGACAAATCAGAGAGAGAAACACCGAGAGCCCATCCGAATGGCAAGCTTATTAGCGGCACCAAACCTGCAGAGAATCAGACACGGGCAGTTGAGATCGTGCCAAAACCACCTGAAAAGTGTTGGATTTACCTTTCAGGATTGCTCGCCATGTTACCGAGGATGATATCTCTGAGCTAGTAAAAACCTGCCTACAAACTGAACAGTCCGTGGTTGTTCAAAAGCTCGTACGCAAAGATGCCGATCTAAGTCAATACGCATTTATTTCGTTCAAAATCGGAGTAGACATGCAGTTGAAAGGCACGGCTCTGGACCCTTCAGTCTGACCCAAAGGAATCTATTTCAGAGAATTTGAATCCCAGGAAAATAATAAGGATTTTTGGATACCGGCGAAACATCCACGGTTTGGCGAAGGAACCCCGGTTACAACACCATTGCAATGATAACGGAACGCACATATAACATCTTTATGGAAGCCCCCAAGCCACCTGACACAATCGAACATCTCAACTATCACTTGTGCCGATTTCAACAACCATCGCAGCCGTTCCGTTCCTGTGTTCGGAGTTGGTGAGGGGGTCTTCCAATGTGTCAATTCAGGCAAGCACGAACGTAATATCGCTTCTTCGCTTCCTGAATTCGGTCCCATTTCCAGCGATCCCGTATGAACCGAACAGTTCAACAGTAATAAGTCATCTGGAGGTGGTGTTCTGATGGCTGTCCATCGACGTTTGAAAGCCCAGCTGATTGTTGAAAACGCATGGTCGTGTGTCGAGCAAGTTTGGATTTCGATGAAGTTAACAGATAGAGTCCTGTATATTTGCGTTGTATATTTTCTGCCTGAATGCATTCGAGATATCGCGCTAATCGATATGCATGTACAATCTCTGTCAGCAATAGCTGCACGTGCGCTTCCAGCTGATGAAATTATTATGTTTGGTGACTTTAATCTTGCAGATATCAAGTGGCGAAAAGGCTCTGGAAGATTTCTGCTCGCTGATCCAGCCCAGTCAACGTTTCATGCGGGTACCAACGCTTTACTAGACGGCTACAGCTCTAAATTGCTTCAGCAAACCTATTCTGTTAGCAAGGAGAACGGTCGCATGCTTCATCTTTGCTTTGTGAGTAAATCTAACGAAGCTCCAATATTATTGGCAGCACCAGCACCTCTGGTGAAATTGGTTCCTCATCATCCTCCACTATGTTTGACACTGGTAGCCTATGCGAATAGTTTCAGCGTCGCTCCAATCGCCGTCTACTACGACTTTAGAAATGCTGACATTAGTAGCATAAATAATGTGCTTCTGAATATTGACTGGAATTAAATTTTGGGCAAAGAAACTTTCACGAACATCATGAGCTACTTGATTGACAGGCATGTTCCTAAGAAAAACGGACGTCCACCTACCCATCAACCGTGGCAAACCACCGAAATTCGACGACTTGAAACTGCCAAGAGGGCTGCACTCAGGAAATTCTCGAAAAACCGTCTCCCGTCCTTCAAGCAATATTATTTGCGACTAAACTATCAGTACAAAAGAGCAAGTAAGCGAAGTCATGCGATAAACCTACGTGGGGTTCAACGAAAATTTCGAAGTAATCCTAAATCATCTTGGAAATACGTCGATGAGCAACGTAAAGAGTTTGGACTATGTTCTACAACAGACAAGGCGCGTCTGATGTTCAATGCATTTGCAACCTTTTCTCAACTAAGAGTGTTTTTTCACATGAGAGTCTTTCACAAGATCAACTCTCAGCAGCCACAAGAAGCGTTCCACTTCAGAACAACTGTTTTTTCCGGATAGCTGTCGATGATGCAACGCTACAATCAGTTTTCAACAGTCTGAAATCCTCAACTTCCGTTGGACCGGATTGAATCCCAGCAATAATTCTAGTAAATATGCTGTTGGATTGCTGTCTCCAATACGAAATTTATTCAGTCTTAGCTTGTCAGCGGGTATCTTCCCTTCGCTTTGGAAAAAAGCATACATTTTTCCGATTCACAAAAAAGGGGGCAAAATGAACGTTGATATTTATCGAAAAATCTCTGCTCTGAACGCTGTGTCGAAACTTTTTTAACTTTTGGTTATGGGACCGATATTTTCCCACTGTAAGCATTACATTTCCATCGATCAACATGGATTTATGCCGAAGAGATCTACCACAACAAATCTTCTTTCTTCCACGACATACATTTTCAATGGAATGTCCAATGGTTTGACCCAAACGGATGCGGTCTACACAGACCTGTCAGCTGCTTTCGACAAAATCAACCACGATATTGCAGTGCAAATGTTAGATAAACTTGGTTTCAGCGGAAATATTTTGCATTGGCTGAAATCTTATCTGATCGAAAGCTCCCCCACGGTGGAAATTGGCGATTGTCTTTCTGATGAATTCTCAGCAACGTCAGGAATACCTCAAGGAAGTCATCTAGGCCCTTTGATATTCTTGATATACTTTAACGATGTAAATCTTGTACTGGAAGGACCCCGGTTTTCCTACGCCGACAATTGGAAGCTGTTCTTCCACGTGAGGTCTGAGAGTGACGCATTATTTCTCAGGGGCAATTGGAATTTTTCCAGAAATAGTGTGTGGACAATCGTATGACACTGAATCCAAGCAAGTGCTCCACGATCACTTTCTCAAGAAGGAAATACTCAATTAATTTCGGCTATCATCAACTAACTATGGATGCAACTCAGCCATTCAAGGACTACAGCGTCTGTTCAACAAAGTAGCTTCAGGCTTCGACTATCATAATTCACGAAGTGCAGTTCGGCAAAATTTTATTGCACTTATTAACAATTTCCACTAATATCATTAGGGCAGTAATGTGGATATATGAAACAAATAAACAAATCCGAAAACTCGATTATCCGGAGTATTTTTAGTTTTGATTTTAGCTAGGTAGAGGAGGGGGCAGGAATATGGGTTGTTCCATACAACTAGTTTCGATTATCCGCAGTAGATTTATATACGTTGGAAATTCCAAATTTAAATAAATACATTGATTTAATATGTTCGGCTGCAAAGTTCATAAGGTTGACGTCTAGATGGCCCTCTTGCAAAAATCTACTTCACTATCACCAAGGCGCCTAGAAGTATATGATAAGGTGGGCCAACTTTGCTAAAACCACTCTTCAGCCACCTTGGAAGTCTACTGTGTTTTGTTTATAAACAAAACACAATACGCTTGTGCCCAAGCTCGCTCGTGATCAATCCGTCTCTTTCACGCTTCAAGCGAATAATTTCCCTTCTGCTTTCATATGCCGCTCCTCTGACCAACTTAGTGACGAAACGGCATCACCTTAGGATATACTTCTAGGCGCCTTGACTATCACAAAGCACCATCTTTCAATGGATACGTGTCAAAATTTGGCAGCATTCGGTCGATTGGTTCGTAAGTTACAGCATTGAGAGAGAAGCAACTTTTGTTATTGTGAAAAAAATGGAAAAATCACAAAACAATGAAAACGATGGGAAAATAGCATGAATTAGGCATCGAATTGCTTGCGCATCCACCGTATTCTCCAGATCTGGCACAGCGACTATTTTCTGTTCGTAGATCTGAAGAGAATGCTCGCTGGCAAGAAATTTGAGACCGATGATGAAGTGATTACCGAAACTGAGGCTTATTTTGGGAAAACCGAAAGAGTACTATAAAAATGGTATCGAAAAGTTGCAAGATCACTATAATCGCTGTATCGCCCTTGAAGGCAATTATGTTGAATAATATAAATAAATTTTGCAAAAAAAATAGCTTTACTGTGTTACCTTATAAACTTTTTAGCCGAAATGTTATGTGGAATTTTGAGTAGAGTTTAAGTTACATTATAATTTGACATAAAAATAAAGTCAGTCGAGTTTTAACTGGGCAAGAGAAAAGGAGCGTTTTTATTACCCGAGTAAGGACACATTGGATCATTGCAACATATTGTTATGGGCAATAAGTAAAAATAAACACCTTTCTTAGATTGTTTATCTTTCAAAAAATGTTATTTTCATACCACTTCGTTCATCCGGTAGAGATATAAACGTTCAAAACTTTGTACTCCGAACGTCACCCCCTCGTTAACGAGACTTTGAATTTACACCCCAATACGGAAATGAAAGATGTAGTAGGAAGAAATAATCAACATAAAAAAAAACCAAGAATGGACTTTTCTATAGTGACTTGTTTTGTTAGATAATACTATAAGTAATAACCGGTAACCTTCATTAAAAATCATGATTTTTTTCTAATATAATATACTTATCATGGTCATGGATTTCACCCCTCTAAGAGATCCCAACCGCCCCTTTCAGAGCAAAATGGATTTTCACGACAGCATGAGCACACTTTTGAAATTCACATTCACTGTGCTTTAGTAGGGAAAAGATAAACAGTGTTATTTATTTACTGTAGAGCTAACCAATGACACAGAATTTTGCATTTTTTCGCCTTAGATAGAACATGAGAAAGCAGGACTTCATGCCACGTATCAATGCCAAAATGACTCTTATTCAGACTGACTCGAATGCTATATGAATAAAATTGGTGAGACTAAAAGAAATATTATTGGCATCAAGCCATCACAAATATTGGAACGTTATGTTGAAAAATCTGTAAATCTGTATGAAATTCAGAAAATCTGTAATTTGTATATACAGATTCTTGATTTCAAAATGTCTGAAAAATCTGTATAAATACAGATTGCTCTGTAGATATGGTAACCCTGATTGGAATACCATTCGATAGATCATTCAATTTTATCGAACTCGAGCATTATTAGTGGTGGGTTAAAAGTGGCGTTTTTTGAAGAAAATGTTCCCCAGCGTTAAAAGTTGCGTTTTTTGATGGAAAAGTGTAGGCGAAAATTTGTTCCGCACAATCAATAGTACATGGTAATGCTGAGAGTTAGTTTGACAATATGCTAAAATTTTCATTTCAATCGCTTTGGGGATATTTCGCATTTCACTCGGTGCAAGCATTCATTCATCGATCTTTGTCAGTGCTTTCGGGTATTGTACTGTACTAAAGGATTTCATTCTTAAATTCCTATATAAAGCCTCTTAAAAACAAAGAAAGAAGAAGAATTCCTATAGAGTTTGTTCTCGCAGACAACAATTTCTTTTTTAACGTAAGATAACAATGTAATCGTGTCTTGGATACCATCCGTATGTTTTATTATTTAAAGAGGTTAATTGTTTTTGGATGGTTCGAAATATTTTTTCACAGTAATGGATTTTTTTCATCCTTCAGGCAATTTATGAGTGCCACGCCATAAAAAAAACTTTGTTCTTTACTGCCGTAATCTCGCAAAGTGACGCAAGCGCCAGAGGGAGAAATTTTCAGTACGAGACTTTTCGCAAAATTGCATGTATAATCAGCATACGCGTACATTACGATAGTCTGATCTGTACAAATTATGTACAATTGATGGAAATACATTGCCATCGGCTCGATTTTTGAAAAAATGCAGTTTTATTTAAGCTTTGTTACCAACGCCAGTTTGTTGTGGAAACAGCAACTTTTAATCGCTGTTTCCACAACCGATTGGCGTTCATCCATCAAAGTATGGGAGAATCTGTTTCCAAATATTTTCTACCACATGCCACCGTTCAGTGGAGCATGAGGTAGCATCAGGGAGAAGAGTTCTACACATTTTCCGTCATTGTAGCGTGTGTCGAGCGGGCCAACGTAGTTGAGAACCCGAATGTAACAACTATGGACAGCACTTTCTTTTCCAATCCAAAGTGCAATTGAAAACATCCTTGTTGAATAAGATAATGCCGTCCGAAATTATCCGATGTAAAGCAAATACAGTTTACGCGAGGATGTTCTGAATTTTGTTATAAGATGCGTTTCGATAGAGATTTTAGAAGAGTGCAGCTGTTCAGCAAATCCGACATTTACCCTTCGATCTCTCAGCTTTAATTCATCCGAAAAAGACATTGAGCAAGTGAGGTAAGTGAACATCGTCAAGATGCTTTGTCCCTTGATTGATGTTGTTATTTGAAATTAGTTGTCCCTTCTCGTTCATTCTATGCCATCGGAGCGGATTAAAAATCACATCGCATCAGATTCAAATTACGTCACATTATAAGGGAAATGGCGCTAGCGTCACATCACAGTGGAAATAGCGCTTACGCCATTCCGTTTTCAAGCTTTTACGGGGTCATTTTTCCACATTTCTATAAAACTTCGCAGTCGTTTGAAAGGATTTGGTATTCTTTATCGATGTATAACATAAAAAGTAAAATGTCAATTTTGGCGCTTGCGTCACTTTGCGAGATCACGGCAGTTTAGTCATCGAGACATTTTCGCACAATTTCGTAGGAATTGAAATGCGACTCAGCGAGTGCGTGTTCCATCGATGAAAACGAATGGTAATCGAAAGAAGCCAAGTCTGGAGAATAATGCGGCTTATTCTCCAGACTTGGCTTCTTTCGATGATTCCAATTGAGTAGCTCAACCGTTGTTCGGTATGGGACATTGTCATCAAGAAAAATAATTTTTTGTCGACTTTTGTCCTATTCCTATTTTTTTTTCGATTCAATTCATTTAATTTTTTTCGGTAACGTTCACTATTAACAGATTCATCGGTTTTACACTTGTAACACTGTCCGAAGCAATTTGGCCTTGCAGTCTGTGGTGACTATTTCATTATATTAGTTCTACATTTCGACTTGATTTTTCCTAGTATTGAACCAAATCTGTATTCATTCAGACGAGTATTTTACTACAATACGGAGCGAGTTAAGGGACCGAACAGTAAAAATGCATTTCAAACTTTGTGTTATTGAGATATCTGTTAGTTAAAAATACTCAAAGGGGTAGTTGGACGTAAACGTGTTTTGTCGTTTACGGCATTTATTAGATAAAAATCACTTCAACTTGTTCCAAAGAAATAATAATTTAAACAAATGTGATAAAAATGTAGAATACAGATAAAAGTTATTTATGTTTGCGAAAATCGTGCAGCTATTTTCATATGACGAACCTTTGGCGGTGGTGTTGTATCCGGTGTCGACTGTTGATGAAGAACAAGAAAGAAAATATTGATACGTAACATCGAGAAGGGAAGCGCCAAAATACTCACTATTTCTAAGCAGTCGTCTTTTTTTCTACTTTTATTATCACATTTCATTTCGACAGCTGGTTTGTGCTTGTCAGGAATCACAGTTTCGGCACCAGAGGTCTCCGCCAGGAACGATGCAAACCCTTGTTTGCATTCTTCCTGTTTCTTTTCCACTATTTGCCTCAGTTCGGCATTTTTCTGGGCAAAAGCTGTGGTTACATTTGCCTGGGTAGGTTGTTGGTTGCTGGACTTCTTCGACACATTCGAAGTACCCGTAGGACAAACAACGTTCCGTTTCTGGGCGTTGATCATGGCTTGTAGCGGAACAAAGGCTCCCGTGCCAGCCGGAGTGTTTCGGTTGAAACTCAAGTTTTGTGGACCATTCGGGCCACATTGGCGTGGGTTATTCACGTAACTGCCTTGAAATTGTTGCGGCCGATATAACCGCTGGTGTGATTGCTGATGCATCATACGAAGCGGTAACATTGGGGCGGTTTGATAATTTGGCAGCCGTAACATAGGCTGAAATTGTTGTTGCCCAAAAGAATGTGGCGGCACCATGGAATGGTATACCCTGTCCGAAGTCGCAGTATATTGTTGAAATGAGGGACCATATGGCTGGTGCAAAATCGCTGCTTGGGATTGCATATGGGGAATATGATTTTGAGAAGCTCCGTCGTAGTAAATTTTGGTGGTATCCGCTGCCGGTTGAGAGTGTACCGGGGGATTAATTTTTTGCTGTGTTGTTGGTGTTGTATATTTTTCAACGCCTGGGGATTTCTTCAGAGCTCTCCAAGAGGACGGTGGCTTTGGAAGGCTCTTCGGAGTCGGCATACTGTTTTGTTGCACGAAAGCAGTCGTTGTGCTCGGTTTAGCGTTGATCACGTTTTTCTCACAGTCAACTGATTCACTCATCACTTCTTGATTGAGTAACCTAGACTCATTGTCACTTATTTTAAGCATCTTTTTAAGCATATCTGTTGGGTCCGCGGTAGAATTGGCGCTCGATGGTTTACTGTTCTCGTTCGATATTGTTGATTGTGACACTGCTTGAGCGTTTCCATTCGGTGCAGTAGTATTTGTGGATATGAATCTTTTTATATCTCTGTCGTCAAAAGTTACTGGCGCCTGTGAGGTTCCCCTCAGTTTATTCCACAATCGCTCGAAATCAAAACTACCAGCTTGCATGTCAGTTTCAGGTACCGAGCATGCTTCTTGTGGCTTGCGGTTAGCAATAACAAACGCTTTAGTGGGATTTTTCTTCTCAATTCGTTCGTTCATTCGCTTTTTTATTGACTCTGCTGTCGGGGTTGGTTTGACAGGTAGTACGCGAATAAGTTCTGTCTTTTGCTGAATTCGTTGTTGTTGGTTACGTCCTGCCAAAAATTCTTCCGCTGGCAGAATAGTAGGCTGTGGATCGGCGATCTGTTTACACTCGAATTCGGCGGTTCCATAGGATATATTCAAAACAGCGCCCTCGGATAAGCGAACGACTCTGTTCTTCGTGGCTTCCATACCATAAACCTGAACACCATTCGGAAACTCATTGTCGAATAAAATGTCATAATATTTGTCCTCTTTGGCTACACATTCTTGGCGTACAGGATTAGGATCATGAGCAGTATATATACCTATGATAGTGCCCCTGTAACCTAGAGGGACCACTTCTGTCTCGCGTGCGACAATAACTCGATCCAAAAGTTCAAAATTTGCTTGAGCATCTATGCTTTTCGCTTGTACCATCCCTGGACGGTACAAATTTTTCGGATAAACAAACATTGTTTGCATAATCGGTAGCTTGGTTTTATGTTGATCTACAATCGCTAGGAGCTCTTGAATGGCAGCAGGCTCCAATGTTTGTGTCCCACAAGGTCTTTTCTCTGCCTTAACATGATCTTGGGCCTTTATCCACGCAATCAAGTCTTTCAAGCCGACTCCGTGTTCTTTATTTTTCCCAAATATTTCATCCTCAAACAAAACATCGCCTTTCGCACAACTTTCCAGCCGTTCAAACAGGAAGGGAAACTGCTCGTGATATCTTGTGATCAGATCTATGGTTTTCTCGGAGAACATCCAATATTTGTTGACTTTCTTTGTGTATCCTACTGTCTCTTCATCCTGAGAAACCAATCTTAGCTGTAACCCGATATTCATTTTACCACGCTCATCCACGTTTATGGATCTTCGTCCACCCGGCATCATGTAAATGGTAGATGACAATCTGTTCAGCAAATTTGACGATATTCCAATAGTGGAAGCAGCATCGTGCACTCCCATGTAGTGATTTTTCGCCTCATCGTTAATATCCATAATTCTATCCATGCTTGGTTCTTCGTAGATCTCGAAACGAGTCTTGATTCGTTGATGACCGGCCGTCACGTCAACCACATGGCCAAGACTTCCGTACCATTGGGTAGCTTTGAGAAAAACTGAGCAATTCTCCGGGAACATTTCCTGGATCTCTTGGTATGGTTTCAAGGTCTTAAGTGCCTCGCGGAGATCCGTCACGATAGCTTGAATAGGATACGCCGTTTCGCCCATATTCCATAGCTTATGCAATACGTAGCGATTGTTCCTAAGTACGTACTCGCTCCCCACACAAGTCTTCACGTGCACCAATTGTTCGATTCTTCCCAAATCAATAGCCAGGCGGCTGCTGTGACTGGAAAGGAAATCGTTAGCACGAGCAACCGTTTACCTCTATGATGCTGTACTTACTGATCAACTATCGATCTGATACAATGACTGAAAAAATGTTTATTATTCGGTTGGACTTCACGATCTTTTTCGTGTGCCGACTCGGCATCGGAGATCTTAACCACTTTGGCTTCTATCAGATGTGGCCAGCTCACGTACACGATGCGACCGAGAAGTTCCTTTGCGAGAGCCTCGGTGGACCTCGGGTTACCCAGCGGACGATCGATGACCACCACCATGCTCTGGTTGCGGCTCGGAAAGTTGAACACCTTCACGCGTGCCTCCTTGAGGATACCCTGGAATGACGAGTGAGTCAAAGCTTTGTAATCATCTGTTCTCTTTCCCTTCTGAAGTTTCGACATTCGAAAATATATACTCGAAAGGATTTTTCTGAGAACGCAATGAAAGTTAAAAATAAAGTGCGAAAATATTTCAGCATGAAATCTATGTCGTGTACACCAGTAAACAGATAATGTGAATGTCCAAAACAAAAACAAAGAGAACATGTTATATTTATGTTGGTTTTCAAATTACTATGCGTACAAATTGTCCAATTTTTTTGATGATACGAACGGCCGGACAATTTTGATGGATTCATTTATTTATTTATTTGTTTATTCATTTATTTATTTATTAAAAAATAAATTAAATAATTGAGGGGCTTAGAATGCAAGGGGTGTAAGTGACTTGATCGATTTCTCTTAACTATCGTATGCTATGTAACTATCCCATTCAAAATTGTTTTGTACAAGGAAGCCAAGAACGGAAACTTTGGATACATTTTCTATAGTATCATTGCCAAGTTTTATTTCAGAAAGGATGCTTACATTCAGACTTCTCTTAATTAGCATCACTTTAGTTTTGGATGAATTTATGGGTAGTAAATTTCCATCAGACCAACGCATAATTCTCGATAAATCATCATTGACTATGGTGGCCATCGAGGCTAAGGGAAGATTGACAGCATAGAAATATATTTGCATATCAATTCCACTCAGATTGCTTTCGCGTCGATTTTATTTCAATGGTGGACTAACACTCGTGTAACGTTTGCATTAAAAAAATGGACTTTTTTCGGATGGTGTTAAAATAATTAATGGTGATAATTGAGTTTGATAAATTTCCATGGAAGCTAACTTGCAAAAAAAAATTCTACGCCCTTGCGAGCGGCCTTCCGGCAGTTAACCGGAACTTTCGCCATGGCATGCGTGTAGGCATGTTTTTGAGTTCATTCTTCGTTTTATTTATCAATTCCTTCTAAGTTTTCGCGACAAAATTGTTGGAGTAGATCTTACGCTTCAGGTTTGCCCATATTCTCGATGGGACGCGGCTGGAGGACCTTGGGCGGGTCGCCGACTTGGGTACCACATCGATATTCATCCGCTCCATCTCCTCTAACGATCGCTTCGAGTAGTGGGCTGACGCCAGATTCGGCCAAAACACAGCGTCTTCGCTCGTTTAGTATTGCTTGATGAACGACGCAACTTCCGGCAGGCCATTCGTACTATAAGCTTCCCAATCCGAAGCTGAAGAAGAGCAGCTTTGACATCCCCTTCTCGCTGATTATCAGCCACAGCAGCACCTTCTTGGGGAACTTAGTGTGTGAAATAAACTTCATTTCGGAGCTCACTTTCTTCGTGGGGGAAGTAAAATACGTAAAATACGTGTCCTACCAGTCGTTGCCGTCCAGGGTGAGATAGGTCTCGTCGTCCATCACCACCGTCACGTCGCGATTCGCCGGGAAAATCGACTTGACCATCTTATTCAGCCGTTGCCGCTACGTCATTGCCTGCAGCTCCGAGACCAGTGGACGGAACTTCCGCTTCCTGACATGTATGCAACAATTTACATTTATTCAATAGCAACAATTTACATTTATTCATAGCAAAATTGTACAAACAAATAACGATGACTATTGAACTGGACTGACTGGACAATCTTTTCCTTCTCCTCTGCCTGTCTGTTGTTTCTGCTTTTTCAATGCACAACAAACCAAATAAACAAAACTAAACGATCCACATACTTACATGGCATTCATAGTCGCTACCAATTGTGAACACTCTTCGTTCTTAGAATAGTTCAATTGCCGTCGTTGTGGCATAGTAGAAAAGTTAGGTACTCAGATCGGTTATGTAGTTTTTTTTTCCTTCATTGATTTAATTAGGCTCATGTGGATAAAGAGCCATTATCAAGCAATACATTTTAAAACTATTTGAATATATTATAACTACACGATTATTAACTTAAGTCTAATTAGCTAAAACTACAGTGCAATATATAAAATAATATAATTTATTCCTTCGTTGCCTCGTCGGTATTATCCTTGTCTGGAACAGTGCCTGTGGTGGGTCGTAACAACTACATCGCCAGTTGATGTAGCAACGGTATCTTTTGGTAGTGAGTGCCTCCTTGTTATGTTAATAGCTCCTGTAATGATCTTATCTCAACGGGTACTAAGTTCTGCTTGTGTAATAGGAAAGGAAGGGAGAATGGACAGTGGGAGTAGGAGAGGTGACCTAAATAATAACATTAGCGCTTCTTAGGAAGACATATATGGGGAACATAAAATTAGGGTCGCGAGTAGCTAAGATCTCGCGAACTGGCATGCGTGAGTGTACTCCTTAAGCCTCTAAATCAGCAACCAGTTTAATTCTTTCATTGCAAAATTCATTACATGATCAAACAACGTGCTCGATGTCATGATATCCTTGACCACAATTGCATAAATTGTTAGTAGCAAGACCTAAGCAAGAGCGGAAGAGATGCGCATTTAGCGCGGAATTATTGGACATCAATCTGGACATAGTTCTAATAAAATTTCTGTCAAGATCTAACCCTTTAAACCAGACCTTCGTTGAAACTTTGGGGATAATAGAGTATAGCCATCTCCCAAGCTCATCTCTGTCCCATTGGTTTTGCCAACTGGTGAGTGACTGCTGTCGGGGAATGGAGAAGAATTCCCGATACGCTATTTGTCTTTCAAAAACTGTGCCCTGCATACTACCTATCTTTGCGAGTGTATCCGCTTTCTCATTACCAGGAATAGAGCAACATACACTGAACAAGGGTTTTCAAGTTTATGAAAGCTAGAGTAATGTTCATTAAAGATACCAAAACCAGTGGATCCGTTGATTCTTGAACCATCAGTGAAAAACATTCTTGAAGAATTGATATGGTTATATTTTGAAGCGAAAATATTAGGGATTAACGATGATCGAAGATGATCTGAAATGTCTCGAGTTTCGTCCTTCATAGAAAGATCGAAATCAACGGAAGATCTGCAAAATTTCCGAAAGCTAACATTATTGAAGATGTCTGCTGAAGGTTTTATTTCTTGAGAAATGTTATGAGAGTACAGATCCATGGATCTCGACCGTTGATTCAATTCGAGAAGCTTCTTACAATTCTCAATTACTAATGAGTTCATGATTTCGTTCGGATTAAGAAGCGATAGGACAGTTCCCATCCGGTTATGTAGTGTTGGGTGGATGATAACATTCCAACATCGTCGTTGTCCACTGCAACAGTGTAGTCCTCATTAATGCCGTCTTGTAGTGCTGACTTCACCTTTCAATCACCTCGCGTTTGTTCGTCAAAATTCATCGTTCCTTGTCCCTGCACATTTCAGCCCGCGACACAAAACCTTTTTTTGAAGAACGCGATCCTTGAGAAACGCAATAAAGTACCTCCATCTCCTCACACACCCTTCAATCGGAATCATTCCACGTTTTATCGAGTCGCTCGTTGTAGCATGGCTGCGCGTGCTGCATCCATCTCGCTCAGAAGCGCTCAGCCCTCGTCGTCAAACCATTCGCTCCATTATCCACGTTGTTCATAGCCGATGATAGCCTCTACTGTGTTACTAATTGCTGCTTTTAGGATGTCCCGGCATTCATCGAGGGGAGCAGCATCCAGTATGTTGCAGTAACGTTCGGCTCCTGTAGTCGTCGTAGGTGGTATCGTGGTAGCGCTGGTGTCTTATGTTATTGACGACTGACAGAACACAGGTTGACCATCACCAGGTAGTGGTCTGAATCGATGTTATCGATAGGTTCTGATGTCGATGATATCCGAGAAGTGCCGACCGTCGATCAAAACGTGGTCAATTTGTGTTTCTGTTTGCTGTGGTGATCTCCAGGTGTAACGGTATTGGAGGTTGTACTGGAAGAAGGTGCTACGTATGGCCATATTCTTGGAGGCAGCCAAATCGATAAGTATTAGGTCATTTTTGTTGGTTCGCGGATGGGCACTTAACCTGTCAATTAACATTCTGAAATTTTCGTCTTGACCGACCTGAGCGTTAAAATCACCGATTGCGATCGTATTCACGCTCTAACTGCGCATAGAATTCTTCTTTAATGCATCGGTGGATGGGGGCTGTGAACGTTGATAATGCTAATGCTGAAAAAGTGGCCTCGCATTCTCAGTCTGCACATTCTCTCATTGATTGGCCACCAGCCAACACCCGTTTATGCATCTCCCTCATCACGATGGAAGTTGTATTCAGCTCGTGTGTGTTGCCGCAGCGCTGGTAGATGGTATAACCATCTGGAAACGATCGCACCATCGAGCCATCGAGTGCTACGATGTTGAAATTGTGGGCTCTCAATGTGGGCTTTCCCGCGAGTCCCCGCTGACACGAGGACAGTGACATGGGAAACAGACGCTGTTTTTAGTTGCACCTCCATTGTGAACAGACGCTTGGATAGACCCCTGTCAGCATACGACCAAGATCTTACCGGGGCTGGTCATGAAACCACTAACCATGAATGTGGTCTATTTTATGACTTTATGATACACGAAGTACCGATGATACACTTAGTCCATTCGTTTACCAAATTTCTTCATACTTTTTTCGATAAAATCAATATTATTCTGCTTATTGCATTCTTCGACAACCCGGCTGTAATGACAGCTGGCTAAGTCAAGCCAGAACTTCACGGGACCTTCGTGTGATCGAATGACCTGCAAAATTATGTTCTGAAGACACTTCTTCCTGTGAAGTTGTCCTGTCATAGTTGCTCCAGTGATGAAAATCTTTGATAGTTTCCACAACTACAGATACCTTGCCATATCATCAACTTGCGAGCGAAGTTGTCTGCGAAGACAAATTGGAACTTATCAGGAGAATCGTTCTGGTTTGGTAATGTGTTAATGGTAATGGTAATATTTTTGATCCGGGATTTGTCCAAAATCTATTTTTACATTTGTTTCATTGTCCATCAAAACAAACCGGTTGTATTTGGTCAAAACTTGATCGTACAATTTCTATGCACAGTTTTTGGCAACCTGGTTCTGTTCCTGGGACCTGTTGGGATCTTTGCTGTCATGGTATGATCGACATACAGATTCTTAGGTCCTTCTCGCATACAGAAATAAAGGTCCACCACGGGATGCGAATTACGTTTTCGGTATGTGTAACAATTGCTCTGAGTTGCTCACCAATCACACATTTCGGAACATCATGACGAACAAAACGAGCGGAACTCGTTCCAGCTTAAGTACGCTTAAGTATGCTGTTTGTCCGTGATTGAATCGAGAGAAGGTGTGGTTTACGATGGCAATTTGGAAGGCAAACTAGAAGCGAATAAACTCTCTGAGTTTGAAACTTTCAGCGTCTGAGCAATAATCGATTGAAAATTATATGATTTTCGCGATGCGAAACATTTTCCATTGCGCGCGCATCCAATATTAGATACGGATATTTTCGATGGGGAAGAATAATCTTCAGAAGCTTTCCTGCTAATTGCATTCGAGGATAACGATAACATCGCTCCACATTCTCCTCGATACTCGTAGCCCACCAGTGGTTAATACTAACCCCCTGTTAATTGCACTTGATTGAAAAATAACGAAACTAAATGTATTTGGTCGTGGTGTTTTATGGATAGAAAACATTAAAATAAACTCTTTCGCTTGAATGTTTTTTACAATTTCCAGGGGAATTGGCAGATTATTTTCCAACAACGATAACATCTTTCCAGATTCTCCTCGATACTCGAAACCCACCAGTGGTTTATGCTAACTCGATAACTACCTGTTCATTGCACTTGATTGAAAAATCACAAAACTAAATGTATGTGGTTGTAGTGTTAAATAGATAGAAAACATTCAAATAAACTCTTTGGCATGAATGTATTTTTCAATTCCAAGGGGAACTGATAGATTATTTTTCAGCAACGATGACATCTTTCCGGAATCTTCTCGATGCTGGATGGCAACCAAACGAAAATAGTTCCGCGCGTGTAAGTGTGGTTGCTCCGATGTCTCAAGCGGAACCGTTTGTGGCATCACTCTCCTCCTGATGGATTCCCTTCTGGCCTAAGGTGCACAAACAGGCTCTTGGTGGCATCGTTCATCAGCGCTTTCATGATAAACGAAGAGCTTCACCACAACAGCGACAACATGCTCCAATCGCTGTTCAATTATATAACTGAGTGGATTTCCGAGAGGCGCTCGCTTATATACCGATTGGTGATTTCAATAGTCTGTTTTGAAAGCAATTTTAAGGCTATTGAAACACGTTTTAGGATGAAAAAGTAACAAGTATATAACGCTTTAGGAGCTATTAACGCTCAAAATCTCGGTCTCCGGCGTAACGCTTTCGTTTTCGAAACTTTGATTTTACACCCCGGTATAGAAACGAAACAAGTAGTCCTACGTCAAAATTTCATTAAATGTGCTATCCACGCATACTGGTACAGCATTTACTCAAGCGAAAGGCGAGTTTGGAATGGAAATTTCGTTAGAGTTTCCGAGAGAAACCGTATTCACTGAAAGTAAGAAAAAGGCGATTTGAAAGGTTGTGCAGTATGCTAGCATGCGTAATCAGTTACCGGCGGTGGTTGTAAGACTAATATACCCTTATGTGCCTCTTTTAATTCCATTTCTTTTGAAAAAAAAGTCTGGGAAATCCAATTCGGAGAAATGAAATCGAATGAAATTTTCAATTGAAAGCAATGATCGTCCCTTTACATGTGAAACTGACATAGAGTCCATTCAAATGAAATGAATCTCGCCCATCCGAGCAGTTTGCATCTTCAAGTGAAAGCGTTTGCGTTCAAATTCAAAGGAAACGACAGCAGAAAAGAATGAAATTAAAGAATCGTTGTTTCAGTTGAGTAGAGGATACTCACAATCGGAAACGATTCTGGCTGAAGGAATGGAAAAGGAATGAAATCATTTTCTAGTTTCGAAAATGTCACGCCCTGATTCGCATTATTCAACCGCTTGTCGTACCAAGAAGGAGTCACTATAGCGTCTTTTCCGAATCGTTCATGTGTCCTTAACACAATTATGCCGTAACTAGAATCTTACTGGTATCGGACCTGGACCCTGTTGTAGGGCACATTCGAGTTGGGAAACCACCTGTACCACCCAAGAAAGGGAGTGCGGTAGATTCTATCGATAAACTTAATTACTGTGAACTGTTCCCACCGGATGCAGAGCATGAGCTTCATGGAGTGGAGTCTCTCTACGTCCTTCGTTACGATTCGACACGACAATCCCACATTTTTTTGCCCACGAATAGCATGGGAAACGCACGAAAATCATATTGTTTACAGCGAAATGACATAAAGGGTGTCCCACATCAAATTGCATCACGGAAAAAACGTTAAATAGTGACACGAGGTTAGATCCGGCCAGAAGAACGATGGGTCTCGTGAGGCAGACGCTTCTGTATGCATTTCTTGAGGTAGATCTACCCTTTTACAGTCCCGGTAGTCACAAACGGTGCACTCCGTTTGCCACATGAGCAGATCGTTTGACAAAATATCACGTATTTCTTGGAAAACTTTGAAAATTTCCGCTTCCTTACTATCTCCGTAATATCAAACTTGTACTGGGTAGTGAAGAACAGTAGCCCCGGAAGCTCATGATGAGACAATGAGGCTTCGTCAGCATCTGGGTGTACAGTTTCCGGGCCCTTGATTTTCCCACCGTATTTTGCCGTTCGTCACGATTTGGAACCTTCTACACTTTGTACTTGTGCAGGCCCTCCCGGTCCTTGACTCTCTGAACCAAAGATTTGGACAGATTTAGCTTTTTGGCTACATCCCTGACCGAAGCATTGGGATTCCGCTTAAACGCTTTCACGACACGCTTGCAATCTTGATCACTAATAGAACATCCATTCTAAACGCATTTCTCCTTCCCTTCGATGCTCAGAGTTTCGTAGTAACGTTTAATCACACGACTAACCGAATTGTTTTCCGACGTCTTTATGAGAGAGTTGAGGATTTTCCAGGTGTTTGAGCAAAATCAATTCGCGACGTTGCTTTCTGGGTAACGCATTTTTTTCAATTTTAAAAAAACTGGCAGCGATAAAAACACAATGTAAAAATTACTTCAACTACAACTATTTCTACCCTAAATTTTCTAGAGAAAATACCCAATTGGTAATTTTCTGCAGCGTTTTTTCTGTGATGCAAATTGATGTGTAACACCCTTTAGTGTAGTTTTTTAAAAATTGGCTTCAATATGAATGCGGTTGCAAGAATGCCCATTGCGTTTTGAGTTATCTAAATTAGCTAAATAGATAATATCCTAATGTGAGATTCCAATTCGTCATGCTCAGTCTAACACACCTGTTACTTACGTGATATTTAAGGTGTTTCATTGTTGGAAATCCTTTAATATACCCGTCTAGGATAGCACCTTTGGTAGGACCAAGAACAAGCTTATCATCCGGGACACGTAACTAGCAGTATATGAGAAAATAATTATTTCATTAGCAGTGTAACTTCAAAGCAAATGCTCCATACGTCTTCTCGATAAATGGCAATTTCTTTCACTTTCAGCTGCTCTACCCTCTCGAAGCCGTAAGAAGCCGGTAATGATGATGTGCCCTTCTCGTCGTACTGATACAATTTCATTGCGCTATGGACGTTTCTTTGCTTCTCTTCATCGGTTAAGAATGCATCGCACGGTTCCATTGCTTCTAGCAGCTTTTTCTCGTTAATGAAGGGAATAAGAACAACCGCCTCCCACTGTTGCTGCTTTCCGTTGAGATCGGTGGAGAACTCTTCTGGATAGAAGCTTTTCACAGGACTGTTTGGATCAATCATCAAGCAATGATATGCGCTGGGTATATGATCCTTGCTAGCGATTGGAAGCACACTAAGTAACTGTTGAAAGGGGAGAAATGGTCTCCCGAGTTCGAAATCTATAACGAGATCCTTAAAGTCTTGAACATCGCTTATGAATGGTGCGTAATGATGTGGATAAAACCACCCCCACGACGGCACCCCACGATAATAATACTCCAATGTCCATTGCAAAGCGCGAATATAGCATTCTGCCTGTTCAGCTCGCACATTCCTGCACAGAAAAGAAACGATAGATTCTTTTAAATTTGAGTACAAACACGATCTCACTCATCGTAATCCTTGTATCCCAGTTTTGTGATGTAGTAATTTCGTTTATATGCAGTAAATTCCTTCTCGAAAAAATCCGGGTTATCCAAATCCCCGACCGATTCGTCCTCTTCATCGTCTGAAAACATATCCTCCGACGCTTTGATAAGCGCCGCAAGATCACAATCCATTTCATCAGAAGCGGTAATTTCGTCTATTGTCGCATCGAAAGCTTCCATCTGTAAAGCAAGAACAGGCTTTATTTATTGTTAAAAAATCGAATCATCTCAAGAATACTTACGTTATTTTGTCCCCTCTTCGACTGAAAATATTTCAAATCGGTGTAGTGTTCAAGGAAGATATCTCTATCGAATCTAGATAACCGATTCATGAGAACCTCGAATCTCGGCAGGTTCAATTTGCCACTTTCATTTATATGT
Source organism: Toxorhynchites rutilus septentrionalis (assembly GCF_029784135.1). Taxonomy (NCBI): domain Eukaryota; kingdom Metazoa; phylum Arthropoda; class Insecta; order Diptera; family Culicidae; genus Toxorhynchites; species Toxorhynchites rutilus. The sequence goes on from NC_073746.1 coordinate 248,277,005, forward strand.
CCATCCAGTGTTGGCAAAATATCCATATAGGCTTGAAACAATGTGGGGAGCGCATTTTCGTTGATATGCAAATGCGGTAAGTGGGGTATGAAATCATTGCCAACCATAAAACCCATCAACACCCAGTCATCAATCAGCTTGTAGATGTTGAACTCAAAAGATAACTGATCTCTCACAGGAGCAAACTCTAGCTCGAGATATTCTCTCATAAGCGTCAGATGAAGCAGATAGAATCGCATCTCCTCGACAACAGTTGTTTTTTTAACATTTTTCCCGAACTTAACTTCTTCTCGGAGCAGCGAAAAATGCCGCTCGTGGGTACAAAGACCCAGCATGATTAAGTCTGCATCCAAGCCATATAAGCAGTGGCGCGTATTTGGATCATAATTCGGCGAAGCTTTCGCATACTTGATATACTCTATGATTTTGTGTTCTCCCTCGCCCGGTGTCTCATGTCCACTCAGTATTACTTTACAATGCTTCCACAGTGGATTGGTACTAACTTTAATGTTGATGAAATGTTCCATCGCACGTTGCAAACGCACCATAAAACCCGTACCTGGTGTGATACAGTTACTGTCGAATCTGGCCTCTTTTGGCAGTATTTCTCCCTTCTTCTCTGCCTCTTCCAACTGCTCCTGTGCCTCGCGAGCAGATCGGAAACGTCGACCCCGCTGTTGGTTCATCTTTGCTCGTGGCGCAACTCCATCGACAGCGATAAAAAACAATTTCTGGGGACGGATCATCCGGAACAGGAATTCCAAATAGTGGAATATATCGCTGAAAATTTTCTCCTCCGTAATTCGGAAGAAAACGTCGGAATCATTTGGATGAGAACAGTTGTGTATTATACCGTTCATGTCCAAGTACAGGTTATCAAATTGTGGAACCTTTAATAAACATCATAAAATAAATCAGTAGTTCTGTATGACTTTTTTGTTTGTTTGTGTATCATGCTGCTTTGTTTTCATTTCATTGTTTTAATAACATTGCTACACTGCGTTCGAGAACAGACATAGGTTATTTATTCGATCAAATGAAACATTTTTTTATTATTAGCCAACAGCCAGACATGGTTAAATTACAAGATATAAAGTTACCTGGTTTTCTCGAACCAATTCGCTCAAGCATGGATAACGCTCACTAATGTAGCGAAAAAACTTTGGAACACCCATTGCGACGTTCTTCTAGCGTACTTTTCTTCAATAAACCAAAATCTAAGCTTGTCAGAAAAATCTATACCAAAATAAGTGCAAATTTAAACTTGGCTTACGATTTCATGATATGATACAACAAACACAAGCCTTCAGCTCAGGCTCAGATGTAAAATGAGCGAATCAACAATGTCAGATGGCTAGGGATGTCCGGTAAAAACTCGATTAATCAAATAATCGATCAAAGGCCGCGAGAATCTACACTCTCAGAATGAAATGGTCGCCTCTCGGCAACCAGCTGAAATCTTGTAAGCTTTTGTACGCTGATGACTTAAAAAATTCGAAGGGTTGTATCCGACCTGCGGCCGCTTAGAACGTAGGACTACGTAATCTTTTTTTTTCTTCGAAATTTGTTTGTTTATCATTTCGGATATTATTTGCGAATATTTCGAAATTTCATAAATAACTCTTTGGTAAAAAGTTCCGGGGACTCTGAAAAGGTTTAATGGTTTGCGTGGTTTTGCAGAATCATTTCGAGAAGCAACTATTCTTTCTTGCCTTTGCGAGAACAATACACTAATTGATCATGTGTCGCAATTTGTTTTTTTATTTGCACGCATTACACTTTGCAAAGCTAGAGCTCGTTGCATCAATGAACAAGTTCTAAGTTTCGCGCAACGAAAACAAGCAACACGAACAAAGCCAAACACTGATGGCTAGAAGCGACCTATAATCATTTGGGGAAACTCGAGGGGAAACATAAAACACAAAACGAACAGAACAAGCGACCTTTGTTGTTTCGAGCACAGAAAGATTCTGAGAATTTTCCTCAGAGGAGATGCAATATTTAAACGCTAGGGACAGCTCATTTACTATGTAAGGGTGGAGTTTACTTCGCGAACATTCTCTTCTCGCTATCCCCGTTTGTTGTTTCTATCCTAGCGGCTGCTATGTTGCTTGTTATTGAAAGCTCTGTTCGGGCAAGCACACAAATGGACAGAACAAATGTATGGGGAAATGGGAATGCGTCTAATTTTCACCAACGGCATGGAGCCGATCATCAGCAAGAGCAAGGCAGTAACCTTTACGAGGGGCCAATCGTTTACATCTCATGACTACGTCATCGGCTCTGTTGTTTTCGTTCGCGTTAACTCCATTCGAGATCACGGCTTTATTTTCGACATTAAACTGAAGTTGTCCGAACACCGCTGTTTTAGGGTTTATCCGGCGGAACTCGCAGTCCTTCCGGGACCCGTACACGCTGTTCCTGAATACGCAGCATGCGTTTGGGCTCCGTACCATACAATGCACATCATCAGGATTGAAAAAGTGCAACGCTGTATTATCCACTACGCCTTAAGGCAATTGCCATGGAATGATCCCACTCATCTTCCTGATTACGAGACTCGCTGTATGCTTATTGACTTGGAAAAGTTTTTGGCAAGGCGGGAGGAAATTCATCGTCTGCTTGTCTTCGATTTGTTGTCCGGTAACATCGACTGTGTGGAGTTAATCAACGACATATTTTTTTCTTGTTGGGTGTGAACCACTGCGTTCATTATTTTGAATTATTATTGTATGCTCCATTTTTTCTACTACACTTCAAGCTTATCTACTGCTTATTGATGAAGAAGTAGATCGAAAGCTATAGCGAGATAGGTGCCTATCAGGAATAATCTATCGAATGAACTTTATAACCCTAATCGGCGACACAAACCAAACTTCCTTGGGCAGAACTGTCCCTTGACCAGCTGCTTCCATACATGGAATAACGTCCGCCGGAACACGAAAATTATATATATTTCTATATCAAACTACAGTAACGTCTCGATTATATCATGCTCAAAAAAATATAATTGAAACGTGCTATATTCGAAACAGATATTTTTTTCTAATCTATTACTAATCTGTTTTTCTTCTCCAATATGTATGCTTTCAACACTATTTATCGTGCAACATGCAAAATGTATTGAAAAACATTTATTGCATTCAAAAATATAATTGAAACGTGATATATTCGAAACAGATATTTTTTTCTAATCTATTACTTATCTGTTTTTCTTCTCCAATATGTATGCTTTCAACACTATTTATCGTGCAACATGCAAAATGTATTGAAAAACATTTATTGCTTTATTCATCACATGAGCACACAAAGTGCTCTCGTGGGCGAGTGGTTAGCGCCACACATTATCCTACCGGGTGGTCGGATTCGATTTCCGTTCTGGCCGAGGGATTTTTTGTTAAAGAAATTTCTTCTGACTTGTACTGTGCTACGCGTATTCTAGAGCTTGTCACTCAGTAAGAAGCCCAACTAAGTATTAACAAATGGCGCATGTTAATACCTACGTTTAGACGGTGAAAGTTCCTTTGCGAACATTAGTGTCATTCAGTAATACAACAAATCATTACACATATCGAAACTATCACTATCGTCACAAGACTTCTCTCATAGCAATTTCTCGTATTTTTATAAACAGCATCGTATGAGCTAAAAAAGTTGCTATCGCATAGAACATTCAATCGCATCACTACAATTTTGACTGCCGTTGATGTGAACAGATCACGTATTTAAGAATTACGTTCACCGAATGACAAATTTATTCATCAATTTTCTTCTTTATCTTAATTTTTCTTGAAATCAGTATCTTCATCCCTTTCTGTATGCTGATACCGACAGTGAGAAATATTATTTCTGCTTCTAACTTCGGTAGCACTATCTTAGGATCAGGAATCATGAACAAGATTAACAGAGAAATTTTATATGTTTAAATTAATGTAGCATCTTTGGAATATCGAGGGTTTTTCAATCTTTCAACTCTCATTAATGGCAGATTATGAGTATCAGAAACGTTCGAACATGGCGTGAAAGTTATCATGATTTGTCAGTTCCGATTGCTGTTACGCTTTTTTCTTTCAAATGAGTTAATGTAATGTTTAAAAAAAATGTTTTAATAAATCTAATAAACCGGATTCGTCTCAATTATGTATTTGATCAACGCTCAATTCACGATTTTCAGTTCATTGCTTCAAAATCGCAGACACTACAAAAATAGATGCAAACTTTTTATCTTTTTTTGCAAAGTTAACAAATTATAAATTCTAAATGTTTAAATTTTTGTGTTCAAATTTCGCTAAAGCTCAGTCGGACATTGCTAACGGATCGTATCCAATGTTTCAAACTAATCGGACAATCAGTGCATCCCAGGTTTGCATTTGAGACACCGCCGCTTCCGACGGCGGGTCAGCGGAGGACTCGGATCGCGTCAGAATCGTGGCTTGGGCCGCCTCGATTCTTTATCCTATATCCCCATTACATTGACCTTAGAATAAATTTCGATAAACGAAAACGAGAGAATAATTTTCTAATAGAAATGTGAGGCATTTATACACATGATGTTTTTCCCGTTACACTTTATTTCTAGCCTACTCCACTTTTTCTAAGTGGTTGTTTCTGTTTCAGTTTACTTTTGCGGTTTATTCCGGTCACGGAAATGACTATAGATTGGTAGCATTTACCAAAAAAAAAGTTATATTTAATAATTATTTCTCTTAGTGTATCGCTCCCACCAAAACCCGCGATGAAACGGCTACATCTTCTACTCACATCTTGCTCTAACTACTATTATTTTTGTTTTGATCCATTGCTCGAAATGATTTGATATTGAAGGAAAACTTTGCGATTTGTAGCAAAACCAAAAAAACAATGGAAACTTGCTGTCGAATATGTTTGGAGTCTCATAAAACGCTTCTATCGCTACAAACAGAGATTGAGTTTGAGGGTAACAGTATGATTTGTTCAGAGATGTACTACAAATTTACTGGTTTGCAGGTTGGTGTGATTTTAGTGAATATAACTGAATATCAAAAAGTTCTCATATTCTAACGCAATACTTTTCATCCCATTTCTAGGATTCATCAATCACTAACAGCAATGTTTCTAAGAAAATTTGTATTGCCTGTTTTACCGAGCTAAACAGCAGTTTCAAATTTCAACAAAAAGCGATTGAATCGTTCAAATCACTTTCACAGTTGAGCATTACAAGAACATTCGATGACAACTCATTTTCGAGTTTACGGAAAAATGTTGGTGATAAATTAGAAAGCCATGTTGGGGTCGAAAACGAGTTACCTGAATCGACAGTTACGTGTGATAAAGATAATTCCAACATAAAGGCAGATGATGTCTATGTTGAGGAATATCTGGACGAGGAGTGCACTTTCGACGATGAAAAACTTGTTTCCACGGACAATTGTATCAGTAGCCCTCAAATAAATAATGAAAATCAGATAGATCATGATGGGGTAAAAATGAAAGCAGATACGAAACATGGAGGAGATGATGAAACAGAGTCAGATAAAAACGACCAAGGATATAATTGTGAATACTGCTCGAGAAAATTGAATTCACAATCAGAGTTGGAAAGTCATTTTGTGTCTGAGCATTGTCAGCAATTGAGCGAAGATGAATTCGTTTGTACTACGTGTGATAAGCGATTCAAAACCAGGAAAACTCTCAGACAGCATTGTCGAATTCATTATGATTCGAGGCGATTTCGTTGTAGTTTCTGTTCGAAAACATTCAACTATGGGCACCATCTGAGGATACACTCAACAACTCACACTATGGACAAACCCTTTTCTTGTGAATTTTGTGGTAAACAATTTGCTTCTAAAGATCGACTGAAAAATCATGAGTTGCAGCATAAAGATGAGCGCAAGTATAACTGTGAAGCATGCGACAGTCTGTTCAGGAGTAAGAAAGCATTGAAAATGCATGCTATCCTGAAACATGATGCTGTCGTAAATAGGTTTGACTCCATACAGTGTGACAAATGCAGCAAGACTTTGTTCTCAAAATCCGCGGCGACTGCCCATTTCAAGAGGCCCTGTGGAAAGGATAAGATCGCAGAAGACAAAAACGACAATCGACAATGGAAACAAAAGCACATCTGTGATATATGCGGAATGTTTTTCCGACAGAGTATTATGCTCAAAAGGCATTCCAAGACGTATGTCATGTCGTATGATATTGTTTCGTTGGAGTTGTCATACTTTTCTTTGTTTTAGGCATAAAGGCCCGAAGACTTCGTCCTGTATTGACACGGTCGCATATGGAGTAGCAGTGTTAGCAAGAATCAAAAGCTAACACCTTCGAAAGAAAAGTTCGCAGTCATCTCGCACAAATCTCATTCAAAGACCAGATCTGGGATCCGCCTGAATTGGACGATGTTGGTCTCGATATGCGTTACCAGTGAAATTGAAGCACATAGATGGATGTTCGGACTTCAAAAGTTCGTCAGAGTTGGGTAAATGTGCCTGCGAAGCTGAGATAGATAAGTTTAGCCACATGTTATTATTACCTAGTTGCTCTATCTATATAAATAAACATTATTTGGTGTCCGTTCCTCCCGATGTAACTCAAGAACGAAGCAAAGGATTTAACAGTCAGTATCAGGATTGATGCGTCTTAGTTTGCGTCAGGTTCATATGCCAAAAAAGACATGATGACTGTTCCATAGAAACCACATTAGACGATCATCCTAGAAGCCCATGAATAATCAAGCTGGTTGTCAGCATAATTTTCACTATTGAGTATTGTTCCAACCTCCGAAGAATATAGACATACTAACAAACAAGTCTTTCCATTTGCTGGAGTCTGTAACAAAAACCATTCGGAAAGTTGGAAAAGTTGAAAGTCATTTTTTAGCAAATTTGCGGATAGTTGTCCTTTCTTTTCTCGGTCTAAGATCCTTTTCACGGTCCGCCAACGGCGATTGGAATGCCTTTTTGCGACATTTGCTCGTGGGCAAATCACAAATACGCTGTAACTTCGTCAACCTGCATCTGTCAAACTAAAAACAATAGGCTTTCTTTACTCGCAGCCTATTATGATATTTGAAACGGGAGTCTTATTTGTGCGATGGTGCAAACATTGGGTCCTATTATAGAAATCGAATCGATAAGAATTTTACTCGTTAGCCCTATTTCACTATTATCGATAGCATCGACCGAATGAAAGCTATCGATGCAACTGTTATACTTTTTCGAGTTGTTTGGATTTTTTGTTGCTTATCTTCAGAGAATTATTATTGTTTTAGTTTGCATCCCTAATATCTTGCTTTGGGAAACATTTAGGAAACGCTTAAATATAGGTAATTTGCAACACATGAAGTTCGAGTTAGGGAAGAATTTATCTCGAGTTACAAAATACGAAATTTTGCTCAGTGTGATAGTGATAGTGACGTGAGATTTATTCAGTTTATCATTTTATTCTGGAAGCCACCTTACTTAAGAGCTCCTATTTGACTCCCGAGTCGATATCAAATGAAGACACGACATTAAGGGCCCTATTCCAGAAAACGAGACGAGCAGACGAGCGCTCGTCTCGTTTGTTTTCATATTCCAGAAGCCGAGCTCGACTAAAAACAGACGAGTAGCTCGTCTGGTTCGACGACCGTTTGGCCGCGATTGTCAATGAATCAGTCGAATCGTCTAGTTTGTTTGATGTGTTTGTTCACCTTGTTGATTGAAAGCATCGGTATTCTTCTGCTCTGCCTATATCTTCAAAAATTGTTTCACGGCTAAACTAGTATTGCATAAGCAATGTATGTTTTCAACTGCAACCATCAAATTCAATTCAGTAATTGTAAGATTTTACAGATTCTCAAATGGGCCTCTTCCAAACAACACAACCAAATGTAAACATTGAACTCATATCCAGGGTTGCTAGATGACTGTTCTGAACAAAGTGTGTGTCACATCAAATTGCATCACGGAAAAAACGCTGTAGTAATTTAATTTTTAGGAATTCTATCTTCAGCTTTAGCTTATAATCAGATAAGAGTGTATAGATCACGTTGGCCATGCTTCACTGTCAATTTTTCGTAAATTTGGAAAAATGTCGTCGAACGAAAAAGAGCGTCGTAAATTAATCCTGCGCACTCATTTCGAGAATCCGGAGTTGTCACATCGGGACATCGGTAAGATGCTGGGAATCGTCCAATCCACGGTCAGCAGAGTAAAGGGTGTGTCACATCAAATTGCATCACGGAAAAAACGCTGTAAAAATTTAATTTTTAGGAATTATATCTTCAGCTTTCGCTTATAATCAGATAAGAGTGTATAGATCACGTTGGCCATGCTTCACTGTCAATTTTTCGTAAATTTGGAAAAATGTCGAACGAAAAAGATCGTTGTGAACTAATCCTGTGCACTCATTTCGAGAATCCGGAGTTGTCACATCGGGACATCGGTAAGATGCTGGGAATCGTCCAATCCACGGTCAGCAGAGTACTAAAACGATACTTCGAGAACCTTACCATCGACCGGAAGGTGAAGAACGGCAAAAAAGGATGCTCCGTTAGTGAAAAAGATCACAAGCGCGTAGTTAAGCAGTTTAGACGCGATCCGAGAAGTTCGGTCCGGGATGTCGCCAATAAGCTGAATTTGTCAAGTTCATTCGTCCAGCGGACCAAGCAGCGGGAGGGCCTGCGTACATACAAGGTTCAGAAGGCTCCTCACCGCGACGAAAGGCAAAACATGGTGGGGAAGACGCGAGCCCGGAAGCTGTACACCGAAATGCTGACGAAGCCGCATTGCCTGGTAATGGACGACGAAACCTACGTCAAAGCGGACTTTCGTCAGCTGCCGGGCCTGTTGTTCTTCTCCGCAGAGGACAAATTCAGCGTTCCGGAGAAGATTCGCAAGCAGAAACTATCCAAGTTTGCCAAAAAGTACATGGTGTGGCAAGCGATCTGCTCTTGCGGAAAGCGGAGCGCCCCCTTCGTGATGACCGGCACGGTAAACGGGCAGGTTTACCTTAAGGAGTGCCTACAGAAGCGCTTACTACCACTATTGAAGCAGCACGAGGGCCCGACCATCTTCTGGCCGGATCTCGCTTCGTGCCGCTATTCAAAGGACGTGTTGGAGTGGTACGAAGCCAACGGGGTCACCTTCGTGCCAAAGGAAATGAACCCGCCCAACGCGCCGGAGCTTCGCCAAATAGAGAAATATTGGGCGATTATGAAGCAGGCCCTCCGGAAGAACCCAAAAGTTGTCAAATCGGAGGCGGACTTCAAGAGAAAATGGATTTCTATTCAAAAAAAAACTACAACCTGACGTTGTACAGAACCTTATGGACGGGGTAAAGAGGAAGGTGCGAGCATACGGGCTTGGGCTCGAAGTATGAATAAAAAGAAAATGCCAAAAGTTGTTTAATAGTTTTTATTTTACTGTCTAAAATTTTCAAAAGGATCGGTCTACTGGGCGAATTACTACAGCGTTTTTTCCGTGATGCAATTTGATGTCACACACCCTTTACTAAAACGATACTTCGAGAACCTAACCATCGACCGGAAGGTGTAAAACGGCAAAAATGTATGCTCCGTCAGTGAAAAAGATCACAAGCGCGTAGTTAAGCGGTTTAGACGTGATCCGAGAAGTTCGGTCCGGGATGTCGCCAATAAGCTGAATTTGTCAAGTTCATTCGTCCAGCGGACCAAGCAGCGGGAGGGCCTGCGTACATACAAGGTTCAGAAGGCTCCTAACCGCGACGAAAGGCAAAACATGGTGGGGAAGACGCGAGCCCGGAAGCTGTACACCGAAATTCTGACGAAGCCGCATTGCCTGGTAATGGACGACGAAACCTACGTCAAAGCGGACTTTCGTCAGCTGCCGGGCCTGTTGTTCTTCTCCGCAGAGCACAAATTCAGCGTTCCGGAGGAGATTCGCAAGCAGAAACTATCCAAGTTTGCCAAAAAGTACATGGTGTGGCAAGCGATCTGCTCTTGCGGAAAGCGGAGCGCCCCCTTCGTGATGACCGGCACGGTAAACGGGCAGGTTTACCTTAAGGAGTGCCTACAGAAGCGCTTACTACCACTATTGAAGCAGCACGAGGGCCCGACCATCTTCTGGCCGGATCTCGCTTCGTGCCACTATTCAAAGGACGTGTTGGAGTGGTACGAAGCCAACGGGGTCACCTTCGTGCCAAAGGAAATGAACCCGCCCAACGCGCCGGAGCTTCGCCCAATAGAGAAATATTGGGCGATTATGAAGCAGGCCCTCCGGAAGAACCCAAAAGTTGTCAAATCGGAGGCGGACTTCAAGAGAAAATGGATTTCTGTTCAAAAAAAACTACAACCTGACGTTGTACAGAACCTTATGGACAGTGTTGCAAACCAATGACAGACATATGATCCACAAACAATGGTTGCAACAAACCGCCATCTGAAAAGGCCTTTTCGGAATCAAACTATTGGACCTCGATATCACACAAACCTTGCGCTCGATAATTGTTGTACGCAACTAAAGGATTTATGTTGTATAGAACAAAAACTTTGAATTTATTGTTCAAATTGATTTAAAGGCGCTCTTACACTGAAGATCCTTTCATTTCCATATTGAAGTAAAGAGAAGAAAGATGCAGTTTTAAGAATAAATATTCAAAGTGTAAATTATAGTGAATAATAGGAACACTAAACGTAGGAAAAATTTTATTCCATGTTATTGAATTATGTTAAACTTCTAGGGATTTTTTAACCTACCACCGAATAAAGAATAAAGGTTCAAAAAATTGGAAAAGTTCCTGTTGCTCACGCAACATTTAAAAAAATCCGTTTACGCGATCGTAAACTATTTCCGTTGAACATGTCCAACAGAGGCGAGCCAATTATTCCCGTGGAGAAGAGTTGTTCAATTTGTAAATCCCCTGATAACAGTCGGATGGTGGCATGTGATGAGTGTGGGCTGTGGTTTCATTTCGAGTGTGTGAACGTTAATCAGAGCATCCAGGACCGTGATTGGAGTTGTGACAAGTGTACAGCACCCAGAGCTCAAATCCCAGTCGGAGCTTCTACGCCAATCGCCGGTGTTTCCGCTGCCACACAAATGCAACAAACCGAATGTAATAATCAGCTTGTGAAGCAAATTGAATCGTTACACTTGAGATTGAATGAACAACAACGAGCGTTTGAAAAAGTACTGCAACAGAGAAATAATCTTGAAATTGAATTGAATGCGAAGGTTGAACAGATGCAGAATAATGTTGGGCAACGTAACGCTAGATTAACAGGTGCAATTCCTAAAGCCTGTTCAACTATGGTGCCTGACCAATCCGAAAAATTACTCGAGCAAGAACTAAAGCTTCTAGAAGAGAAGCAATCGTTAGAGAAAAGACACATCGAAGAGCGTATGGCGCTGTTACAGCGTAGGCGTGAAGGAGCAGCAATTCCAACAGCGGAAGCAAGTAGGCCTCCCCCGAATGTGGCAGAATTCAGAACAATGCAGAATTGGAACGAAATGGACTCTAACAACTTTTTACTAACTAGTTCAGGTATCGAGCTTAGCCGAAGTCAGTTAGCGGCACGCCAGGCCGTAGCAAGAGATTTACCTACTTTTTCCGGAAATCCAGAAGAATGGCCACTTTTCATCGCAAGTTTTGAAAGTTCAACAAGAATGTGTGGCTATAGTGATGAAGAGAATTTGCTTCGTCTTCAGCGCTGCTTACGTGGAAAAGCTCTTGATGCAGTACGATACCGACTACTTCACCCGTCTGGCCTAGCAGGCGTGATTGTTACTCTGCGTACATTATTTGGTAGACCTGAAATAATAGTTCATTCACTAGTTGAGAAGATTCGGGAAATGCCGCCGCCCAAAGCAGAGAAATTGAACACACTTATCGAATTTGGTGTGGCTGTTCAAAACGTTTGTGCCACCATAAAAGCATGCGGCCTCGATGAATATTTATGTAATATAGCCCTGCTTCAGGAACTTGTAGACAGATTACCCCCGTCTATAAAATTGAATTGGGCAATGCACCGATTAACGCAGACTTCTATTACATTATCATGCTTCGGAGATTGGCTGGGGAAATTAGTTGAAGCAGCTTGTACTGTAACAGTGACGCCAACATACTGTCCCTCAAATACAGAACGCCGTGTACGGAAAGATAGTAATTTTTTAACGTGCATTCCGAGGGCATAAATAACACAACAGATTTCGAAGAGATGCAACCAAAATCACAACAGATTGACCCTAAAAAGTGTCCCGCGTGTATGGGGGCATGCGAAGCCCTCCAAAATTGTAGACGGTTTCAGGCAATGACTGTTACGAATCGATGGTTCATAATCAAAGAACATAGACTTTGTCGTAAATGTTTGCGGAGGCACTTTGGAGCGTGTGATGTAAAAACACCCTGTGGCAGAAATGATTGCACCTTTATGCACAACACTATGTTGCATGACGATGTTAGATACAGCCAAGCAGGCATAAATAGAAACATGATGTATCAAAACAATACCGAAAGCTGTAACACTCATATGGAATTTACAGGCAAGATTCTTTTTAAATATATTCCCGTGATGGTTCACGGACGGAATAAATCAATAGAAACGTATGCATTTCTCGACGATGGTTCGTCATCAACGCTCATGGAGCATAGTCTGATGGATGAATTACAACTCGAAGGCTCACCACATCCTTTGTGCCTCAACTGGACTGCAGGGCAACACCGATACGAAAAAGAATCGATGAAACTCTCCGTCAAAATATCTGGAGTGAATAATCAACGAGAATTTATGCTTTCTGAAGTTCACACTGTCAAAAGTCTATCGCTTCCATCGCAGTCTTTATTAATACGTGAATTAACAGATAAATACGATTACCTCAATGGCTTACCTATAAAGTCATATGAAAACGTTTGCCCTAGAATTCTTATTGGTATCAATAATTGCTATTTGGGGCATGCAATCAATAGTCGAGAAGGTAACACAAATGAACCTGTTGCAGCAAAAACCCGACTTGGGTGGTGCATCTTTGGTCCATGTGCAATCGGCTGTGGATCGCTTAATGCTCACTATACAGCATACCACGGAGTTCGAGTATGTATTTTTCCATTGATAGTCTCGGGATTTCCAAATACAACGATCCGATTCTATCAAAAGACAATGAACGAGCTCTAGAATTACTCTCATCTCAAACACAATTGAAGGATTGTCGTTACGAGACAGGTCTTCTTTGGCGATATGACGATGCAAAACTACCAAATAACAAATCAATGGCGTTGAAACGTCTGAACTGCCTGGAAAAAAGAATGAAGCGAGACAATGAATTAGCAGAAATAATGAAATCGAAAATAAAAGAATATGAACAAAAGGGTTACATTCGTAAACTAGATCCGCATGAAATTAGGATAAATCACCCGCGAATCTGGTATTTGCCGATTTTCCCCGTAGTAAACCCGAACAAACCGGGAAAAATACGAATCGTTTGGGACGCAGCTGCATCTTATAGAGGAGTTTCACTCAACTCATTACTATTAACCGGTCCCGACCAGCTTAACTCACTGCTGTCAGTACTGTACAAATTCAGAGAATTCCGTATCGTCCTAACAGGCGACATTCGAGAAATGTTCCACCAGGTTCTCATCAATGAAAACGATCAGCAAAGTCAACGGTTCCTCTGGAGAGACGGTGATGCAACTCGCAATCCAGATGAATATGTCATGAGAGTAATGACATTTGGAGCGACATGCTCACCTAGCTCCGCACAATTTATAAAAAATTTAAATGCTGAGAGATTCCAACTCCGATATCCTAGAGCATCCGAATGTATCATAAAAGAACATTATGTTGATGATCTTTCTACCAGTGTTGAAACAGAAGAAGAAGCAGTCAGGCTAGCTCGTGAAGTACGATTTATACACTCTCAAGCTGGTTTTGAGATACGAAATTGGCTCTCCAACTCGAATAAGGTGTTGACGACATTAGGAGACATGCATGTTGAAGAAAAGAACATGAATATTTGTACCGAAATGGCAACCGAAAAAATCCTCGGAATATATTGGTGCACACGAAGTGATGTTTTCACCTTCCGACTTTCCGCAAGGCACGACATGGAACTACTCTCTGGATGCAGAATTCCCACAAAAAGAGAAGTTTTGAAAACTCTAATGACAATTTACGATCCCATCGGCCTTATAGCCAATTTCCTGATGTTTCTTAAAATACTTATGCAGGAAATATGGCGATCTGGGACCGGGTGGGATGATAGTATATCACCAGTACTGTATGAGAAATGGAAAACCTGGCTGAGAATCCTGCCCATGGTCGAATCTGTTCGAGTGCCACGATGCTACCGTCAACTTACCACAATTCAAAATACAAACATCCAGCTCCATATTTTCGTAGATGCAAGCGAGAATGGCATCTCAGCAGTGGCGTACTTTAGGTTCAAACAAAATGATATTGTAGAATGTGCGCTACATCTAATCGATGGTTCCGTGGTCCAGAATTTCTGTGGCTGCCCGAAAACGAATGGCCACAAGAAAAAAGAGACACAGAGACGACCACAGAAGAGTTACGTTCGAGTGTTTTGCATCATACACTTCATGAGCCGTTGATAAATTCGCATGAATTCTCAAAATGGAAGCGTTTACTCCGCGTTGTCGCATATGTTCTTCGTTTCGTATCAAACATTCACCTGAAAAGGAAGCGTAAATCAATAACCATCGGACCACTTACACAAGTCGAGTTTCAAGAAGCAGAACGTTTCCTATACCGACAGCTGCAACAACAAACATATCCAGAGGAAGTGAAGCTACTGCATAATCCGGAAACAAGTGAACGCCTACTTCCAAAAACAAGTAATTTATATAAACTTAGCCCAGTTGTAGACAAACATGGTGTTCTTCGCATGCGTGGTCGTATTGATGCATGTACATTCGCTTTCGCCTGTTGCAAGCAACCAATTTTGCTTCCGAAAAGAGATCATGTAACAGACTTATTGATAGCTGACTACCACCAGAAATACCAACACATCAACCATGAAACCGCTATGAACGAAATCAAACAGAAATTTTACATTCCGCAACTTAGATCAGCATACAATCGTGTGCGCCGAAATTGTCAATTATGCAAAATTCGTCGAGCAAATCCTCAACCACCCATCATGGGGAATCTTCCAGCAGCTCGACTTGCAGCATTTACTCGTCCGTTTTCCTACACTGGAATAGACTATTTCGGACCCATCATGGTGGTAGTAGGACGAAGAGTGGAGAAACGCTGGGGAGTATTATTGACCTGCTTAACAATCCGTGCGATTCACATCGAGATCGCACATTCTTTAACAACTGACTCGTGTATTCTCGCTGTGCGGAATTTTATTGCACGTAGAGGATCTCCTATTGAAATCGTCAGCGATCGTGGTACAAATTTTATTGGCGCTAGCCGCGAATTACGTGCAGTCCTACAACAACTTAGCCAAGAGAGGATGATGGAGTACTTCGAGGGTCCGGACACCAAGTGGACCTTTAATCCGCCAGCTTCACCGCACTTTGGAGGTTGTTGGGAAAGAATGATTCAGTCGGTTAAAAAGGTGTTGAACCAGATGAAGTTCCCTCGACATCCTACTGATGAGATCCTGCAAAATATGATGATAGAAGTGGAAATGATGATTAATTCACGCCCACTCACTCATGTACCGTTAGATGATGAATCCTGTTTTCCATTGACTCCTAACCACTTTTTAATGGGCTCGTCTAATGGTAGTAAACCGTTGATCCCCTTTGACGGCAGTTCATCGATGCTGAAGAAATCCTGGAAGATGTCACAAGTTTATGCCAACGAATTTTGGAAGAAGTGGATTTCTGAATATCTTCCAACCTTGACACGAAGAACAAAATGGTTCCAGCCGATAAAACCCATCGAGAAGGGAGACATCGTATTAATAGTAGACAGCAATCTCCCTCGAAACTGTTGGCCCAAGGGTCGGGTCGTGGATGTGGTGTTTTCCAAAGATGGTCAGGTTCGTCGAGCAGCCGTTCAAACTTCACATGGAATATTGGAGAGGCCGGCCGTGAAAATCGCCGTTTTAGATGTCGGTATATAATATAAGTAAGCCGAACGAGATTCGTCGTACCGTGGGGGAGTGTTGCAAACCAATGACAGACATATGATCCACAAACAATGGTTGCAACGGTTGCAACAAACCGCCATCTGAAAAGGCCTTTTCGGAATCAAACTATTGGACCTCGATATCACACAAACCTTGCGCTCGATAATTGTTGTACGCAACTAAAGGATTTATGTTGTATAGAACAAAAACTTTGAATTTATTGTTCAAATTGACTAGCGGCCCAATTCTATGTTTTAATAAGTTTACCGCAAAGTCATTGGAATAGCTTTGCTGTTGCACTCAAACAGACTCTCGCAACAACGCAGACGCACACACTCTCTCACACAAAAAACGCATCGCAGCTGCTCACTGCTCACTCTCTCACTATGTTTGTGTTTACGTCAAGAATACGAACATTTACGACCGTTTACGACTGTTCACGACGACCGCGCTTTATTTTTTAGCGATTTTATTTATAGTAAGATTTAAAGGCGCTCTTACACTGAAGATCCTTTCATTTCCATATTGAAGTAAAGAGAAGAAAGATAGTGCAGTTTTAAGAATAAATATTCAAAGTGTAAATTATAGTGAATAATAGGAACACTAAACGTAGGAAAACTCAATTTTATATTTTATTCCATGTTATTGAATTATGTTAAACTTCTAGGGATTTTTTAACCTACCACCGAATAAAGAATAAAGGTTCAAAAAATTGGAAAAGTTCCTGTTGCTCACGCAACAGACAGGGTAAAGAGGAAGGTGCGAGCATACGGGCTTGGGCTCGAAGTATGAATAAAAAGAAAATGCCGAAAGTTGTTTAATAGTTTTTATTTTACTGTCTAAAATTTTCAAAAGGATCGGTCTACTGGGCGAATTTCTACAGCGTTTTTTCCGTGATGCAATTTGATGTGACACACACTTTATATTAACACGGAACGAAAAGGGTCTTCACATATTGAACGAAAATGAGTAATTCAAAACAACTACTTTATCAGGAATACATGTATATATATATATATATATATATATATATATATATATATATATATATATATATATATATATATATATATATATAGATTTAAAACTTTTCTTGAATCGTTGATTAGGTGAACAAACATGCTCCCTTGGCCGAGTGGTTAGCGTCATAACTAACATGCCGGGTGTTCGGATTCGATTCTCGTTCTGGTCGGGGGAATTTATCGTCAAAGAAATTTCCTTCGACTGGCACTGTGATCACGCGTATTCTAGAGCCCACTCAGAATGCATTCAAGGCGTATCTCAACTAAGTACTAATAAAAATGACGTAAGTAATACTACGTTGAGACGGCGAAGTTCCTCTAGGAACGTTAGTGCCATTGAAGAAGAAGAAGGTGAACAAACATTGCCCCCAATAAATCCATAATAACAAAACGTCTGAGTGATGAAACCATATGCTCGAGGAAATATATCAATGAAACCAAAAGATATATGAAACTTATTCCTTTTTGTTATGTTTTTTTTAAATATTTTGGCACTGAGAAAAGAGATTGATCAATTTTAAAACTGTTTGTTGTTTTTCTCAAAACAAAAACATGTCTTCTCATCTGACATCACTGATCATACCGAGAAAAACTGACTGAAGTCTCTCCAGTCTACCGAATAAAGTGCGATTCACATACGACATCCACGTCACGTTCGCGTTCCGTCCCGTCACGTTGCGTCAATTATTCTTCCAAACAGTTCTTATACAAACATTCACATACACCGGCAACGGCAACTTCGACTTGCCGTTGCTGGTGTAAGTGAATGCTTCAATAGGAATTGCATGGAAGAACCATGTGCGATTCACATAGCACGTTACGGAGAAGAACGTCTACGTTCCGTCAACGTCTCCACCAATTCACACATGCAGTCAATGCTTCCACCAGCACCGTCACGTCAAATGCCAAACGAATGATTTGTTTCATTTTATTCATGGTGTCGCCACCTACAACAATTTTAAATTGCAATGCCCTCTTTCAAATCAGCATGCCTAGAATCAGTTCTAAATTTTGAAAAATTCAATGAGAATCATTGAATTCAATTATTTAAATGCTTAAACCCCGTAGTCCGACCCTTATTCAACAATAATAATAAATAGAACAATTCTCTCAACTAGTCGCGAATGATTTTCACTCCGAAATTTGGAGCGAAGAGATATGTTGGCATAAAAAGTACAGTAAGTTACTTATAATGCGATATGCTGAGGCACCACTCATTGTCGCATTGGAGTCGATTTTGACCAATAATTGGACTTTCGCGACTGGTGGCGACTTTCAATGTGGGGCCATAATTTGGGCCTCGAACTCAATGTTTACAAAAATGTCCAATTAGAGGTAAAAATGACTAATTAAACGTGTTGCACACAGATCACAGATCACAGAGCTTACTGTCGATTTAGATGTAAATTACTGTGTTTTGTGTCAAAACAAAAGCCGAGACACAAAGCTCAGACAGAAACCAAACGAGCCGTCCGTCTCCGTCAATTATTCTTTTCTACAAATCCTGCCGGTCGTTTTCGTTGAACGCATGCTGACGGGTCGTTACGTTGCTGGTGTATGTGAATGTTTTCACGGGAATTGCATGGTAGAATCATTGACGCATCGTGACGTGACGGGACGTGAACGTGACGTGTATGTTGTATGTGAATCGCACTTAATTGACGCAACGTTACGTGACGGACCGTGAACGTGATGTGGATGTTGTATGTGAATCGCGTTTAAAAGATTTCAATGAAACTCGTGTACTGGAATGGAATATTTTGCTCGTCTCGACAGTGACTGAAGCCGAGACGAGACGAGACGAATTGCTCGTCTCGTTTTTTGGAATAGGGCCCTAAATCTCACCTAATAACAAACTATAGTCACGCCATTCCCGTGCACCCGTGGCCGAGTGGTTAGCGTTTCACATTATCATGCCGGGTGTTCGAGTTCGATTCCCGTTCTGGTCCGGGGATTTTTCATCAAAGAAATTTCCTTCGATTTGCACTGTGGTCACGCGTATTCTAGAACTTGCCACTCCAGAATACATTTATGGCGTGTTATTCAGCACAGAAATGTCAACTAAGTATTAATAAATGACGCTAGTTAATGCATACGTTGAGACGGCAAAAGTTCCACAGAGAACGTTAACGCCATTCAAGAAGAAGTCACGCCATTCGCCTACGGATAGTGATTTGGGCCATCTCATTCTTTCCTAACAAGTGATCGCGTAATTAACGAACTATAATAAAACCATTGTCATTCGCTATTTGCTGTTTTCAAACATCGCGATCTTGGGCTGTTTCTCCTTTTCGCCCTTAACATCCGCTGCTTTAGCATCCTCTCCAATAGTACAAATCCGTCGTTTGAGATGATAACGCCAACCAAGTGTCGGTATGCCTCTCCGGAATCTGAACTGTCTCTTCAACAAGCCTTGTTTACTACCTTTAATATTTGTTAGTTTGTTGTATATTGTTTTTCCAAGTAAGTTCAACAGGCATATTTGTATATACGACTCTGAGCTTGATTTAACGTTTAAGTGCGGATCGTGCAGCGTGGAACACTACTTGGGCACGCTACTTCTGGCGCAAGGAACGAATGACATTACGAGCCCTTCGTTACTACAGAATACCACTTTTTGTATTCCCGTTGTTGGGGGAAATCGATATGACTAGGAGATGTTAGGAGAGTCCATCGTCTTGTCGAAGTCCTATGTAAGTCTCACACGATTCCGTCAAATCGCCTGAAATTCTCATACTGCATCGCACAACGCTTATCGTTTCCTGAATCAGTCTTGTCAGCTTTCGTTGGAAAGCGATGTTCGTCCATGATTCTCCATAGCTGTCGTCGGTCGATTGTATCCTATGTGGCCTCGAAATCGACAAAGATGTGGTGCGTAGGGTGCGTAGGCTGATACTCGCGGCACTTTTGGAGGATCTTGCATCGTATTCTCAGTCTGCACATTCTTTCGTTGATTGGCCATTATTTAATCGTCCTATCTGCACCTCATCACGACGAAAGCTGCACCCAGTTCGTGTATATTGCCGCAGCTCTGATAGATGGTATAGCCACCTTGAAACGATCGCATCATCGAACCTTTCCAGCACACCTCCTGCAGCGCTACAATGTTGAAATTGCGGGCTCTCAATGTTGCCGAAAGAATTCGGGTACTCCCAAGAAAGTTGAGAGACTTGCAGTTTCATCGGACTAGATGTTCTTTGTGTTCTTTGCGTGGGTCTAGTCCGGTTGTCCTGTTTCGAACTTCTTTGTGAATTTTCATTTTTATGGATGGCTTGTAGTCTCGCCGGGGATCATCGTGCACAACTCTATTTAGAGTCAACATACAACCATGATCCCACCGGGGCTGGCACCCGATCTTTATTATGGTTACTGGTACCCCAATCGGCATCGCAAGGAAGTAGGGATAGGTGTTACTGGACAAGACCACGAATGGGGTCTAATTCATGCCTACAGGTACGCAAAGTACAAATGGTATGTTTAGTCCAGTCGTTTACCAAAATAACGACTAGTATATGCACTGATTTGCCTCTAATTGGTCATACCGAGGAACCACCCAGTGTCGCATTAGATGCGATTGTGACCTGTAGTTGGACATATCAACAACGCAAACAATGTGACAACAGGAAAATCATTGAAAATACAACAAATAACCATTAGAAAAGTGGGCAAAATACATAATCTAGTCAAGTGAATGGAAAATGAGGTTTACCTTCACTTGGTTAATTCGATTTCAATACTGACGGATGACTTGGATACTTTTTAAATGATCCTATATTTTCAAAGCAGATCAGAGGCGAATAAACTGAAAAGTTTAAAGCCTCTATAATCCATCACATCATCATCATCGGAGCAGATCCTTAAGATGTGAGTCTTGTATCACGTTGAAGTAGGATACTCATTTGCGTGATAGGAAGCGGTGGCTCACACCATTGAGGAATATGGCGAATCCTTCGGCTAAGGAGGTCTGGGTTGATAGCTCAGGATTTGATATGTGGCTTGTTGCACATGGATAACTTTTCAAACACTGGTTGTTTAATTTTCGCGCTGTCGGTCGCGAACAGGAAGATATCCGCAGGAAATTTCGGATGTATAGAACCCAGTTGGAACATTTCTATAAATAACTTTTATTTCTCACTTTAGTTATTTCTAATTACTTCTTCTAACCTGTTTAAACATTTTAGTTCAACTTTTCCCGTCGGTACTTGACCGATGTGTATGCGCTGAATCAAGTACAAAGATAGCGGGCTTCACCAATTATGAGGAGCAGGCTGCAAAACAAAGGATGTATTACTTCATCATAATATTTATACGGAAGTATAATCATTTTTTTCTTAAATTCACGTGAACTGTTTCGTCATTACTTTTGTTGGGGCCCGAATAAGGTTTAGCACTTTAAAACCGAAAAATAACGCTCGCCAATACTTTGTACTTGTGACACTTATTCTTAGTCTAACCGTTGACAGATTTGTTAAGTGAGCACCCTTATAAGTTAAATCGTAAATAAGAAATGTGTGCTTAGAACATACTGCCACTCGCCGTTCGCATTTGTAACTACAAAATTTTGTTCCTGATGCGATGGCATATCAGCCCTAAAATATTCATTTACATTTATTTCTCCATTCTCGCATGTTATTTCGCACTATAAATTAAAGCATCATATTTTTTCGAATTTTCGATTCCATCTCTATCTCTTTCTCTTGAAAGATTCATCCGCTATGTTTGATAGTTCGTATTATACATTAGTTTTTAGTCAACTGCTGACTTTATGGTAAGCTTGCATAACATTAAATTACATTACAGTGTTACTTCTACAAATAAATGTATTTTTCACTCTCATTGCTTACAGCCTAATGCAGCAAGCAAAATATTTCTAGCTTCTGTCCTATTCCGTGCGACACTTGATGATCTCATATTACTTGCTTCTTATCTAAGGCAGTGATGTTTTCCAGATTTCGTGTATTTTATATCCGATAATATAAACATTTGCAACATTTTCGTGGCGTAAACACTTCGCCAGTCTCCAGTATTTTTTTTTAAATTTTTTGTCAAAAAATAGCTTGTGTGCTGTAAATTTTTACGCATTATCTTGAATTTAATTCATTTGATATCTATTGTTTTTTTTTGTTCTTTAAATTAAACAGAAAAGTGGACCAAAGTCACAATTTTTAACTACACAAATCCTGTTTGTTCGTCTTGTTTCAGACAAAAATAACACAAACTCTTGGTTATGTTCAAACAGAGAACGCTGCTTTCGAAAGCACATGAAAAGAGTTTCGGGATTTTAATTTTGTTTTACCTTGCGCCTAAACTTGATTCATATATTTTGGAATGAATTATCTATAATATGTTTAGTGAGCATCTATTCTTATCCTGCGTCCCCTCTACAAATTATGTTAGACATCCGAAAGATTCCTTTCAATTTACTACCATTTGTTGTCTATCTACAGACATCGAATAGTGGTAGAGCAGAACATCTTTCGACTTAACTTACTCAGATAACACTCTACTAGTGCTCTTAAAAACACATCTGTAATACACAAATAAACTGATATGGTGAATCCCAAAAAACGAGCTTTGTTGAGAAAAAAAACCGTGCAATTTACATAGCAAGAGACGAGTAGTTTCTAGCAGTAATATTTTGAGTGGCCTCAAAGGTGTTCAACATCAAATTACATCACGGAAAACACGCCGAAGTAAATTACCCATTGTGTAGTTTCTCTTGAAAATTTGGCTACAAGAAGTTTAAAGTGTATTGTTTACACTGTATTTTTATCGCTGTTAGACAACAGGGGGTCGATTTCGGACCAGCTGCTGATTGGTCAATTCTTAATAGTTGCCAATGATATTTGAAAATATACTTCGACATAATGTACTCATGGTATGCACTCTCAGGCCGAGGACATAGTAAACACGAAAGCTCTTTTGTTTACGACTGTGAAAATCAAATGCAAATGTCATAGCGATGAACTCCAATTGATCGCTTCGCATCGTACCGCACCGCTTTTACTATGTCCTCGGCCTAAGAAGCCAGTTGTCACGTCTTCTCTTAGGTTTTAGAAAATTGCGTCACCCAAAAAGCAACATCGCAAATTGATTTTGCGCAAGCACTTTGAAAAACCTCAACTTTCTCATCGGGACATCGGAAAACAACTCGGAATCGTGCAGCCAACGGTGAGTCGTGTGATTAAAAGTTACTACGAAGCCCTGAGCGTCTACTACAACTACTGCTCTTCACCACCTAGCACAAGTTTGATGTTCCCGAGGAAGTAAGGAAGCAGAAACCTTCAAATTTTGCTAAGAAAAACATGATTTGGCAAGTGATCTGCTCATGTGGTGAACGGAGTGCGCCGTTCGTGATGACCGGGACTGTAAAGGGGCAGATCTACCTCAAGGAGTGTCTACATAAGCGTCTGCTTCCTCTGTTGAAGCAACCTACGATCGTCTGGCTAGATTTAGATTCGTGTCACTATTCAAAGGATGTCCTGGAGTGGTACGAAAGGATGTCATGGAATGATACGAAGCCAACGAAGTCACTTTCGTTTCCAAGGACATGAAAATCATGCAAATCATGCAGAGACAAATGAAGTTCAAAACCAATCTCGAGATGCTTTGTTCATTGCATTCGAAGATAAAAGGCAGATACTGAAATGTTTGGAAAACAATGTCGAAAACTGGGCCTTTATAAGGTCGTGGCAACTAACGGGTGTTCATTAAAAATGAGAATGATCTCAATACCAATACACAGTTCGTTCGGAACTGGTTCTGAACTGCATACAAAGTTCATCGTTCACCGTACACAGTTCGTTCTGCACTGAACTGTAAAGGGTGTGTAACATCAAATTGCATCACGGAAAAAACGCTGTAGAAATTTAATTTTTAGGAAATATCTTCAGCTTTTGCTTATAACCAGATAAGAGTGTATAGCCAACGTGATGGCCATGCTTCACTGTCAATTTTTCGTAAATTTGGAAAAATGTCGTCGAACGAAAAAGAGCGTCGTGAATTAATCCTGCGCACTCATTTCGAGAATCCGGAGTTGTCACATCGGGACATCGGTAAGATGCTGGGAATCGTCCAATCCACGGTCAGCAGAGTACTAAAACGATACTTCGAGAACCTAACCATCGACCGGAAGGTGAAGAACGGCAAAAATGGATGCTCCGTCAGTGAAAAAGATCACAAGCGCGTAGTTAAGCGGTTTAGACGTGATCCGAGAAGTTCGGTCCGGGATGTCGCCAATAATCTGAATTTGTCACGTTCATTCGTCCAGCGGACCAAGCAGCGGGAGGGCCTGCGTACATACAAGGTTCAGAAGGCTCCTCACCGCGTCGAAAGGCAAAACATGGTGGGGAAGACGAGAGCCCGGAAGCTGTACACCGAAATTCTGACGAAGCCGCATTGCCTGGTAATGGACGACGAAACCTACGTCAAAGCGGACTTTCGTCAGCTGCCGGGCCTGTTGTTCTTCTCCGCAGAGCACAAATTCAGCGTTCCGGAGGAGATTCGCAAGCAGAAACTATCCAAGTTTGCCAAAAAGTACATGGTGTGGCAAGCGATCTGCTCTTGCGGAAAGCGGAGCGCCCCCTTCGTGATGACCGGCACGGTAAACGGGCAGGTTTACCTTAAGGAGTGCCTACAGAAGCGCTCACTACCACTATTGAAGCAGCACGAGGGCCCGACCATCTTCTGGCCGGATCTCGCTTCGTGCCACTATTCAAAGGACGTGTTGGAGTGGTACGAAGCCAACGGGGTCACCTTCGTGCCAAAGGAAATGAACCCGCCCAACGCGCCGGAGCTTCGCCCAATAGAGAAATATTGGGCGATTATGAAGCAGGCCCTCCGGAAGAACCCAAAAGTTGTCAAATCGGAGGCGGACTTCAAGAGAAAATGGATTTCTGTTCAAAAAAACTACAACCTGACGTTGTACAGAACCTTATGGACGGGGTAAAGAGGAAGGTGCGAGCATACGGGCTTGGGCTCGAAGTATGAATAAAAAGAAAATGCCAAAAGTGGTTTAATAGTTTTTATTTTACTTTCTAAAATTTTCAAAGGGATCGGTCTACTGGGCGAATTTCTACAGCGTTTTTTTCGTGATGCAATTTGATGTGACACGCCCTTTATACACAGTTCAGCCAGCGATCTTCGTACACAGTTCGTTCTGAACTGGGTAAGCAGTTTATGTGAACTGTTGGTGAACTTATTAATACCATCCGAAAACATTTCGTCAAAAAGGGTTCAGAATAGAGAATATTTTTAAACAGTAGAATAGTTCCATGGTGTCACAAAGAAAGTGCTTCGAGCATGCTATTACTCCAATATGTCAAAAATGATGTTCATAAATACTACAGCCAACATTTGGAAATCTTCCACTTCAATAATCCACCTTGGTAAGAACGAATAAATAATCTGAAGTGAACTTTTTTTTCAGAGAGTATTTGTATATTATTACTAACAACAAAAACTCCTTCAGACACTATTTTATCATCTCTTTCGTAGCCGATTCTCAAACAATGTTTCATAACGTCAAAAAATATTCATATTTTCCAATGGTTCCCGAAGATCTGTATAATGAACTGTCCCACTTACAGGACACATTACCGATTTCATGCGGTACACAATTGAGCTGGATAAATTAACAATAGTATTTAATTTTTCTGAAGTTTATAGCGTAGTCCGTGGCAAACGAAGTTTTTTTCTGAAATCCATTCCTTTCACATTTCGCATTAACAGTAATGTTTATTATGATATAATAGTAATTACTATAATTAGGATTTTTTTCTTACTTGTATTCCTTAGTTCTTTCTCTTAATAAATTGGTTTTTACGTTCTATCACAGTTTGATCCTTTTCATTATATATTAGTGTAGTTTTTCTTGTTCTCGTTCCTTACTCTAATAGCGAATCTAGTTTTACTTTGAAAAGGAAGAGCCATTTCATTTGCAGGGGAGGTGTGTACGGTTTCTGTTATATGAGTTTTCATTCAACTAACTAGTTATGTATATGTGTGGTATGTGCTTCTTGCGAACTTGCACTTCTATTTTACCTGTTTAAACTAATAAGTTTGTTGGAATTTGGAATGGAGTTTTGTATTGATCGCTTGACCCTGAAAGCCATGTGAATCAATTTTCGGGCTATTGTGTGGTCTTTATTTCCGACAACCACTTGGCGTTTGCTCCTGTATCGACAGTTCCAAAAAAAGCCGGTCTATTGCTGAGCATGTGTTCATTGCGGGACTAAACTTAGAGTTTTCTCGTGTGGTCGTTATCTGGTTATCGGTTATCGGGAATATCTTTAGCTAATTTATAGAGTACACGCTATTCTGTACTGCTACTCATTAACTACATTTCTGTGTCTATCACTTTCTAACCAAAACAAAGTATCTGTATTCCGGTTTGCGTAACTCCCGAACTGCAAAAAAGCTTTACACGGAAAAGGCCCACCTGGTTTACATGTCTCACATCCAAAGTTCAAAACGATCTGTTACGGATTCGAATAAAAAGACAGCAACACTGTTTTCCGCCGCTTATCACGCGGGGCAAATCCCAAAGGATGCTTAAGATGCCTCAAGATCTTACAGGTGCGCTGCTTTTAGCTATGAGTCAACATCCTGTCGGTGAATAATTTCACTGCATCGATACGTAGCTGTTCGGATTGTTTATGAACGAGGGAGTGTTCAACGTGGAAGCCATGTCCTGGTAACTGAACTGTAATTGAGTTGAGAACAAAAATATCAGTTTATATTTTTCGATTAATGCAACGATTGTGATTTACCTGTGAAAAATGCGGTTCCTCTTGGATTGCACCCAACGGACCGTTTATGTCGGGAGGCGTAAGTTCAACGCTTTCGCCGGTGAATTCCGAATCGAAGTAGCGTGTGTCCGTGTCGGATGTGACCTGAGGTTTGAATGGGGGTGCGATTCGCTTGTGGACTAGATCGTTCCAATTGATACTCGAGAAAAAGGGTTGAACCATAATTTCCTTCGCATCCGTCGGGCCACCCCCAAGGCGATCTTTGGGTTGTTTCATGAGAAGCCCACTGAGTAAATCTCTCGCGTTCGGGCTAATATTTCGCGGGAATTTGACCTCCTCTAGAAGGATTAGCGTGAATAGAATATCGTGATCGCGATTGTAGAACGGTAGTCGACCGCACATCATTTCATACATGACGACCCCGGTTCCCCACCAATCCACGGCCAACCCGTAATCGTTGTCCTCCAGCACTTCTGGAGCGAGATATTCCGGTGTACCGCAGAAAGTCTTAGTTGTTCGTCCATATGTGATCTGCTCCTTGCAAAGACCGAAGTCAGCTATTTTGATGTGTCCATCCTTGTCGAGCAGCAGGTTCTCCAATTTCAAATCTCGATAAACGATTTCATGTGAGTGTAAGTATCTGATTGTAGAATAATTATGTAGTCCACCAGGGCACGTAAGGGAAAAGTAATAGAAAAGATTATTTATGTTATTGGTTGTACTGGAGATGGTCTTCATGCTGATTTTTTGGGTGACAGCATTTGTTTTCAAACAAAAAAAAACTAGAAGTTTCTCTTCAAATTTTAGAAGAGGACATAAATTGAATTCAAAAATTTTGTTATAAACAGAAGGGATCTGTTATAAATCATTTGTGACATGATATTATCTCATTTGTGTCAAGGGGCATGCACGCGATCAGCCGATCGATAAGGGGTCGTGTACATAACACGTGGACAGAAAAATCCCAAATTTAGATCCCCATCTTTCCCTCAATGAACAAACCTAGACAATGACTACACTCTTCCTTGTTGTCCACGTGGACATTCTACTATTGAGAATGGGCGCGAAGTGCGTAGCGTCCAACCTTTTGAAGTACGATGTAACTGCATCACGAATTTCTTCAGTGTTATCGAATCGTTGACCGCCGAACGCCTGTTTCATCACCGTACTATTGTGAAGTTTTTGACCGATTAAGAACCGCGATTAAGAACAAAAGGCCAGGTTTATTGACGAAAGGAGTGTTCCTCATCCACGATAATGCGCATCCCCGTTCTGGTCGATTAACTCAAGAGAAATTGAAAAAATTCGAATGGACTGTGTTCGAGCATCCTTCATCCTTCCTCTAGCACTTGCTTTCGCGGATACCCGTTGGATACTTGCACTTGTTTATTCTCTTCCAAATCCCCTAGGAACTCAATTTTGGTCGCCGCACAAGCAGTGACTGCAATTCTGAAGATCAAACCATGCATCAAATTATATATTTTATTCAGATTTGGCATTCTGCCGTTGTGGGAAGAAGTCGGTGCGACGGTATACCGAGAGTAATGTTATGGTGGTGGACATATATATCATCCTTTCCTATACGCCAAAGCTCCGATACATAGAGATATTGGGCTAGGCGGAACTTGAAGACACAAAAAAAATGGCGGAAAACGAGAAAAGTTTGAAGAAAACTGACATTCTGCGGTGAACAAAGTCATTGGGGGCGCTCTTCAAAATTTAATGGCGGGTATTGAGCGGTAGACCCGGCTGTTCGGGTTTGGCAAAGCGGATGCTTGAATGAGTATATTTTGTTTGATTAAACTACCGAATGAAAAAAAGAACTCATGGCTTAGTGGTTTGCGTGCCGCTTACCAAGATGGGGGGTCACGGTTTCGAACCCCTTTGTGGTCAGGAAATCGGAAATCGTGTTTCTGGCTTACATTGGCTCGGGGGAACTCTCTACGGTAGGAGGAGGGGATGACTAATGAGCATTGCCAGTCTCTAAGGAATGCCGAAAACAGTTTTTCAAAGTGAGTTGACACCGCTTTAAGCATCTTTGTTTAGGTCTGGTGATGCTTAGGACGTAAAATAGCAGAATCACGAAGGTTTTCAAGTAAAATAACGAGGGCTTTGAAAGCTGCACAATGAAACAACCAAACAACGAACAATACTCCAGAAATTTTAAATCAGGCCATGATGTAAATGAGATGATTTCTTGAATTAAAAATTCGAAAATTACACGCATTTTTCTTCAACTAAGTTTGATCATTTCACCTTTTATACTCGTTTTACAGGGTAGCCTATTGCAAAGAGCATTTTTTACAAATAAATGTTTGCCGTAGACGAGAGAACAGGAGGGAAGTATTCAAAAACTAGTTGCTTATTTTTCTATTGTTCGTCTTTTCTCCTATTCAGATTATGGTTTCAACAGCAACTGAAAAACTACAGTGATGTGCACAAAGATCTATCCCCATTTGAAATCGAAGTGCTCCCATATGAAATTCCAGTATTCCAGTCAATACTAAGTAAAAGTAGATAATTAGTAAACTATTTTGCCTTTTCAGTATCATTGATTTATTAAGAAAAAAAACAAAAAATGGCTTTTGTTCCAAAATGGGCACTTTGATTGACATAAAAAATCACTTCAAGGTTTATTTAAAAAAAATAACAAACAAATAATTAACCCCTTGCCCATATTTTACAATAGCACGGCCCAATCACGAGCATATCGAGTCGTTCCGTTACTATGCCGAGCGTGTGCATCTTACATGGTCGAAGCAGTACACGAACATCATATGCCTGAAGCGTGTATCCATTTCACATCGATACACAATGAGTGAGTTTCGATGTTGTACGTTCGGGCACAGCCTAATCACGACGAGCGTGATTCGACGTTGTACGTGAAAGGGTTAATAGTCAATATAATCCCCTTTGATCTCGATAACCAACAGACAACGCTTTGGCATACTCTCCGCGAGGTTCCGGAGGTGTTGGGGGGTCAACACGGGGTCTCACTTACCCACGAGAGACAGCCGTACACCATGATGCCACCACCGTGCTTCATAGTCGATTGTAGATGCCAGTCCCAGAGGCCCGCGCCGTTCGCTCGCCACACTCGGAGTCGCGTTTTCTCGTTAAACAGCTCGAACTTGGACTCTTCCGACCAAATAACGCGCCTCTAGAACTTCAGCGGCTTGTTGACATGGTCCCTCGCAATCTGTAGTCGTTTTTTTGTTACTGTTGTTGATCTTCGGTCGCTTTTTGGCGAAGTAGATCTTCAGGTCCCGTTCCACCAAGTGTCGTCAAATGGTGCGATTGGAAAGTTCATTCAGCTTTTTCTTTCTTTAATCGCCCGAATGGTCGTTCGTGGGTTATTTCTTTACATCCCTGATGATTAGCGTGTCCGTTCTTGCATCAGTCTTACGTCTTACGAGGGGTGCATCGATGAACAAAACACGGTAAAACAAATTTACGCTAGTGAACTTTTTTTATGTCATAGCATTAAAGTACCCATTTAAGAACAATTTTTTTTGTTCTTGTGAAAAATAAATCAACGATACTGAAATGGCAAAATGGTCTACCTATCTGCTTTTACGTAGTATTGACTGGAATACTGAAAAGTTTGAAAAAAAACTTTTAAGATTGGAATACTTTGATTTCAAATGGGGGTGGATTTTTTTTGTTCCCATCACTGTATCCTGGTGTTAATTAAATGCCAATATGAGTAAAACTCACTCTGTTCACCCATTCAAACCACGAGACTAAAGACATGAACGAATGCGAAGGAACTGAAATCGATTTCATGATAAATATTTCTGATCGTATTTCAAAACTTAAGAGATTTTTTGATTTCGGAAGAATAAACGGCTTTTCTTTTCTTCAATAGCACTAGCGTTTCCGAAAGAACTAGGCCGTCTCAACATTGTATTACTCGCGTCATTTTTATTAGTACTTAGTTACCTTGAATCAGGGTGGCAACTTGATTTGTCTTTTGAAATTCCTGGGGTTTTCCCGGTTTTCCTAGTAGATTTAAAAAAAATCCTGGTTTTTAATATACATCCAAACTCTCTACAGGTTTGCGAAACAAGATGAATTCATTGTCAACAATGATGCTGCCAAGCTCTGGTCATTTTGGTTTACAACAGAACATACTTTGTTCACGGAGAAACCTCTCTCAAATGTAGCATTGCCATGCGACAGAATGAGGATCCCTTTGACAAAGTAAAACAAGTTTGTATATTCTTATGTTCTTATATTCCCGCTGCGCCTATGAGAAATATAAGATATTTCTCTCAAAGACTTGATTTTTCTCCACAACACTTTTGATTGCAGCTTTCACAGCAAATACCAATTTAATTTTAGCTGCAGGCAGAAACGAATCATCAGAAAGATGGACGTTCCTGAGGGACTTCAGATTCTAAAGAAAGGTGACATAGACTCGTCATAAATGGTTGAACTGCAGCAGCTGATGAAAGAAAAAGCTTAGTTTAGTCCCCAAGTAATTTATAATCAGCAGCCTTTGCAACTACTCTAAAGGAAGGAACAACAGCAAAGTTTCTACGGAGCTTAGACTGTGGCTACGTAGGTTTAAAGGAACGGCAGCATGTCTAGGGCTATTTCTGCCACCGGTTGGTTTTCGATCTATCTAACTGCATAAACACTGGAGGAATTCATCAATTTTCCAACCAGTCTCTTTCAGTTACCTATATTCGTTAGCTCGTAGTTTTGGCTGCCTCGGATTTCACGGATTTCTTCATTCAACTGCTTCATTACTCTCCAATTAACATGAGGACTGTTAATGCTGAGTTGATCCGCTTCAAACTAGGTTTAGCTTCAAAGCATTTCTTCAATCCGTGGATCAAGTCGAGTGCACGCGTTGGGCTCAGAAAAGCTGAGCCAATTTACCTGGATTCCACCGTTCTTGAGCTTGAGCTTGAGCTTGGGTAGACTGTACAATTCGTAGTTGCTCTCCGTGATTGACCTGTACCAACCAAATTGCACAAAGAACACAGAGAATGACGCTTGGGACTAGCAAATCACTCTCGTTGTGCAATTTTCGGTGATTCGAGCTTTAAATGGTCAATAACGACGCCGGCCACGTCCTTACAGTCACCAGGGGAAGGGAAGAAATGTTAGTATGATATTCGCCGCCCGAATGCCAGAAAGGTCACCTCATGGTTCCCTAGCGTTTATCATGGAAGGGATATATGTTAGTGGGATAGGTTTAAAATCATGATTCACTGCGGTAAGTGATGTGATGCTGTAAACGCTGCATATATATATATATATATATATATATATATATATATATATATATATATATATATATATATATATATATATATATATATATATATATATATATATATATATATATATATATATATATATATATATATATATATATATATATATTCATGATTTATTTAAAAATTTTCGACTTGTAGTGATGAAAACCTCATGGAAACCTTAGAAGGTAACCGAAAAAACACCTCTACAGTACAACAGACCGACGATATAGTCGTGATTAATCGATTCGTGAGTTATTTTAGATTTATTGTGTCAGGTTCCGGATTTTTCAATTTGTAGACCTCAGAATTTCAACTTTCAAATTTAGTGGTTTTCGATTTTTCAATTTTTTTAATTTTCTGATTTTTTGATTTTTTTAAATTGTTGATTTTTCTCTTTTCAATTATTTGAATTTTTGATTTTCTGACTTTCCAATTTTTCGATTTCAAAACTTTCATTTTCTTAGGAAGACCATAAGTTTTTTTCAGTTAGACTTTTAAATATTTGGTTTTTAATTTTTAGATTCTTAGAATTTTGAATCATTATATTTTTAGAATTTCGAATGCATGGATTTTTAGATTTTTATATTTAGGATTTGAACTTTTGAAGGTCTTATTCAAGATTTTTCAGTTCCCCCGATTTTATTATTCTATGTTATACCTGGATTCCACCGTTCTCTAACGACTTAAACTGTTCTGTTTATTAAAGCTGATATACTTTATCACGTAGGCCCTTCATATTTCATACATGTAACTACTATTTCAATAATGATTTAAACAAATTTGAACAAGAAAAACGCATAAATCTATCCCATTTAGCATGATATGTGCATGTGACCACTTTGCCCCAACTAGGTGACCATTTTACCTCAAGGCCAAAAAAAGTTTTCAATTTTTCAACTTTTCTTTCAATTATGAAAAATGCACTATTTTAGTTTTTTAAAGTAAAAGTCGTTTGCTATGTTGAACAACAAAAAATTGGGCTATTCTTCGAAAAATGGAAATTGAAACGGTATGTGGACGCTGGAAATGGATATATTCCTTAGGGTGACTACTACGCCCCCACTTCCCCCATGTGATCAGGTAGGTCATTTTAGTTCTGCTGAGCTGTATCTTTGGTTCTATTTCACTGTCCGGAAACATATGCCGTAGGAGCTTAGCAATAGAGCACTAGAGTTTCATGGGTTCGGGTCTACCACATGCTGAGGAAGATTGCCCATATGAGCTCACTACCTGACTAGTGTCTGTATTCTGCGTTTCAGTGGAGATTGCAAATTACAAATTACAGTTGTTTTGAACTGTACCCACGACTGCGATTTCCGATGCATCTTCTTTGGCAGCGACTGTTTTCATTTTTATTATTTTTAGTAATTGATTTCTTAATACTCACGTTTTTCAACAGTCTGAATTATAAATTAATCAAAAGAAATGGTGTAATTTTTTAAGGTTGTGTTTGTGGGAAGATAAAAAAAACCTTGGTCAATAACCAACTTCATTCTTCGCCGATTGCCCGAAGTAACCAGACGAAGGAAAGTCGCGTCCAAGTTCCGTTATCGGTTACCGCGTGATTGTTGTTTTTTTGCCGCTGAAGAGTTCATTTCACTATCTGGATAGTGAGTGAAGTGCCCTGCCTGCAAGTGGATAAAGGCTTTCATCCTCGGAAAGCCAAGCATTGGTTTTTGTTTTGTCGCTGCTTCGCCGACATTGGAGATTTCGCCGAGTCATCGTGCCAACAGTGACAGTGCGGGTAAGCTTTCACCGACGACTGTGTGTAGTGGTGTCGTAGGCACATTCCCACCACCAACGAGCTTTCAGCACGCTCCCGTTCATCTGCACTGGAGTGCGTTCATAGGTGAATAAGATTGAATATACTGAGAGAAAATATTTAATAATTATAAGTTTTTTTTTTTTTTTTTGTTTTTGTGAATTATTTTATTGTGAAATATTGTTTAAAAAAATACTTAGAATATAAGTGAAAATTTAAAATGGCAGAGAGTGGGGGACCTTCGGATATGGAGGTCTCTGACTCTAGTTCCCTCCTAACGGATAAAAAAAAGTCACTCAAACGTGTTCCAAATACGGAAGATACTTCTTCTGGGGACGAGTCAGCTAACCCTACCAAGCCTCCCTC
This sequence comes from Toxorhynchites rutilus septentrionalis, assembly GCF_029784135.1. Lineage (NCBI taxonomy): Eukaryota > Metazoa > Arthropoda > Insecta > Diptera > Culicidae > Toxorhynchites > Toxorhynchites rutilus. Next base: position 248,311,223 of record NC_073746.1, read on the forward strand.
CAAAAAACTAGCAAATCTCCCATCTGCCCTTAACGATCCCACTCTACCTTCAACCTCGTCTTCTCCCTCTGTTCTTCCCGCTCCTTCTCAACCTTCGCCTTCCCACTCTCAATCCCCGTCCTCGCCTTCCCCCCCTGTTATTCCCACTCCCCGTGTAAAGGTCTATCCAGAAGATGCGCCCGGAACTGGTCCCTGGGTTGTTTTCTTCAGGCCTAAGCCAAATGGAAAGGCGTTGAGAGTCATGCAGATCGCGAAAGATCTGGCAAGGTATACCTCCGTTTCGGAAATTTCGAAGGTTAGACCAAACAAATTGCGAGTTGTCGTGAATGATCGAAAAGACGCAAACAAGATTGTTGTCGATCAGCATTTTTCAATTGAGTATCGGGTCTACATACCCTCTCACATAGTCGAAATTGAGGGTGTGATAACCGAAACGGGCTTGACGTGCGAATACATTACGAGTGAAGGTACCGGCCGTTTTAAAAAACTGCCCTCGACGACTGTTAAGATCTTGGGTTGCCGCCAGCTCGGAACAGTCTCCCATGAAGGAGAAGAAAAGAAATTTACGCCGTCCAACTCGTTTCGAGTCACCTTCGCTGGTTCAGCTCTCCCTGACTACGTGATGGTAGATAAATTGAGGTTAGCCGTGCGACTTTTTATTCCAAAGCCAATGACTTGTCTAAAGTGCAAGTCAGTTGGTCATACGGCTGCTTATTGTGCCAATAAAGAACGATGTGCCACTTGCGGAGAGCAACATGAGGGGAAATCCTGCAGTGCGACTGAGCATAAGTGTCCATATTGCGGGGGATCCCCACACGTGCTCTCAGCTTGTGAAACATACAAGGCTCGCTGGGAGAAACAGAAGCGCTCTTTGAGGGAACGCTCTAAACGCACTTTCGCAGAAATTTTGAAGGGCGCTTCTCCACTGGCTCAAGAACAACAACCAATCAATACACACAATGTCTTCGCTACGTTGCCAGTTGACGAAATGGAAGCGGATACAGCTAACGGGGGCACGCCGTTTATTTCTCAAGGGAATCCCCGGCGCAAAAATGTGACCACTCCCAAAGTTCAAGGACAAGTCCCTCCGGTGATACCCCCTGTTAGCTTGCCCAAAAAATCGAGTGCAGCGGATAAGCAAAATCAGGTCCCTCCTGGCCTCCGTGGTAATAGTTCACCTTCGAACGACCCAGCACTCGAGGGGACATCAAAAACCCCAACTGTCCCTGTTTTTCCATCAAGTTCAACTTCCCAATCGGGATTTATAAAGTTGTCTGACCTTGTGGATCAAATCTTCACGTGTTTTAATGTTTCCGACTCCATCAGAACCATTGTCACCGCAATGCTTCCAGTACTAAAGACAATTTTGCAGCAATTGATGCAAACATGGCCCCTCCTTGCAATGATTATCTCTCTTGATGTCTAATTTAAATAGAGAGGTCGGAGATATCACTGTTTTACAGTGGAATTGTCGTAGTCTTATCCCTAAATTGGATACATTCAAATTTCTAATTCATAAACTCAATTGTGATGTTTTTGCTCTATCCGAAACCTGGCTCTCTTCTCAAAATAATCTCTCTTTCCACGATTTTAATATAATACGCTTGGACCGTGATGACAGATACGGAGGGGTACTATTGGGGATCAATAAGTGTCACTCATTTTTTAGAATTGACCTTCCACCTATTGGAGGGATCGAAGCTGTTGCTTGTCATGCAAACATCAGAGGCAAAGACCTCTGTATAGTCAGCTTGTATTGGCCTCCGAGAGCTGCGGTTAGCCGCAAGCAACTTGTTGACATGTGCTCACTCCTTCCTGAGCCACGATTAATCTTGGGAGACTTCAACTCTCACGGAACTGCCTGGGGGGAACAGTACGACGACAATCGTTCATCGTTGATATATGACCTTTGTAACAGCTTCAATATGACCGTTTTGAACACTGGGGAAACAACACGTGTACCTAAACCTCCTGCTAAACCAAGTGCTCTTGACCTCTCGCTTTGCTCGAATTCACTATCGTTAGATTGCAAGTGGAATGTAATCCAGGATCCCAACGGTAGTGACCACTTGCCAATCAAAATTTCTATCACCAATGGGTTGAATTCTTCTGAATCAATAAACATGGCATACGACCTCACAAGACACATTGACTGGAAAAAATATGCGGACGCGATTGCTCTAGCCATCAATTCCAGAGATGGTTTGCCTCCATTGGAGGAGTATAACTTCCTTTCTCGTTTGATATATGACAGCGCGGTTCGCGCTCAAACGAAACCCATCCCAGGTTCCACTATTCGTCGAAGGCCTCCCAATCCATGGTGGGATGGCCAGTGTTCCAAGCTTTATGGAGATAAATCGAATGCATTTAAAGCTTTTCGGAAACGTGGAACCCCTGAAAATTTTCAGAAGTATTTGGACCTTGAAAATCAATTTAAAAACTTGATCAAAGGGAAAAAACGTGCTTATTGGCGAAATTTCGTGGGAGGTTTGTCACGAGAAACGTCAATGAAAAAATTATGGAAAGTGGCTCGAAACATGAGAAATCGCTCTTCATCCAATGAAAGCGAGGAATATTCACATCGATGGATTTTTAATTTTGCACGAAAGGTTTGTCCCGATTCCGCTCCAGTGCAAAGAATTATTCGAGATATACCACAAGATAGGTGCGATCTTGATTCCGAGTTTTCGATGGTAGAATTCTCTCTTGCTCTCCTTTCATGTAACAATTCTGCTCCGGGATCGGATAGAATTAAGTTCAACTTGCTGAAAAATCTCCCTGATGTGGCGAAACATCGCTTGTTGAACTTATTCAATCGGTTTCTGGAGAATAATATTGTTCCAGATGATTGGAGACAAGTACGAGTTATAGCTATTCAAAAACCCGGAAAACCCGCGTCCGACTTCAATTCGTACCGCCCAATAGCAATGCTGTCTTGTATACGGAAATTGTTGGAGAAAATTATCTTGTTTCGCCTTGATCGATGGGTTGAAACGAATGGCCTACTCTCAGATACACAATATGGGTTCCGCAGGGGCAAGGGGACGAATGATTGTCTTGCGTTGCTTTCTTCAGAAATTCAACTGGCTTACGCCGAAAAAAAACAAATGGCTTCAGTATTCTTGGACATAAAGGGGGCCTTTGATTCTGTTTCAATAGAGGTTTTGTCAGACAAATTACAATCTCGGGGTCTGCCGCCTCTATTGAATAATATGTTATATAACTTGCTTTGTGAGAAACATTTGAACTTTTCTCACGGAGATTCGGCAGTAAGTCGGGTCTCTTACATGGGACTCCCCCAGGGCTCATGTTTAAGCCCCCTTTTGTACAACTTCTACGTAAGCGACATTGACAATTGCCTTACACAAAATTGCAGCCTAAGACAACTTGCAGATGATGGAGTGGTGTCTGTCGTAGGATCAAACGAATCCGACCTGCAAGAATCCTTACAAGATACTTTGAACAATTTTTCAACCTGGGCCATTGGGCTAGGGATCGAATTCTCCACGGAGAAAACAGAGATGGTGGTTTTTTCTAGGAAGCATAAACCAGCAAAACCAAAGCTTCAACTTTTGGGTAAACCGATCACTCATGCTATGTCATTCAAGTATCTTGGGGTCTGGTTCGACTCTAAATGTACTTGGGGGGCCCATATTAGGTATCTGAGTAAAAAATGTCAACAAAGAATAAACTTTCTCCGTACAATTACCGGCACCTGGTGGGGAGCCCATCCCGAAGATCTTATAATGTTGTATCGAACAACTATTCTCTCAGTGATGGAGTATGGCAGTTTCTGTTTTCAATCAGCTGCCAAAACACACCTCATTAAACTCGAGCGAATTCAGTATCTTTGTCTCCGTATCGCGTTGGGATGTATGCCCTCAACGCATACCATGAGTCTCGAGGTTTTGGCAGGCCTACTCCCACTAAAAGATCGCTTCAATTTATTATCTCTTCGGTTCCTCATCCGGTGTAAGGTTATGAACCCATTGGTGATCGGAAATTTTGAGCAGCTGATCGAGCTAAATTTTCATTCTGGATTCATGAGCTCATATCATGAATTCGTCTCCATGCAGGTTGATCCTTCTTCGTATATTCCCAACCGTGTTTGTTTTCCTGACTACATCAATTCCTCTGTGCATTTTGATCTGTCCATGAAGCAGGATATCCATGGAACATCAGATTATCTTCGATCGAGGATCGTTCCAACGATCTTCGATGCAAAGTATGGGGATATCAATTGTGATAATATGTACTTTACTGATGGGTCCTCTATGAATGAGTCCACAGGATTTGGAGTGTTCAACGAATTTTTTAGCACCTCACACAGTCTTCAGAATCCTTGCTCAGTGTATATTGCTGAATTGGCAGCGATACACTGGGCGCTGGACAGCGTCGCCTCACGACCTGTTGAACACTATTACATTGTAACGGATAGTCTTAGCTCTGTCGAAGCTATCCGTTCAGTGAGGCCGGAAAAGCACTCGCCGTACTTCCTTGAGAGAATACGAGAAATTTTGAGTGCTTTATCCAGACGCTGTTATGTCATTACCTTTGTCTGGGTCCCTTCACATTGCTCAATTCTGGGTAATGAGAGGGCTGACTCATTAGCAAAGGTAGGTGCAATTGAAGGCGATATTTATCAGCGTCAAATCGCCTTCAATGAATTTTATTCTTTAGTCCGCAAAAATACCATAGTTAACTGGCAACGCAAATGGAACGAAGATGAATTGGGCCGGTGGCTCCACTCGATTATCCCTAAGGTTAGCCTCAAACCATGGTTCAAAAGTCTGGACTTGAGCCGGGACTTTATTCGCACCTTCTCCCGACTCATGTCCAATCACTGTTCGTTAGATGCGCTACTCTTTCGTATTAATCTTGCCGACAACAATCTTTGTGTTTGTGGCCAAGGTTACCACGACATCGAGCACGTTGTTTGGTCGTGCGAGCTGTATCTTGTCGCCAGATCGAATTTAGTAGTCACCCTTCGGGCCCGAGGAAGGCAGCCCAATGTGCCGGTGAGAGACGTGTTGGCTCGGTTAGACCTTGATTACATGTCCCAAATATATGTATTCCTTAAAGCTATCGATCTTCGTGTGTGATTGTCCTTATACCCTTAGTTTTTCCTTTTCCTTTTCCTTTGTGAGAGATCGGATCCCTTCTTAAGAATAAGATGAAATGTAAATACATATTAGATATAAGATAGGTTTAAGAATTGAGTGTGATGAGTGTGATTGAGAGTGTGAGTGTGATCAATGTCAACATATCCTCATATCCCCTCCTTTTCCTGAAGAAAATATGTCACCCTTCTAAACTCGAGTTGACCGCGAGTAATCGGTTTCCTATATTATTAACATTAGAATTAAGGAAAAATGTATATATATACTAGTAACAATACAGTAAGGAGTTCGGCTCCTTTAAACCTATGTAACTGAGCCTGTAAAAATAAACGATTTAAATAAAAAAAAAAAAAATAACCAACTTGCATCGACTAGAGACTTTAAATCTAGGAGGAACTCAAGTGTAGGCAAAAACTCCGTTGACTCTCTGATTGAAGATCAATGTATACAAAACATACAAGTGCACTACATTTAAGTAATAATTAAAAATATTAATTCATCTGATTTTTCCTGGTTTGGCAAGCTTATGCATAGGCTTGTACCACAGCGAATACCGGAAGGAATTTCTTTGTCGATAAATCCCCCGACCTGAACGTGACTCGAGCCCGAAGCTCCCGGCATTCTATGCATGACGCTAAGTACTTGATCATGGCAATTATTTAGGATGTTGAACCCCGTGTCGGTCCCTAGGGACTCACATTCAGTTTTTCGTTAGAAATATACTGGAGTCGTAAAATAAACTGCGTAAATTTCATAACCCGTGTAAAAACCTAACAAACAGTGAATTATTAGTTTAAAATGCAACCCATATTCTGATTCCATACAATTAACTGAATTTGTTTGCATGCTACAATCATGATATCTGTTTTTCCTTTTATTTCTCAGCTACTAATCAGTGATACAAAACAAACTTATTTCACATCAATTAGTACATTTTTTTTCGCGGTAGCTACGTGCGGCGTAATAAAAACCGCGTAAATTTCGAAATCCGCTTAGAAAAAAAATCGCGTAAATTCCTAAAACCGCGAAAAAGCGACTTCAGTGTACTTTGAAAAAAAAACTTCATTATATTGAACATTACCGAGAGAAAATGGAAACATAAATGGCTCGCAAACCGATTACATTGAAAGCTGGATGTTTAGAGAACCATACTATCGGAAATATCTCATCATTTCGATCGCATTTTAACATGATTTGTGTCACATGTGTAATACGCTATGTTTTGTTGAGTTACTCGCGTCTATCATGACACGAGACACTAAACCAGAGAGACACTAAAAAATTCCAAAACAAAATTTACGCCCTCGAACACCACTCCGCTCGATGTCGCGGTCAATTCACCCGCCCAAACCACCATTCGCCAAAAGTGTAAGTAACAAATGGCTGTTTGTTTACTTCGCTGGAATGTTGGGTTTCCCCATGAAAATCACTTGAGTCATCGGTTTTTGACGTTCAAGCTTTATTTGTTTCCCCCATCCGTTTGTGTTATGAATCTACACTTCGGCGCGTCAGTTGCTTTTATTTTTATATATTTGCTGCGCTTCCACCATAGGAGTTATCTCTCAACAAATTAATCGAAACTTTGAAATTGTCTGCACTTACCCCAACGCCGATATTATTTCTGCTCCATAGAATCTGGTTCTCTCTTCTGAGAACACACGTTCCCGACTGAGGTGGAAGAAAAGCTCGCCACCGTTAACGTATTGCATCACGAAGCATAGGCGATCCACAGTTTGGAACGAATATTTCAATGACTGAAATGACGAATGATATGCTGAATCAAACAAATGTTGATCTTTTAAGTAACCATACAAAAACGTACTATCAAGAACGGATGATTAGTCTTTTTCAACACCCTATTTTCTGCCATCGTATGGGCGACTTCATCCTTCTGCACGATGACTTCCTTTTTCAAAATCTTGATAGCGTAAAGTTTAGCGGTGGTCTTCTCACGACATAGGATGACCTTACCAAACGTTCCTTTTCCAAGAACTTTCAAGAACTCAAAATTCTCAAGGGTCTAGAATTAAATAATTTTAAACACAACAAGAAAGCAAATATTAAAGTTGAAAATTTACTGACCACTTTCTTTCTACCACTTATTTTGCCGGTGGATGTTCCCTGCACGGAGAACTTCTCTGTCAAAAGTTCATCTTCGGCGATGGATGCCATCTCCACATCCTCGTTCGAATGTGAGCCCGTTTGATAAGCCTCGGCTTCGGTCAATCTGTTGGCCACACTTCTAATCGCTTCGACCCACTCCTGGCGTTCTTTTTCTTCCTCGACGTGAAACATTCTTTCAATTACGGTTGTCCATTGGAGTCCTCGGATGATAAACGTAAACGGGCGGGGTCTATCGACGGACATAATCTGGCATCCCCTCACTGTGAAATTGTTAGACGGTTCCGCTTGGAAGGAGGCATCGGGTCGGTTCTTGTAACCAACAAGGGTGCCATCGTCTCGCAGTATGAAGTAACGCGAGCGCCAGTTTTTAATATGCTCACCACGTTTGTACAGCCAACCTTCCTTAACCACGTGGGCGGGTGTCGTCGGTTGCTGGGTGACACGAGTAGGCTGCGAGATTGGCACCGCCTGTGGTTGATTACTGTCCCCCGCTGAAGACATCGTAGTCTAGTTTTAGCGCGGTTTTGGTCGCAAGCCACCAAATTGCACTGGTAAAGTCACAATGTTGAGGTATGTCTGGTTTGATAGGCGATGTTGATTTGGGACACACAAGCGTGCACTTTCACCGGTCACCACAGACACATACACGTTGGCAAACTGCAATTTGTGATGCGATGAAAATCTGTCTCGTTTCAATCAACGGCTGGCTCTGGCGCTGTTGTTGTTGTTGTTTAGATCTGCAAAGTAAATATGGAAAATATTGTTTATTGAATCATCGCTTGACGTGAATCAATATATACGTAGCGGACAAAACCGGATTAGTACGTATGCAGTCGGTAAATACAAAACAAAATCCCTCTTCTTATCGAAGGGGGAGGACTTGCTTGGGGCTTTGAAATGATGTGTACTTCCAGTATGAGATTTTTACATAAAATCGTCGCGTTGGGTATTTATTATTTGAACAGTTTCGATACAGTATTCTAAATTTTTATGCAAGAATATAGAAAGTAATAATCTAATTTCGACATACAACGTTACATATCGAAAGACTTATACACACAGGGTGTTCGAGATAAATTTAACGGTTGGTTTGTATTAGGTTGGGGAAAAAGAAATCCATTATTTTTGCGTGAAATTCAAAAATTCATTTAAAAAGCGTCAGATTGTTTGATTTGGGTCAAATATGCACCGTTTTGTTGTATAATTTGTTATCATGTTGAAGCCTAATGGTGCCTCTCCTATAGAAATCTTAGTCTTTATTGGCGATAAACTCTCCGTGATTGACCTGAACCAGCGAAATTGTACAAAGAACATACTGAATGACGCTTGGGAGTGGCAAATAATTCTCATTGTGCAAGTTTCGGTAATTCGAGCTTCAAATAGTCAATAACGACGCAGGCCACGTCCTTACAGTCATCAGTGGACGGGTAGGAATGTTAGTATGATATTCGCCGCCCGAAAGTCAGAAGGGTCCCCTCTATAGCATGATTCCCTAGCGATTATCAAGGGAGAAATAGTTGTTAGTGGGGAGAGGTAAGAATCAGGTTTCACTGCGGTAAGTGATGTAATTCCATAAACACGAACCCTAAACCGATATATGTACACTACAGGATGACATAATCAGGACATCAAGAGGGTGTCCTGAGAAGGTAACTGAGAGAACCCTTTCAGTATAAATCGGACCAATATTATCTTTCCGATTTATCGTGCATGGTACACAGTAGATAGCCTTAAAAGGCATACCGAGGGAGCTCATTTCCAGAAAATCAAATCTATAATATTTTTTATAACAAATCTCGCGTAGTCTTCTTTCGGTTCATCATAAAGCGATAAAAAAAACTGCCAAAATATCACTGAAATAGCTGAACAAGTTCCGAAGAATAATGGTACAACCACGTCAATGGAACGGAGTAAACAAAACTTTCTCATGTTTTTAATATGATAATTCTCTCACGAGTAGCATAGGGCGCTTGCAGTGTGCATATGTATTAGTAATCTGTTGGGCAGGCAAAAATGATCGCTTATATGGATCGACAAGATTGAGAGCAATATTGGTCGGTGATTCGATTCTTGTTTTCGGAATGGAAATCGCGCTTGGATTCTGTATACGGTGACTTTTCCCTTTCGATGGCGACCGTCAAAAATTGGTTTAATGAGTTTCGACGAGGTCGCACATCGGTGCCCCGAAAACGGCTACCACAAAGGAAAACGTGACAAAAATCCACGATTTCGTATTGGCAGTCCGCCGATTGAGGGTGCGCGAGATAGCTGAAACAGTAGGCATCTCAAAAGACCGCGTGGGTCATATCCTGCATGAAACTTTGGGCATGAAAAAGCGAGGGGTGCTGCGTTTGCTCACACCGGACAACAAGCGCAACCGTGAGACCACTTCAGAGCAGTGTGTGACGCTGTTTAAGCACAATCCGAAGGAGTTTCTGCGTCGTTTCGTAACCGTCGACTAGAGATGTGCCATCCCCTCATGAGCTGTTCATCCGAATCGCTTCATCACAGTGAGCTGATCCGGATCGGCTCGCAATAAAAAAACGCAACTCATATCGGAGCTGTTGAGCTGTTGAGCTGCTGAGCTGAAAAGCTGTTGAACTGAAGAGCAGCTGAGCTGGTGAGCTGCTGAGTTGTTGAGCTGCTGAGCGGTTGAGCTGAAGAGCTGCTGAGCTGTGGAGTGGCAGAGCTGCAGAGAGTGTGAGTTGTGCGATGGGAAAGAATAATCTGTCTCCCGCTCTTCGTGATATGACGTCAGTTTGTTTTTGTTTGTTCCTCTTCATTCATTTAAGGTGACGGGATTGTGCTTCGTATTACGTTGTTGTGAAGCAAAAATGATAACGGATTTTCAGGTGGAATAAGCGAATGAAGGTAATGAATGAAAATTAGCTTGTCCGTATAAAACATGTACACGTGGTAATTGCGTCCCCTTTTTTGCAAGAGGTGGAAAAATATTTAGCAAAAATTGTTTTTGATATAATAATAAATCTAAACGTAATATAAGGAAATTTATATACAAAATTGTTATGTAATGATCAATACTACGAGTTTTAAATAATCAAATGACATAAAGTAATTTTTTATTCTACTTTTAACAATTTAATAATGATAATGCGACCTAATTTGATAGAGATTAATTTACTTTACTAAATGAATTTGCGTTGATGGCATTGAGCTTCGATTTAGGAGTTGATGAAGCGTGAATGATAATAATACACACACTTTGAATTAGGTTCTCCGTATCAAATTAGTAATCAATGTGAATGAAGAACACGTTATTTTCAGGTGATAATAAATTTCATATAAAAATATGTCTGAAGATAATTTTATATTATAATGGGAATATCGTAAAATTTATAGGTTAAGTTAGGGTCAGAACAACGTGCTTCAAGTATTTCAATAACGCCAAGTTGTAATATTCATTCAAATTTTAACAATTTGTAACTGCCTTCGGGCCGGCCAATCTGAGAGAGTAGTTTATCTCAAAAAAATTAATGTCGTTTCCAGATGTCGACACCGTACCGTTGTCATCGCGGATATCGCTACCAGATGTCAACGCTGTACATCTATCATCGCGGATTGCCTGAAATTATTCGCATATTTTTCTTGCCCATGGTTAGAGGTTAAAAAAGTTCGCTCGAGAGTTTTATTCAAAAAAGTTTTTTTAGCATTCTTTATTCGCTGAAAGCAAATATAGGCAAGTGAAATACTTCATGAGATGTAACTACATATCTTAAATAATCATATTATTCTTTCTTTTTTTAGATAAAAAAATAGACACATTTTTCTCAAACGCATCAAATAAGCGGTCATATTTTCGGTGCAAGAGTAGTTTCGTTTTCGTCTTGTGCCGTATATCGTATATAAAAGTGTGAGGATATTATTTATAATTCATAAATGCATTATGAAATAATTTTTCTAGTCTGAAAGGGAGGAATATACCTGAAGTACGATATTTTTCGTATTTTCGTTTGAAACAAGAAGGTTGTTACAAATTTTCAGAAAAAACAAGTTGTTATAAATTTTCATCACTCCAAACAGATTCAAATTTCATTTCAGTGAGAGACGCTGTGGTATCGTATTCCAATACATATTTGGACCATTTTTCGTTGGTTGCTTTTATAAATCTTTTCTGAAAAAGTATCTGAGAATGAATTCCATTTGAAATTAGTATCTTTTTTACTGAGCTTTGGTATTTCTTTCAGATTTTATCACCATGTCTACCAGAGGAAGACTAACGAAGGACGGTGGCAAAGCAAAATGTCGCTATTGCCACTCTTTGATTTCGACGTCGAACGGATCGACCGGTAATATGAAACGGCACTTAAAAGGAAAGCATCCATTCGTATTCTTTGAGCGAATTATGGCGACGGGGACCATTACTCCATCCTGTGGTAGTAACGAAGCAAGAGCGGCAGACGAAAGGGATAGTCTTCCAGATAGTCATCTGCAGACTGGAAATATATCTAGCTCCGGTACATGTGACATCGACAGAGACGTTCGCGAAACTTCTGGAAGAAGTTTGGCTTCACTGGGTTCGACGCCACAGACTTCCCAGATTCCGTCAATGACTAAGTTTATTGACGTCCACCGACCAATATCTATCCTTAAAAGCAGATCTCTAGACTCGCAGCTGTTGAAGATGATATGTATAAAATATCATCCGTTTTCGCTCGTAGGAGATGTTGAATTTAAAAAAAATATTCACATGCTTTGTCCAACGTATACCCTACCGAGCAGGCACTAACAAACAGCTTGTTGCCTGCTTCGCATAATGAGGTTCTAATAAAAATGAAAGAAGATTTACAACATACTACAGCGGTTAGCCTGACTAGTGATGGTTGGACCAACATAAATAATAAAAGTTTTAAAGCTTTGACGGCTCATTTCATAGATCGAAGTGGAGTCTTAAGATCTTATCTGCTTGAATGCTCTGAATTTGAGGAAAAACATACAGGTGAAAATATTGGTTCGTGGATAAAGCATGTTTTGAAATCATTCAACATTGACTTCAAAATAACCGCTATTGTTACGGATAACACTTCAAATATGAATACCGCAGCCTCTTTCTTGAATGTTCGACACTTAAATTGCTATGCTCACTCACTGAATTTAGTTGTTCAGAAATCAATCAATCAAGGTAGTAATTGAAAAAGTAGAACTCATTGTTCAATATTTAAAAAAAAGTTCTTCTGCATTATCGAAATTAATCGACATGCAGAAAACGTTGAATAAAGCAGCACTGCAGCTCAAGCAAGATGTTTCAACTCGTTGGAACTCGTCCTATGTCCGTATTACTTAATGAAGAAACAATAGTTTCTACCTTGGCTTTGCTGAACTCAACTATTGCTCTAGATAGTTCTGATTGGGAAGTAGTGGAACAGAGTGTAAATGTTTTGAGAACATTCTATGAGGTAACTGTTAAGATATCATCAGAACAAAATGTATCTCTTTCCAAAACATGTGTGTTGTACCGCATTATGTTGCGGAAAATGGGTACATTTTCAGAAGCTGCTCTCTCACAAAGTGTGAAGATATTAAGAAACGAACTTGTAGTAAGTCTACAGAAAAGATTTGGCTCAATAGAAGAGAGTGAATTAAGATCTCAAGCAGTTCTGTTAGACCCGCGTTTCAAGCAGCAAGCATTCGGAGATGATTATAAGTTTCAACATGCTTTTCAATCCGTTATAAGGAAATTACGACAAAGCAGAAGGGTAGAAGTAAATGAAACGCAGGGTGAACCAATGAATGATACCACAGAAACCGTTCAATCTTTATGGCAGGAATTCGAGGAGACTGTATTGATGATTCAGGGAAGGCAGGATCCATCATCAGCATCGATAGTAGAGCTAGATAAGTATCTTGCAGAGCCATATCTTGCCAGAAAAGATGATCCACTTGTATGGTGGAAAGCCAGAGAGCTAGTATATCCAAAACATTATGAGTTAGTAAGAAAACGTCTATGCATTCCGTCGACTTCTGTTCCTTGTGAAAGACTGTTTTCAAAGGCTGGCCAGATAGTAACAGAGAAGAGGAGTAGTTTATCACCGGAGCACATTTCACAGATTTTATTCCTTAACCATAATATGTAAACAGAAACGAATAGAGAAAATGAATAAAATAAATGATTATCTTACTATAAACGTTTAATTCTTTTTGTACTAAAATAACAGAAAAATCAGATAATTTATCTTGAATTTGAATATCAACAATCCGTCATTATGTTAATTAATGCTCTGCAAACTCCATGCTGCTTATTGTTTGGAAGTTCAAACAATCAACAACGACTTTTGTTTTTTCTAGCAATCATAATATTTGAAAGGCACCGTATGTCACCTCCCGAAGAACTACCTTTATAGCTATATTTTACAGCGATTTTTAAATAAAATTATGGGTGAAAAGACAGATATAAAATAATATATTATAGTAGGTTTTGGATTCTATTAAATTGTTATTTTAAATAACAACATCGACGATGCACGTTTCTTCTGATCCATTCTCATTACGAACATTCATAAGTCACGTTATAAAAACGGATAGAACATGAGAAAAAAACATATGGAATTAACATTATAATATAAAATATTTTTCTATATTAGAATGTATGGGAGTTTGCATACTATCACTAAAGCAAAGATACGTTCCTGATTCAATTGTGTAAACAACCGAAAAATTTTACTGAGCTGATGAGCTGTTCCAAACGATCAGCTCACTTGTATGAACTGAACGGCTCTGAGCCGCTCACCATGATGAGCTGATTTGCCCATATCTACCGTCGACAAAACATGGATCCACTGGTACGCACCAGAGACCAAGGAACAGTCGAAACAGTGGACTTCACCCGGCGAACGTGCTCCGAAGAAGACGAAAACTGCCCTATCGACCGGAATGGTGATGGCCACCGTTTTCTGGGATTCACAAGGTGTAATCTACATCGACTACCTGGAGAAGGGCAAAACGATCACAGGGCTCTACTATGCCGAATTATTGGGTCGATTCGACGCCGAATTGCAGAAAAAAACGGCCATCGCCACGGCCAAATTGGTCGAATTGCACTACGAACTGCTGCCCAATCCACCGTATTCTCCAGATTTGGCCCTGTGCGACTTTTTTTGTTTCTAAACTTGAAAAAGTCTCTCGCCGGGCAAAAATTTGAGTCGAATGAGGAGGTCATCGCCGCTACGGAAGCCTACTTTCCAGACCTCGAGCTTCCGGATCCGAGCACGACAGGACCCGACTAGATACAAGAATGTCGGACAACTATCCTGCAAAAATGGTGTTCATCGAGAATTTGATTGGTACGTGACATTGTAAAGATGTTATGCCAAAATATTTCTTCCAAAGAAGACTAGCCAATTGGCTTGAATCTGAAATGTCGAAGAAATTTTTGAGGGGAAAATTTTTTTTACGGGCCACCCTAAAATGGAATGGTCTTGTTCTAAGTTCTTTTGACCCAACATACATCGAAAAAATGTCCAATATTTTGTTCTAGAATGTCTGATCCTGAATATGAACGACCTGTCGTCTAACCTCTTGTTGACACAACGTCATATATGACTATGTGTTAAGTCAATCATTTGGCAGTGGAATCAAAATGTTTAAGCGAAGAGAGATGTCTGTCTAAGCGAACGAATTGATAGAAGTTAAGATGACTCTCTTTTTACAATTTCCTTCTTCTTCTTCTTTTGGCTTTAAGAGGGTTTAAACTTTTCAGTTCATTCGCCTCTATTTTTCAATTTTTCTTATTCTGCGCGCGCCACCATCGTTATGTGATTGGCAAACAGTGAGAAAGGAATCGTACGCTGACGCTTTCTTTCGCAAATCCTATGTGGAGCACAAGAGGACATGCACATTGTCGTATTTATACACAGCGGCGAGAGCACGTCTAAAGTCTATGCGTTGTTTGTGTTACTAATAAGTTGAAGATCGGCGGATTCGTCTTCAACATATCAGACCAATTGTTACCAATTACCAGAATGTACATGATAGTGGACTCGTAATTGTAACAAACTATGAACGAACACAAATGGCCCATCGTTCAGAACTCACATTCAATTTTACAGGAAAAAAAAACAATTGTGCACAGTGTCAATCCCTAACCTAGACAATACGAATACGCTGTGTCCTGACGATGAGATCGTAGCTTGCATGCGAATGTACAGAACTACCTTTCATTGCCAAGAAACTTTTGGAAAATGGAAACGTTTGAATAATATCGATGAATAGCATATAAAACTCACAACGAGATGAATTGAGAAATTATAAATAATCATCAGTTACATCGGACACAGATTTTTGCTGTTTATATCTTATAACAAGAATCATAAGGCTTAATCTAGAATTGAAAAAAACAAAAACAAAAATATACTTTTAATTTTGGGTGTGGATGAACGGAGCGGAGTATTTTGCCAAGTAACCAATGAATTTACGTGCACATTACACACACGTGTGTTTACTCGGCTTTCTGGCCATTGAACGGTATACTCGCATAAGCTTTTGTATATTTATACGATTTTCAGAAATAGTCCCATTGAATGGTCGCGTTCAATAGGGTAACACGGGGTGAGTTGGACATACGGGGTGATTTGGACCACCCCATTATCTCGAAAAGTACGGCTCAACTTGGTTTTTTTAATATGTCATCTTCTTTCATTAATGAACTGTATGTAACTAACGCAAAAAACTTTGGTAAAATTCGACAAGTGGAAGGAAATGGTAACATGAACACAGCGAGCACTTTGATTGTCAAAAAATGTGAATTTTCCGATCGTGGTTTTAAGGTTTTTCCCGTGGTTTTAAGGTTAAGAGGAACAATTTGATGCAGCGAAACTGTAAGTTTGATAACAATAAATTAAATTAATAGCATTTTTATTTTTGCATGTTGTGTGGGGTGACATGGACACGTTTTTGTGGGGTGAATTGGTCCTACAGGTTTGAGGCTTTTCTTTGGTCTAATTGATTCCAGATGCCGCTGAATTACAAAAAGAGGATGGGCAGATAACGTTGGGAGAAGGAGGAGCTTGAAAGAACAATGCAGGCCATCAAGAACGGATTTTCTTTGAACAAGCATCGAAAGTGTTTGAAAATACTCGAACAACAGTGAAAAAATCCATGCAGAATTCGAGATGATCTCAATCCAATTTTTCTGGTCTAGAATCTGGCCAAGATACCTGGTATCGATCCCAAAACACTGTTACTGATTGTAACATTATTCCAAAATTCTTTACATAAACATAAGTATGTTTTTTTCGATGAAACACACACTGGACCAAATCACCCCACAGACGGTCCAAATCACCCCGCATAAAATTTTAATGTCTAAAAATCGTCTATTTTATTTTATGATATATTTGGTAGTTTAAAGCTTGATATAATGATTAAACATTATTGATTGAGAGAAAACAAGTGTAGCTAAGTATACAATGTGACATTTTTTATTTAGACCGTATTGGTTTGGAAATATTAGGCGATTTGCTTAGGTGGGTCAAACGGTGTACACTAGAGTGACAATGAATGTATGGGAAAAAATCGACCCTAAAATTTCAAAAAACTACCCTATACAAAATGTTCCCCACCTCGAAAAAACACCCTATGCCAAATATAAGCTCGATCGGACTTAAGGGAGAGTGGCGCGAAGCGGTCAAAGTTTGAGTTATTTGAAAATCGAAAAATCACCCAAGAGGGCCGTAAAGGAAATCGGGGTTTTTGAAAAAAAAATTTGATGCCAAATGTCTTAAAATTGCATGAAACGTCAAGATCTAGTGTCATCTCGAAAAAAAAAATATCAAAAATTGACGCTCTGGGATTTAGTTTTTTTTCGGAATACGGAACGAAAAGTATGGTTCTTGGTGCCAATAAAAATAGTTATCTCGCTTTTTCATTCGGAACATGTTGCTTGCGAAATGTTGATTTGCACGATAATATACCCCATGCGAAATATTAGCTTATTCGAACTTTATTTATTAGTGTGGCAAACGTTAAAATTTGAGTTTTTTGAAAACCGAAAAATCAACGGAAATCGGGGTTTTCAAAAATTTGTTTTGATGCCAAATATCTTAAAATTGCCAAATATCTTAAAATTAGACGCACCACGCTAGATATGGGGTACAGACTAGGGGGGCGTTGCTGATTAATGGTCAGCTGCATCCCAATAGGAAGTATCCCGTGTCGAGCACACGTACAGAGCATCGAAGACTGCAACATACCAATTATGAGAACACTTGTAATACTAACCTCGAGCCAACCGCGAGTAATCGGTTTACATATTACTAACATAGTTGTAAGCAAACATTGTCGAAATATTGAACTCCCGGCCCCGTTAGGCTGACGCTATATGAGCCTTAATAAAAATATATATTTTGGATAAAAAAAAATCTTAAAATTGCATAAAACGTCGAGATTTACAGTTATCCCAAATAAATTTTTTTCAAAAGTCGTCTTTTCAGACGGAAAAACGATTAAGCGCCAAAAAAAGTTTTTTTTACGTAAATCTCGACGAGTAATGCAATTTTAAGACATTTGGCATCAACCTTTTTTTTAAAAAAAACCCCGATTTTCGGTGATTTTTGGTTTTTCAAAAAAAAAACCCAAATTTTAAAGTCTGTGACACTAATGACACACTGTGAAGTTCGAATGAGCTAATATTTTGCATAGGGCAAATCAACATTTCGCAGCGAGTTCCGAATGAAAAATCGAGATAACTATTTTTATTGGTACCCAAAACCGTACGTTTCGTCTCGTATTCCGAAAAAAAGTGTCGTTCCACTAGATCCTTTACTCTCCCCTTGGGTGATTTTAGGATTTTCAAAGAACTCAAACTTTGACCGCTTTGCCCCACTCTCCCTTAAGTCCGATTGAGCTGATATTTTGCATAGGGTGTTTTTTCGAGGTGGTGAACATTTTTATGGGGTAACTTTTTGAAACTAGAGATGACCATTTTCATTGGCACCCTAGTGTACACATATCGTCCGTTAATTAGATAGTGTTGTGTGAAGTGGCCCATTAACATGTCCTGCTGTTAGACACAATTGAATTTGATCCTGGCTCTTGAGTTTGTAAATTGGTTGATCCAATCAATTGCATTAAATATCAGGGGGAGTCCATTATTGGATAATTCGTCATCACTGAAAAAATCAACAATTTATATATTAATTTATCGTATACGACAACTTCAATAGTTTTTCGAGGATTTTCCCCCTAAATCTATATAAATAAAATTGGAAGGCCAAATGTATTGCTAAGCACAAAACTTGAAGAAGGAATGGTCCGATTTGAGCCATCTTCATTTTGTTGTATTTGTTTGGGCCCATAATTCAATATGACGGAGAGAAAAATCGAAAAATTTTCGGAAATCTCTGAAGGTTGGAAAATTCGGAAAAATTGAATTTCAATATATTTTACAATTACAGAGCGGACTCGATTATATACAGTCTCTGATTTCTTTCCACTGTATATAATTATATGTATATTGTTTTGCAACTAATCCTGTATATGGTCGGGGTTCTGCCAAAACGAACCAAGGGCCAAAAACATTATTTTGAGACATTTCAATTTGAAGTTTGGGCTCCCACTAACTGTGTCTGATCAAATCTATCATTTTTTCGCTCACGTGGTACAAACAGGATGTCAAACATAATACTCCCTTTCATGCTGTAAGCACACATCTTCTTCAATTCCTGATTCTGAACCTTTAGGGAAATGAATAGAACCAAAATTATGTTGTCGCTAGACACGCAAAACTTCATTCTTTTTGCAGCCAGTGCGAACCAAGTACATGCTAGCTATTAACACTTTGACGTCCGCTCGCTTCGTGAAAAAATATTCGCTTGGCGCCGGCCCCGCTAATTCGGATTATTTGGCTTGTCGCCGCCCGTTCTCGACATTATCGGTAAATTATAAATTGTTAAGTTTTACTAATCTCATCGTTAGTTTCCATAAGTTCTCAACCCTGTTCCCCTACTTTTATGAAATTATGAAGATATACATACGTAAATATTACAAACCTGTCCATATTCTCCCATTATATGTACATGCGGCTAATCATCGAAAAAATGTTCTACTTCTCGGTGGGTTTTAATTTTAGTAAAAACATTGAAAAACATTCGGCCGACTTATTCGAGAAACAGTATATTGAAATTCAAGAAAATGTATTTAAGTTTGAAGTAACATTAGTTTCGAAACTCTACTTATAAAAACATAAAACTTGTTGGCGTGTGTAAGTTATTGTTACCTAAACAAAACCCCAACAGAATTCAAACGATAGTAAAATGCTGTTACCAGTCACTGAGCTACTATGCGCACGTAACCACTGTGGTGTCGCCGGACGCCAAAGTGTTAACATTATTACACAACACATTAGTATTTTGTAACGGCTTTTGACTAATTTTATGAATGGTATCGGGTTGGAACTCCCAACCTCCAACTCCCAATCATCCAAGTAGACCGGCATGTGAGCACTCGCTAGATTGGCCAGGAACTGGGTATAGACCATAAAACCGATCGGAACCATTTGCAGAAGATTGGATTCCAAAAAAAGCTGGATGTATGGGTGCCACACGAGTTGACGCAAAAAATCTTTTAGATCGAATCAACGCCTGCGAAGCACTGCTGAAACGGAACGAACTCGACCCATTTTTGAAGAAGATGGTGACTGGTGATGAAAAGTGGATCACGTACGACAACCTGAAGCGAAAAAAGTCCTGGTCGAAGCGCGGTGAGCCGACCCAAACCATCGCCAAGCCCGGATTGACTGCCAGGAAGGTTTTACTGTGTGTTTGGTGGGATTGGAAGTGAATCATCCACTATGAGCTGCTCAACTATGGCCAGACCCTCAACTCGGTTCTCTACTGAGAGCAGCTTGACCGTTTGAAGCAGGCGATTGACCAGAAGCGGCCAGAAATGATCAATAGGAATGGTGTTGTTTTCCACCAGGCCAACGCCCGGCCTCACACATCTTTAGTGACCCGCCAGAAGCTACTGGAGCTCGGATGGGATGTCCTATTGCACCCACCGTATCCGGACCTGGCTCCAAGTGATAATCATCTCTTCCGGTACATGCAAAACGCTCTTGGTGATACTAAGTGCCTCAAAAGAGGCTTGCGAAAACTGTCTGTCTGAGTTTTTCGCAAATAAGGAGGGTTTTATAAGAGGGGGGAGGGATAATGAAGTTGCCTTCTAAATGGCAACAAGTTTGCGAACAAAACGGCGCATATTTGATTTAAATTGGATAATTTAAAGTATGTTAAATAAAGCGTTAAATTTCGATCAGAAATACGACATTTCTTTTTCCCCAACCCAATGTATATATTGACTCACTTTTGCTGATTTTGACAAAATAATATCTCAATAATTGAAAATAAATTGACTTGGGAATGCGTTACACCTGGTTCGTTGTGGTTGAACTCAATTTTGAAAAATGCAGATCAGCCCTCTTAACACGCTTCTACACTTCATGGCAGCCCTTTGGCTGTCTTAGTTACCAGATCCCGAAGACATCTGATTCCAGGAGCTGTCCGAAATAGAAAAATCTGTTAAAGATTCGGATCTGCCTTCTTGGAGAAAATGATCACTATCGTCCGATGCCATATTGTGGGTTTATGATTCGCTTTGGTTGAATTCAATTTCGTTTTTTTACAGTCTGCTACACAGAATTTTTGTTTTGGGGATGTTGTCAATTGCCCGAATAACAGGATCATTTTACTGTAAAAGGAGGCTCCAACGGCATAAAAGAAAGGGTTTTTTGCATCGAATCGTTACTGGCGATGAAAAGAGGGTCCATTCCGACAATCCTAAACGTCGGGCAACGTATGGATAACCCGGCCACGCATCAACATCGACGCCCGCGCGGAATATTCACGGCCAGAATGTTATGCTGTCTATTTGGTGGGACCAGCTGAGTGTGGTGTACTATGAAATGCTAAAACCGGATGAAACTACTACGGGGGACCTCTACCGACGACAATTGATGTGTTTGAGCCGTGCACTGAAGAAAAAACGGCCACAATACGAACAATGACACGATAAAGTTATTTTGCAGCAAGACAATACTCGGCCGCATGTCGCGAAACCGGTCAAAACATACTTGGAAACGCTGAAATGGGAGGTCCTATCCCACCCGCCGTATTCTCCAGACATTGCTCCGTCCGATTACTACCTTATTCGATTGATGCAACATTGATGTCTGGTTGACCAGCACTTCTCCAATTTTGATGAAGTCAAACTATGGATCGATTCGTGGTTAGCCGATTATTTCCGCAAAGGGAATTGCCAGAAAGATGGGAAAAAGTTATGACTAGCGATGCGCAATTCTTTGAATATTAAATTTGTACAATTTTTGCAGAATAAAGCATTAATTTTTGAAAAAACGAAGAAACTTACCCGGTACTCCTATTATATTGAAAATATTTTGAATACGCTATTAGTACCCTCTGAAAATTCCCCGAACTATGGCGGAAAAGTATCGTATTCAGGAGTGGGAAAAGAACTACACTCGACAAACAAATAGAAGAGCAGAATGCGACATCGAAAATTATGAGTGATTTTTGAAACACTGTAATTATGTTATAAAACAATGCATTCGTAAAACAACAACTGAACTTTTTATAGAATATTTTCAAGTTTGCAGTGGGCAGTCTCGGGCATCGATTTGCTGTGCTTTCATTATTTCATGAAATATTCCTAATTCAAAATTGAAGGATAATTTTTCATTCGATAGAGAATATCGCTGTAGAAAATAGTTCTACTGAAACTTTCTATGAATCAAATGGAAGCGAAATAATCAGGTTGATTGGTTTGTTATTTGGAATATATTTTTTAAATCTATAGAAACCTTAAAAGCAAACCAAAAACACTTTATCTTTTTTAGCCATGTCTTGTCAACAATTTCAAACAATTGTTTTGAAAGCAATTTTAAGGCTATTGAAACAAGTTTTTGGATCAAAAAGTAACACGTATATAACGCGTAGACATTTTATTTTTCGAATGAAGTGTTTATCATACCATTTCGTTCAGTTGTTTAGAAACTATTAACGCTCCAAATCTAGTTCTCTGGCGTAACGCTTTCGTTTTCGAAACTTTGAATTTACACTCCAGTATAGAAATGAAAGACAAAGTCCTACGTCAATAAGCATACTTCTGAAATAAATCTGTGAACGTTAATTAATTTTTTAGTATTGAATATGTATTTTATGTGATAGCAACACATTTTCTTGCAATTTTCTTTTCTTGGTAAATCGAAAGCTAAAATTGTGTCCGATAATGATTTTAAATCCATCTATTTTTATTCGATTGGCGTTGCTCAAGATCAATTGTGGAATTGTGTGTTTTATATTCGGATGCGGATTGTTCTACTGTATATTGCGCATTTCCGTGTTGGCAAACCAGATAGCCTGTATATCTTCGCAGATAATAGAAAAACTAAGTATTACAAGTATTTCACAATTAAACTCATATGAAACATATGCTTTGTTTTGCAACTCTGTGCATAGCAAAGCGTGGAGGCAGGGTACAGCTTATAATTATAATTTTGTACTTTGAAACAAAATAAACCTAAATGGGAATAAAATTTAATTCATGTGCAATTCAGTTATTTCCTCAATTATTCTAAAAAAATAAGGAAAAATGTCCACGTGGACAACTGAGGGAGGGGTATGTAAATGTCCACGCTTGTCCACGGAGGGGAAGGGGGATCCTAAAATCGTGCTTTTTCTGCCCACGTGGTATGTGGACAGCCCCAGATTGCAAATTAATGTATTTTTGGCGTAGAACTACGTCTTTCAGGAAGGGTGCCAAATCAGAAAACAGGTCACGTTTTTATGAAATAAAGTTAACGTTAATAACGAATATAAAAATATTTTTTTTTATGTTTGGCCATCAATACTCTATAACTTTTTCTAAGACACTATTTCGGTAGGGCTCATAGTTTTTGAGATTTAAAATATCAAAGATTTCTCTAAAATCGATACGCCTTTTTCGAAAGTTACACTTGAGTCAAAAAATTCCCAAATACTGCGGAAAACTCATATTTCCTAAAACTCAAACGGAATACAAACTTTCATTCGAATCACAAATACTCATGTTTTGTCATTTGTCGATTTCATTTGGAATTGCTCTATATAAATAAAAATGGAAGACCAAATGTGCAAAACTTGAAAGAAGGCATGGTCCGATCTGAGCCATCTACATTTTGTTGTGTTGGTCTCAGCCCATAATTCAATATAGCGGAGAGAGAAATCGTAAATTTTGCGGAAAACTCTGAAGAAAGGTCGGAACATTTGGAAAATTGAATTTCCATATGTTCGAAAATGACATCATGATAAGCGTTGTTGGTCCATTCGTTATTTTCGCTAACGAAATTTACCTTTGTTTAAGATGGAAATGGATTTTCAGGCGAAATAACGCACTCCTATATCTTCTATCTATATAAATAAAAATAGAAGGACAAATGTGTTGCTAAGCGCAAAACCCGAGGAAGGAATGGTCCGATTCGAGCCGTCTTTATTTTGTTATATTCGTCTCTTTTCGTAGATCAATATAGCGGAGAGAAAGAAAATTTTCGGAAAACTCTGAGGAAGGAAAATTTAATTCCCAATTATTTTACAATCACATCATGATCAGCGTTGTTAGTCCATTCGATATTTGCGCTTACGAAATTGATTTTTGTTCGAAAGCGGAAATGGATTTTCAGGTAAAATAACGCATTCCTATATTTTCTATCTACAGGCAAACCTTATTTGTGCGGAGTATAGGGACCGCACAAAAAATCGCATAAAAAATCGAGCGAAACTTCACCAGTAGTTTTAAAAAATCGTATTCGGTACACAATTTGAAAAAAAAAAACTAATTGGCCGATAACTTCGCCAAATATGCTTCTTTTCCAAAACCGTACAAAAAAATCGCACAAAAAACCACACAAAAGCAGGTTTTCCTGTATATAAATTGAAATGGAAGGCAAAAGCGCAAACCCCGAGGTAGGAATCGTCCAACTTATTTTGTAGTATTCGTTCACGAACGTTCGCTTAGTAAAAAAAAGTGAATGTTCGAGAGTATTTATATCAAAAAATCAATATTCGGCGAGACGAAGTTCGCAGGATCAGCTAGTATTAAATATAGATTGAACATGAAAAAACCGGACAGATGGAAAACACTGCCATTGAGCCTTTTTCAAAATTTCACTGAATCAAGCTAAGAGTATGTAGAATCACAGTAGGTTCTGATTTTCAGGATAAGATCATTTCCTCCCATCGTGGCGTTGGGATTAAATCCTGCACGCTCAAAACGAAAATTCCGTCTCCGTTCGAGTTATTAAATTTTCGAAACCCACAGTGTGTGATGTTCTGAACGGGAAATCCAAAACCAATGCGGTTCTTAGGAACCGACGTCGAACTTTTTGATAGGAAAGTGCTGACTGACTAAGACTGCCAGTTACAAAATAAGAAAATAAAAATATATATGATTTGTTTTCGGAGTTTCTACAATATGTGATTACTTTCTAGTCGAATTTCTGACTATTATCTATTAACCCCAGAGTTGGAAAACATGGAGTAAGTTGAAATACGTTGAGTTTTTACGAAAAAAAAGAATTTTCGGTTCAGTTTTAAAAATCATTTAATTATCAATATTTGTTTGCCTGACGTGCATTTCTGAAGATATTTTGATGTAGGATTACGTCTTTCGGGGACATATGTTGGGAGTACAAATTGGAAAACGAAAATCGATCGCATTGTGAAAATGTTCAATTTCAAACGCTTATTACTCAATCATTTCATTATGGATTTATGAGATTTTTGCGTTAATCGATTTGGGCACTCCATAACAATACAAAACATTGAATAAAATAATATAAATCATGCAATTACCCCTTGAACGGAAATTACGAGTCCAGCTCGTCATAGACAAATTGAATCTCAACGAATGGAAATCATGCGTTCTGATTAGTCGATTTGCAAAAGCAGCCTTTGCTCTAACATCCAGTGCATCTGCACTCTGTAGAGATTAGAAAACGGGAATGTACAGGGTTTTCCAACTTTAAATTCCGAAAGTAAATTGAAATAAACCCACTTAGAATTCGAATTTCGATGAAACTTTTATTTCAAATTAAAGTTTGGTTTATGCCATTATGTGTGAAATACAACATCATTCAAATGTCCACCTAGGGCTTCCTCGCACACCTTGATCCGCAACAGGTAATTTTCGATACATATGGGGCGGTATCTCGGTCATAACTTCACGAATGTTGTCTTTCAAATGTTCAAGAGTTTGCGGAGAGTTGGCATAGACACGGTCTTTCGCATAACCCCACAAAAAAAAGTCTAGCGGGTTCAAATCGCTTGATCTGGACGCCCAATTGGCATCACCAAAACGCGAAATTATGCGTCCCTCAAATTTCGTTCGCAATATGACCATGTTCGGTCGTGTTGTGTGGCACGTGGCGCCGTCCTGCTGAAACTACATGTGATCCGTATCCATATCTTCAATTTGTGGCAAAAAAAAATCGGTTAACATGCGGCCATAGCGCTCACCATTCACAGTTACCATCTCGCCGTCCTCATTTTCAAAGAAATACGACCCGATGACTCCACCAGACCATAATGCGCACCAAACAGTGACTTTTGGCGGATGCAATGGCCTCTCAACAATCACGTGTGGATTTTCTGAGCCCCATATACGGAAATTTTCAACAATAAAACAAAAATTGAACGGAAAAATATATATCCATAATTCGAAGATGATTGAGTGAGGGGGTTCAAAAAAAAATTGTGCCATGTCGTACAAGATTCCAGTACTTCCGGTTCTCAGAAACAAACAAATCGAACAGATTCTGAATCAGTAAAGATGCCACTATCGCATGAACCTCAGACAGGTGAAAAACGTGTTTTTTGATAAAATGCCGGAAATTTGAAGAAAAAAAATGCTTTTTTAAACATTTTTTTTAAGTTTCATGATTTAAAAAAAAAAGTAAAGCTACGAAATTATGATTTTTTATAGGTTCATGCGATAGAAAGATACATACAGATTGTATTCATATAAACATAGAGATATTACTTACTTACTTGAGATATCGTGTAAGCCAATTTGAATGTTTCGAGAAAAACGCGTTTGAAGTTAATTGTTATGGCCGTACTAGATAAGATATCGCATCACTAAAATGGCTATAATTTGGTAAATAATGAGATTTTCGAAAAGTCTCTTCTATGGTATATTATTAAAAGTCTGAATTAGAGAAATGTGAAAAAAAAATTATTTTTTTCAAATTTCTAGACTAGAATACCCTCTTAAAGAACGCAACATTGTGCTAATTTCAAATCCGACCGGATTCCGGAATAAGGGTTTATTTTACCGACAAACACTTGAAGGGACTTATCTCAATCTGCGAATCGTTTCATAAACGCGACGAAAATACATATTTGTAGCGAATTGTAAAGGGCAAATCATTTACAAGAATGTTAATGTTAATCTTAGCAAGTGAATGGAATCCCGAAGCAGGTTTTCGCTTGAAGAAAGTTAGGACTGGGAGAAAATCTGTATCATGAGCTTCTACCAAGCAACTAGTTTCGATGAATTCCAACAAGTACTTCTAGCAGCTGAACGTATGAAAATCAACGATTCAGAACGCTTCTAGGGCTCTTCTAAAACTCCACCCAGATATTCCATCTTCAGATTATTAACTGTTAAGATTCTTGTAAGAACTTCAACTTACTGCATAGCAAAAGTTCTGAGAGGATGTAATTCTCAAGTTGCATGAAGGATGCTGAAATATTCAGGAAAAAACGGTGCACCTATGATCGAAAAGATGTATGCCTACAAAAATATCCTTTTGGTTTTTTCCTTACAATCGGCACGAATTTTTCAGGACAATATTTAGCTTGATTTAAGAATTAAGGGTTGTAGGTCAACGGAATCATCGATCACGATGATACTGCAGATGTTTTGTTTTTACTAGGTTCATTATAGCCATCAGGCACTACCGAACCTTTAAAAGCGAAAGTCATTGATGTTTAGCCAAGAAAATTCTGTTTTCAAACAAAGTGCATGATTTCATTATCAAAAAGGCAGCCAGGTTTAATAAAAATACTCGAGAATAAGCTTACAAAGGATATTTTAAAATGGATATGGAGATAACGTAAATGGAATTCGGAAGAAAATAATGAGCTCCCAATAATGAAAAAAAAATCGAATATTTCAAGACAAATCGTTACCATTGATAAGGATTTTTATCAATAAACATATGGAATAGAAAATAGAAACAAACTTGAAATGAAATTTAAGCGAAAAAATAGAATTCCTTGATTTTTTCCTCAAAACCAGAGGAATGTCCACGTGCACAACAGGGGGAGGGGTATAAGGAATGTCCACACTTGTCCTCGGAGGGGGAGGGGGGTGTCTAAAATCATGCTTTTTCTGTCAACGTGGTATGTGGACAGCCCCTAAGAAGACTAACGTTTCTGAGACAGCACAATTTTGTCATTCAATTTATTACTCAATTGTGAATACCGATGACGAATAACACATCCTAATTGTATATTGAATGCCAAAACTAAGGCACATAACCATGAGCAATCCTGATGGTCAAATGAAGCTGTTTCATAAAACAAACAGATGATATAACAATATGAAATGTGTTGCGTTCTATTCATTAACATTACTGCTGATTTCGAAATATTTGTAAACAGTAGGCAATAGATGCTAATGCTACCATACACGGATTCGATATGTATCAATTTTGCTACCATTACCTTAGGTGTTTTAATTCTCAGTAAATATTGATATAAGTTCCGGCAACACTGTAACCACCGAATGTGTGTTTTACCTTTTTTTCTGAACGATGTGGTTCCGAATTAATACATACAGATTTCAGCAACTGTCTAGAATTATTTTTTTATCAATTCAGTTCCGCTATCCAATGCTGCAGCATATAATTTGACAAAATTCGGACGCGACATGACGAATGGTTAATCTAATGCGTATTTGACTTTTATATATTTATTGAGGATACTCACTGTGAGATGATGTATTTCCATTCACAAACTCGTTGCGATTCTGCTACAAACAATACAACATACAACACACACCAACCATCGGGTAAAGTTCACAAAACACACAGAATAACGAAAGAAAAAAAATATTCCAGAATAGGATAGAATATCAACACACGAATAGGCTATCCTCACTCAAGACGACATTATCTTTTCCTATGTTGGCTTTTCTTATTGTTGTTACACGATGAACTACCAACGAATTTACCAAATGAAGATTAGAAAAGAATAATAATCACTACGAACGTCCGTGGAGACTTTTTAGGGGAGTTTTATTTTACTCGTATCCTAGAAGACGAGCAGGAAATCGAGAAAATGCGTTTTGCTTCTTATACTTCTACGCAATTGTAGCGAATGATGACGACTCCTCCGATCACCACAAACACACAACATTGAATCAGTCTGGGTCTCTTCGCCGAATCCGTGAACTTCAAAGTTTCTACATTCTTATCTGTGCTATCCGATTAGATAATGAAGAAACACTTCGGACGTATCGAATATCGCGACGTAATCCAAAATTGCACTGAAAACGTTTTTTACTTTCGCATTGATAGGACTCGATAAAATATCTATGCTCTATGATCACGGATGAGTTTTACTCCTTGCGTGTGCGTACGCATGCGATGTTTTAGCTGTCAATAGCGAACATTTCTGAAGGGCTCATACTTGATTTAATTTATTAAGTGATGCCAGATGTGGGGATACGTGAAAAATCGACTTTTTTGTCATTTGACATTCATTTGACGGAAACATAGAGAAGATAATCTAAAAGATGTAGAGTTTGTATTTTTTTTGGAAAAATCAAACATTGACCGGAAATCTTGGAAATAAGGTCAATCAATCGTTTTCTCAGTGCCATTTACTTACCTTTTGCTTAGTACAGTAGTCGGCCCACTTCAGTAGAACTGCATTTTAGCTGGGCCGCTTTGGTAAGATTCTTAACCACGTTTGGTCATAAACTGCGCAACTGAAGCCATTTTCGTCAGTAGCTTTATTATTATTATTATTATTTATTTATTTTTAGACTCATTAGAATTTTAGCCACACACATTTCTTTAGTTTAGGCACCACACACAGAATTTAGCATAAAGCCATTACATGTTCAAATTATTAATTGTAAATTGCACAATAGCCATTTAGGCGTAAAAGTATTCCTTCTGTTTCTTTGTTCAGCGAATTTTTTTCTTCAATAACGATTTTTATTCGTCAACCAATCATAGCAAAGCGCGAAATCCCCCATGACAGTGCGAAAAAAGATAGAACTCTTCAAGATTTTGATGCGAAAATCGCGTTGCTTTGACAGGAGACGCCACATACATCAGACAGGTGGAACAAGATATGCTAGATGGGAGGAATGATATATCGAAATAAATTTTCAGCTTTATACATATGAACCGCTTCAATAAGCCAGCTAAGTCGATCACCTATTGCAAGCATATTGCTGCATAATCATAATTATTTTTACACATTTTTGTTAACACGTTGAGCCTCGACCGAAATAGGGGACCGACAATGAAGTTTTCGTCTGGCCCGTATCGGCCCCAGCGAAACAATAGTGGGCTTTTCTAAATATCATTTTGTAACTTTGTTGTTGTCGTTTCCAATATCGACACTATCCGAACGAGAGGTCTGCTGTCAGTCGGTGAGATCGGCGCAAAAAATACGGACATTTCAGTGTCAGTCCCCAGGGAACGACGTGGGGCTTAACGTGTTAATATCCTATTCAATTAGCTAGTTTTTCAATTATTAATTATCTGGAATACTTGCATTCACACATCTAACGATATAAATTCCCTCCCAGGCTGGGCGATCTACGGAATTTGCGTTCGCTCACTCTGCGTAACAATCAGCTCGTCTAACTGCCGCGGAATCTCACCGTGCTGCAGCTGATATTCCTCAACATCAGCTGCAACAAGTCACTACCCTGCCAGTGGAACTTCGACACATAAGTTCGTATACCTCAGAGCTTTGCGTTCGAAGTTTCGTCCACGTGTTCAAGTATCTAGAAACAGTGGCAGCCAAAAAGGAGAAATCGAATAATGATCTCGATAGGCACGCTACCCTACGGAGGTCGACGCTCTCGTCGAAAAATTTCTCCGGAAGTCTGTTGAACGGTACCCGGAACAGACGTACTCCCTTCGATTCTGAATACAGCACAAGCGATGGAGGTTGCGATAGTAAGCGTTAGTCCCAGAACGATCCGCACGATAGTAGTGGCACGTATTCGCATAAATGGTCGCTCATTCCAATCCACATAGGCTTCAGTGGGAAACCACCACCAGCTTCAGTTGCACCAACAGCAGCAACATTTTTCTGTTGTCATCTGCAGGTGCAAATGGTCTTTCAGTTCTGCTCAGTGATGAGAGCCACGGTGGTGGTGGCATAATAGGTTCGCTTGAGGAAAAGTTCAAGAAAGGCATCGCGCTGCAGGATCAGCTCGAGCGAAAGAAGCTGAATAAAATAAGTAATATGATCGCATTCGGAAGAGTCCAAGTATCAACTAACCTATTCGTTCATTCGTAGAGTCGATATTTCTCCAGAATATTATTTGACTCTTGAAAGTGTCAAGTCCGATGAGAAGATGCGAACGCTAGGAATTATCCAACCTTACAGGTATACCTGATCCATTCAAATTGTATCTCATAACATATTTCAATATTTCTCGTACAGGAAATATAAGAAAGCGTCAGCAGTTTAATCAGTTTGATATCTACCTACCTAAAGAGCATCAAATCCAAACACGCATCACGCTTCGATCAACAATTCCCACGCTTGCCGCGTTCCACCTGGCTGTTCCACGTTTCTCATTCTGAAAGTAATAAAGCATTGATAAAACTCTTAAATAGTTTTGAGAGAGAAATCCACCGTACATGACTATTCGAATTAAAATAATGAGACTTGGTAGTAAACAATAAGTTCACTGGAATTTCTTTATTATCTAACAAACATGAAATTATTTTTCGCGACTATTGCTGGAATTCATGAGCTTAGCTCGATCTGGTTCTATAGTTCGTCCAGTTCGAAAATCTCTTTTAATGAGTTGATTGATTAATCAACTTTTTTAGAAAAATGTATACCTTCTCTTTTTGCCAGCATTTGTGTCAGAAAACAACTGATAGCATCGATTCAATAATAATGATCAACACTGGTGTTACAACCCCTCGGTTTTCTGTCGCTCCTCAGATATCTGTGCCCACAAACAAAGCCGCGCGCCCATGCTTGTATTCGCGTTGACAGTGCGACGGTAGTGCCTCCTGGTGTTGGCAGGTGTTGGCTTCTCATTAGGGGGCAAAACATAAACAAACCGCCATCGAAAATATACAAATTTGATACAGTGATTACCATTGTAATTCTTTGATTGTGTCGTCTGCTGGTTTTAGGAATCTTTAAACAGCTTTCAAACAGCATATTACGGTGAATAACGAATATTCTGGCCTCATTCAGCGTTTGTAGGAGGCAGAAAAAATAGGCGCATCTGGAGGACTGAGATTTTAGGGTAATTTCTTTAATAAAATTATGAATGAAACTTGAAAAGAAATGAAGTGCTGTTATATTAAACAGTTCTGTCAATTCATTGTCTTTAATAATAAAGCGAAAAACATTACGATACAATTCATTTGCAGTGCAGTGCTTCGTGGAGAAAATGGCCGAGTGGAAGCAAAGTGAACCTTGCAACGAGCCTTGTGATGAAAATATCGGGATTCAATCTATAACACCGCATTCTAGTAAAGTGGTTTGTATAGTTCCTGGATGTCGTACACGGAATGGCCAAGGATATTCATTCCACAACTTTCCCCCGAAGGCGGATAGAAAACGGTATAAGGTTTGGTTGACAAAATTGCGACTGAATTATGAGCCATCTCCGTCGTCGAAAGCTTGCAGCTTACATTTTAGCATTACAAACTTTGTTGTTCCTAGTAAGTAGTGTTTTTCTGTTGCATTCTAAAATACTAATGTCTAATATTTTATTCTAGCTGCGAGAAGGCTTACTGAACGGATGATTTTAAAAAGAACAGCCATACCAGACATCAACTTACCTAAACCAATTTGTAACACAGTGAGAGAAATAGCAGCTAAAAATCGCGCAGAACGAGCAGCCAGGCGGAATGAATTTAAACCAGATCTGAATCATTATATGGAGGACAGCCAAATGTCGATCTGTGATGATACTGAGGACGCAATAGACATTATTACAGCACCGGACTTTGAGCAAGCAGCTGTTATTACATCACCGGACTTTGTGCAAGCAGCTGTTATTACATCACCGGACTTTGTGGAAGCAGCTGTTCAGGTGGACACGCTTGATTTGGATAAACTTTTTATCGGTCGTCGTAGAACTATGTCTGTCCACTTTAAAACCGATTCGGAGTTGAACTCCTGGACAGGGTTAGCTTCCCTCAAAATGTTGGATACCATCGTTGAGGGCTTATGTTCGTTGGCCGCGTATAAGAAGCGATCGCACTCTACCGTTCCTGTAGAAGAGGAAGTGCTTGTAGTGTTTGTGAAAATGAAAACGAATATATCGTTCTCTTGCATGAGTGCTCTGTTTAACTTACATTACCAGACTATTTCTCAGGTGTTTTACCGGACAGTTCCATTGTTGAAGATGATGTGCACTCCATTAGTACCATGGCCAACACAAGAAGAAGTTAATCGCAATATGCCACACTATTTCCGACCATATTATACTGACGTTATCGCTGTACTCGATTGCACTGAAATGCCAATTAAAAAACCAAAATGTCTCCACTGCAGGATCAACGCATATTCGCATTATAAAGGACGTGAGACTGCGAAGTACTTGATTGCAGTTACTCCAGGAGGAACAATATGCTATATAAGTCATGGATATGGCGGGAAGGCTTCGGATAAGCAAATAGTTACTGCGGAAAAATTGCTCGAAAAATTTAAAATTGGTGAAGCAGTGATGACCGATAAAGGTTTCAGCATAGATACTGAATGTAAAGCCCTCGGAGTGAAGCTTGTGCGACCACCATTTCTAACGGCTCCTCGATATCAGCTGAGTACAATGGATGCTCGTGTAAATGTTTCTATAGCCGCGTCAAGAGTACATGTGGAACGAGCTATACAACGCATAAAAATTTTCGAAATATTCAACAACAAACTCGATACACGTTTTCTTCCTATATTGGATGATTTAATATACATTGCCTGTGGAATTGTCAATATTTCGAAGCCAATTCTGTCAAACGAACGATTTTAGAATTAGAATGTTTTTATTAATAATACTTTAGAATACATATATTAAACAGACGAATATAGATATTTCAAAAAAAACATTAAAATAAACCTCCTTCAGCACTGCTACCATCGTTCTAACATAATCTGGATCGAATTGAACTTCCTGAACATAGCATTTATCATCATATTCTGAATAGATTATAAAATCTGCTACTCTACATTTTGTTATGAACATAGTTAGTTGCAACTGTGCGTAATATTGATGATTTTTTTTCAAAACATTTAATCTTGTAAAATAGGGAAGAAAATCAATTAAATCACTCAATGATTTATTTTCCCCTTCTTTTGGACACTTAATTTCTATTATTCTCCCTTCGTTTATAACAATTCCGTCAGGAGAACATCCCAGCCATGAAATATGTGGGGGTATTACGAAACCACAACTCCAAACGTTTTTTCTGTAGTCTCGCTCATATGCTGCTATGGCTTTTGATTCGCATCGGATCCCATGTACGATTGCTGGTGTTGAAAGATGTTTCGGTGTCACCATACTCAGGATTTTACTTTTCCAATTTTTGTTCTTGTCGGGTTGATTTGTGTAGTATGTATACACAGAGTATGCACTGGATGAAGTGATGCGCCGGCTTCGTTCTTTTTTCCATTGCGATGATACTCTTTGTTCTATAGTTCTTGTACATATTTTCAAAGACTCGTATTCCGATACTTTCACATTAAATTCGAAATGAAGTTGCAGATCCTTTTCTAACGGACCTATAAATTCCATTATTTCACGATCGATCATCGTGAAGTTATCAGGATGAAACGATCTTCTCAGGAAGGATTTAAGTAGACTGCAAGTCATATTTTCTTCAATAGAAATTAACGAATCAATGGATTCTGTAGAATGACTTTGCACATCTATATCGAGAAATGTATTCAGAACATCAGATTCATCATTTTTGTCAATATTTTTCATATCTCGTCCTTTCTTTTCGTATGCCAGACCGCTTTCAGGGAATCCTAATAATTAATAATTAAAATTTTATTTTAAAAAATCGATCAATAAATTGGAAGCAAACCTTTCACGAAAAGCTGAAGAATGTTGGTACCCTCATCGTGAGTCAAACCCGCCGGCGAGGCAGCTTCAGTCGTATCTTTTGTATTCGTCATTTTTTTGCAGAATGCGGTCAATGGTGTTGTCTTGTACATATCGTCAGCAACTTTTTCTGCAATTTTACCCCACTTTTGTTGCAAATCTGTTACTGTAAGCAATGGAACTGAAGGGAACCTAAAAATAGAAAAATTGATTTTTGCCATTTGTATTCAAGAAAATCACAAAAAACACATTAGAAGATGTTTTAAAACGGCCATTATGTGTTTGCATTTTCCCATTCCAGCTTTGCACGAACACTGAAAAGGCCACTTTTCACAGGAAGGTCTGGTGCGGATGGAAATTTTGTGTGGATCAGCTCTAGGTGATGATGACTTCAAACAAGTCAAGTCAAACAAGACAAGAAGCAAGTGGTTAGCTTGAAACACCCGTTCACCTTCGACTATCAACCTGCTTCCTCCTCCGACGTATTGAAAAATATCGGCAAGCTGCAAATTTACCGTCATCATCGAAGAGTTTATCGCATTGGATGCCTGTTTAAGAAAGAAATATTAAAGGTTTTCATTAGCTTTTCATTGCATTAGAAATATTCGGGAACTATTTTTTGTTCAAATCGCACTAAAGTAACTAAAGATTTTTACCACAGATTCAGGAAGAAACCTCGAAACATCGATTTTCATTCATAATTTTGATTCGAAACGAGATATGAAATTCCAATTCGCAAATCATACTAGTTTTTGAATATTAATTATGGACGAACAATACAAGTACGATTTGCACGAATGGTGAAAAAAGATTATGCATATGGTATATGATATTTTCTTACTCACCATTTTTGCAGAAAGCTATAGAATCTCAAGATAACTTTGAACAAAAATTATAGTTTTTCTCACTGCGTTTGTTTACGTTTCACCCCCTAATTTGAAATGTCAAACTCAATGCCGTCAACGCGGATACTGACAGAAGTATAGGCGACACGGCTTAGGGTCGGTTTAGACTAGTGATATATTCATGTGAAGAAATATGATGAGATTTATAGAAATCGCATCCAAGACGGGTCTATGGTACTAGGCGAGGCCGTTTCGTCATGAGGTTGGTTAGGGGAGCGGTATATGAAAACAGTACGGAAGAGAGCAGAAGGGGAATTATTTCCTTAAAGCGTGAAAGAGACAGACTGATCACGAGCAAACTTGGGCACAAGCGTATTGTGTTTTGTTTACAAACAAAACACAGTAGATTTCCAATATGGCTGAAGAGTGATTTTAGCAAGTTGGCCCACCTTAGGATATACTTCTACGCGCCTTGATCGCATCAACCGTTTACACTAGCGTGAACTTCTATAATGAATATATTCATATTTTCGGTGAATTTATTCACTTAAAGTAGAACTGCATCCAACTCACCAGTGAGAAATTCACAAGCGTTTACATATGCTGAATTTATTCAAGTTATATATACCTCGAATAAGTGTATCATATTTATTATCACCCGTTTACACCTATTTTCACGTGAATAAATCTATCTATAGCTATAGATCTCCCTAATGTAAACCCGCCATTACAGAGACAAGGCTAGTTCTTTAGCGAGTAAACATTTTTTTTGATCACGTCATCCGAATTGTCAGTGTAAACAGTCGCCAGTTGTATTTTGTTTTCCGACTTACGCGTAAATGTTCTTGAAATGAAAAATCGAAAATGGTTCAATGCGCTGTGAGCGGGTGTATAAATTATGAAAATGACATTATCGGACCAAAAAAGAGATTCTTTCGCTTTCCGAAAAACCGAGAATTATGTTTTTTGTGGATAAATGTTTTATCAAATTATTCATGGTGTTAAATATAATCAACTATATTATCAACGCACAAACTTACAAAGCACGAAAAATAAAAAATAAGAACACATTGTTTACTTCAACGACTCAGATGACGTCACTAAAAAATGACTGATCCGGAGCTAAGTGGTGCGGACTCAATCCACTTCATTCTCAAGCAAATTCTTGCATGTTTTCAAGCGATTTCTTGCAATAAATTCTCAGACCACCAGAGATGCCAGATTTACAAATATGTTTGTAAATTTACAACATAATTATATTTTAGTAATTATTGATTGTAGTCGTTTTTTATTTTTTTTATGACTTTGGACTAGAGGGCGCTATATATTTTCATATTTTTTCTTGAAAGCTGAGGATTTTTTACACAACATATCTCGATATCAGGGTTGCTATTTTTTCGTTTTTTAGATATGATTTTAAAAAAAAATCATTTTTCCTCATTTGTCCAAAAATAACTTTCTGCAAAAAATCATAACATTTGAACTACTGAACCGATTTAGATGATCGATATATTAAATTGAAGCCAATAAGCAAAACTCACACTTGCGGGAAGATTGGATTCTAGTAGCATAGGTCTAGTTTAGTCACATATGAATATTGATCGAAGACTTAAAACATGTTAAATTTACAAAATTCTAACTTAAAAACAATAATTATAGCATCTCTGATATCGAGATATGTTAAGTAAATACTCCTCAGCTTTCCATAAAAAAATATAAAAAAATATAGCGCTCCTATCTTTAACCGAGAAAACTATGAAAAACTAACTCAATCCATAATTACAAAAACAAAATTCAATTTTTTCGCAAAAGTAATATTTTTTAAAAAAATATATCTCGTAAGCTTCAATTTGATATGTCGATGATATGAATCGGTCCAATAGTTCGAAAGTTATGACTTTTTGTAGTGGGAAAAATGGGGAAAAATTGTTTTTCGAACCATCGATTAGTTTTGCAAAATCATATTTCAAAAACGAAAAAAATAGCATCTCTGATATCGAGATATTTTATGCAAAAGTTCTCAGCTTTCAATCCATATTAAAAATAGGATCCATATTATATGCAAGTTAAATATTTCTCAATTAAAGCTCATTGGCTTAAATTTGATATGTCGATCATCTAAATCGGTTGAGTGGTTCGAAAGTTATAAATTTTTGAAAAAAGTCATTTTGGGAAAAAGTGGAAAAAATGATTTTTGGGATCACCCTAAAATGGAAATGGGCACCCTAATGACAAATTAAAAAAATACGAGTTTAATGTTTTGCGATAAAGAACAAAATTACCACTTTTGACGAAGAGCTGAGAACCACTATATTAGTTTGGCATGGAATGGCTGTATATATATATACAGAATACAATCTTACGTGCATCGTGATGTACAAAGTATTAATGAATAAGTGAAAATTAACGTTAAAAGACATTTCTATAGATCTGTACACTTTTACAGACTTTTCCACATTTTTAACAGACATTCACATGTTTTTACAGACTTTTTTTAAAAATCATCTGGCAGCTCTTCCTTCCACTTTTTATCGAATATTTCCAAATCGCAGGAGTAAACATTTACGTGACTCTGACTTTGTTTGTTTTTATTACGTTCGGAAAAACGTTATGACAAAGAGAGGGGACATTAAAAATGCGTTGCTCAGTGAAAGGCTGAGATGGTCTTTTAGAGATGCAATGGTTAATTAAACAATTGACGGAAAAATGTAGTTCGTTCATTTTATAATTTTACTTATTTTTGCCCTTGACAACAATACCTCTTTTATAGTGTTGATTATCATAAGAAAAATAACTCTCCTGATCGTTGGATCTCTTTTGACATTTCAATTGGATCTTTTTTGACAGCCGTTTTGATTCAGTCCGCACTACCTAGATCCGGAGTAGCTTGTAGCCTTGTAAGCCGTGTATACACTGGAGGAAAACATTAGTAAATGGAGCTACCAAATCTTTAGTAGTTGAAACATTGGTAAAATGTACGCATTTTTTGTACATATTACCAAAACTTTGTAAAACGGATGTCTTATGTAATACACATCCCTACACTGAGAGGAAAATTTAGTAAATATGACGAATTTTTTGGTACATGTTACCAATTCTCTAGTCATTTTCTACCCTACTAATCATTGGTACATGTTACAAAAAAAGAATGGTAGGCACATATGTCAAACAAACTACAAATTGTTGGTCCAACATTGGTGCAATAACAGTGAAAATTTTGCTTCATATTTCAAAATTTTTTATAATTATTTTTAATTTAAAAAATTGTATTTGATTGCGTTTAATTCTACATACTTAGAATACATTATACTAATAACTTCTAACTTCTATAAACAACATCAATAATTCTCGTTGGAATCATTCTAACAACTGCGTACAAGAGGCAAATTTTCCTCTTCCTGCTGCATCGCTCTGATTTGCATTAGCTGATTAACAGACTGACGGTAGAATTAGCACGTTTCATCCGTATTTTGTTCTCTCGTGTCCCTATGAAGAAAAGAAATACATATGTTAATGATATTAAATATTATGTATGTTCACCTTAAGTTTTTTACGGTCGATGATGTGTTGAAGAAAGATTCCAATCTTAGCGACAAACTCGCCGTTACCTTCAATCCCATAGCTTGGATGGTTTTTGTTAAACAAGTATTACGAGTCTGGGATCATGCCAGCTGTAAAGATAAGGAAAAAGGTCAATAGTGTTGTAATGTACAGAATATAACTGATGTTTATCCTTGGCGGGAATATGAAAATAGTTTCCCGACCGAGGTGACTGATGTAATGATGTAAAAAAAACGAATACTTATCTCCGATTTGTTTATGATGAATGATTGAACTGCATATAATTTTAAGGCCAACTAAAAAAGAAAAAAATGGTATTAGGTCAATTATGTTAATATGGATCAAAATTTCTTGTGATATTTTCCCCGCCGAAAAGATGAAACAAATTCTCGGGGGAGATGAATACATAATTGAATTCAATAAAAACAAAGTGCTTACCTCCGAATCGCTTCGTCTCCAAAAGACAAAAGACAAAGTGCGCACATCACAGTTGTTAGGTATGACGATAAAAACAAACTTACTAATGGTATGAAGTAAAATATACGAATTCCTGGTAGGATCATTCATTGCGTCTGACATCTTTTTTACGCAATTTTAGTAATATTTACAAAAAATGTGTATATTTTACCAATGTTTTCGCTACTAAAGATTTGGTAGCTGCTTTTACTAAACTATTTCTCCAGTGTACTCAAGATTCGTACATTTTACTTCATAGCATGTGTAACCTTGATTGTTTTCATTTCTAGGAACTGTAATGTGCGTACTTCGCAGTCGTCGTTCCTCTTGAGGAAACAAAGCTATTCGGAGGTAAGGTTTTTTTGGTTTTTATTAGATTCAAATATATGTAACTTTTGTTTCTCTTCGGCGAAAACAAATTCTCGACCACAAAGATATCGAGAACTTGTTTTCGCTGCGGGAAAACAAAAGTTCAATTCGTTGTATTGAAATCTTAATAGACGGAATCTTATAAAAATAAACTTCAACACAATCCTTTCCCTTTTAATTTTCAGCTTCTAACCTTGGATTAAAATTGCACAGTTGACTGGTGGAAAATTCAATGTATATTAGACTGATCATGTGCAACACAAAGAAATCTCAGGTAATCACATATGTTTCATCACAAACCCATATTTATAACTAACCATAATCATACATCAGGAAACGGGAGAGCAAATAATGCGGATGAAATGTACTGCGATCTGGTCCCATCAACTGCCAACTAATCAGTTGTTCCTGTCCTAAAGGATGAAAATGTGCAACAGGAAAAGAAGCAAAACCTTGATGAGTGAGAGTTTGAAAAAACATATGAGATTGATTCGGTCAAGGCTGCGATTAAATCTGTCTATTTGCACGAGCAATGTTTAGATGTAGAATGTAGGATGTAGGAAATTACTGTGTAAAAGATAATGTACACTGAGAGCAAAATTTAGTAAATATGACGAATTTTTTGGTATATGCCACCAATTCTCTAGTCATTTTCTACCCTACTAATCATTGGTACATGTTACGAAAGAAAAATGGTAGGAAAAAATGTCAAACAAACTGCGATTTGTTGGTCCAACATTGGTTGAATATCAGTGAAAATGTTGCTTCTCATTTGTGATGAATACCTATCAGGGATTATGAAAATATTTTTTAATAATTATTTTTAATTCAAAAAATGTATTTGATTACATTTAACTCCACATACTTAGAATACATTATACTAATAACATATAACTTATTCTATAAACAGTATCAATTATTCTACAATATAAAAATTATCATTGTGAATAACAATAACAGTACTTAATAACATCAATTATTCTATGAGCAGCGTACAAGGGGAAAATTACTATCGCAGCCTCAACCACATCAATTTCATATGCATTTCCAAAGTCTCGAGTACTCGAAAAAGTTTCCGTTCCTCTTCCTGCTGCATCGCTCTGATTTGCATTATTTAGGGACGGAGATAGCTGATTAACAAAGTGTCGGTAGCACAGCGTTTCATCCGTATTTTGTTCTCTCGTGTCCCCATGAACAAAGGAAAAACATATGTTAATAATATTAAATATGTATACATGTAATGAAACATAACATCAACAAAATGCTCACCTCCGAATATCTATCTTCGTCTCCAAAAGAGAAATGGCAATTGCAAAGTGCGCGCTTCACAGCTGTTACCCTTAGAAAAATCCTCGGTCGAAAACTACTAAATACATTTGGTAATGCAAAATTAGTAGAATGTACAATTTTTTTGTACATATTGTCAACAAACCCGCATCACTACCAGAGATTAGTATATTTTACTCGATAACATTAGTAAGCTTGGATATTGTCATATCTGAAAATTGGTGAGAAAAGCGCGTATTAACCATTTTCATTGTTCCCATAAGGCAATACGGAGGTATAATAAGGATATAATTCTGATACGTGCATTTTCGGCGAGAAAATGTAGCCGATATTGGGCTTCCGAATCATGGTTCTGCTTGACATATGTGTTTATTAGTACGGTCGAAAATGACTATAGATTGGTAGTATTTACAAAAAGAAAACGTTATATCTACTAATTATTTCTCTCAGTGTAGGTATGACAAAACAAACAAGGTTACTAATGGTATGAAGTAACATATACGAATCCTTGGTAAGAACGTTCATTGCGTCTGACACCACTTTTACGCGATTTTGGTAATATTTACAAAAAAAATGTATATTTTACCAATGTTTTGGCTACTAAAGATTTGGTAGCTGCTTTTACTAAACTATTTCTCCAGTGTATGATTGAAGACAGCTTTATAAATAAGAATTAATTATCAACAACATAATGTCATTATCCCTTATCATTATCTCTTACAAATAAAAAAACAACGTTTTCACACTGGAGAAATTGTTTAGTAAAAGCAGCTACCAAATCTTTAGTAGCCAAAACATTGGTAAATTATACAAATGTTTTGTAAATATTACCAAAATTGCGTAAAAGCGATGTCAGACGCAATGAACGTTCCTACCAGAGATTCGTAGATTTTACTTCATACCATTAGTAACTTTGTTATTTTGTCATACCTAACATCTGTGATGTGCGCACTTTGCAAATCGCCATTTCTATTTTGGAGATGAAGCGATTCGGAGGTAAGCATTTTTTTGATGTTACGTTTCATTACATATATACATATTTAATATTATTAACATATGTATTTCTTTTCTTCATAGAGACACGAGAGAACAAAATGCGGATGAAACGTGCTGGTGCTACCGACACTCCCTACATAATGCTAACTAGGGGCTGTCCACATACCACGTGGACAACTTTAGGGGGGGTAGGGGTTACGAGAATGTCCACGCTTGTCCACGGTGAGGGGGGAGGGGGTTTTGATACTGTCCACGTGGACACG
Source organism: Toxorhynchites rutilus septentrionalis (assembly GCF_029784135.1). Lineage (NCBI taxonomy): Eukaryota > Metazoa > Arthropoda > Insecta > Diptera > Culicidae > Toxorhynchites > Toxorhynchites rutilus. Next base: position 248,353,574 of record NC_073746.1, read on the forward strand.
TTAAGTATTTTTTAAAGTAAAACATTCAAGTTAGTAGTCAAAATTGAATGAGATATGTTTTGTATATACACGATTTTCTGAACTTCACGCACGTCCTGAGTACTCAGTATTCATCAATAAAAATACTGAGCTGCCTGAGAGTGCTGCTCGGTCAAACATCCATATTTTTTCATCTGACTGAACCTATTTCCTGAAATGTATATTCTGAAAGTAACGCACATGAACTAGGATCCAATTTATTCCAATCGGTAATAGAGGGCCATTAAATCCGCCAGGATGAAGACACCCAATAACAAAAAAAAAGTTGGATTTTTGTAGTACAGTGGAACCTCGATTATCCACGAGCGGATGATCCGCGGTGCGGTTTATCCGTGGAAGTGAGTTCCATAGTAATTCTATGGACTTTCCCGGAATTGATCAGTGAGTGATAGGCTTTTGCTATTTTGTTTTGGTTCTGGCTTTTACATTAATTGACCCCTGGTGTGTACGACTTTACAGATGCATAGTTTAATGATGCCTGTATTCATAAAACTTAGTTATCATGCCGAAATATTTTTTTTGTGTTCGAATCTCATTTTTAGTAATTTATTACGTTATCCGCGATTTTCGTAATCCGCGGAGGCCTTGCCGCACTATTCCGCAGATAATCGGGGTTCTACTATATTCACGACTTAAGTGCGGGTTGAATTCAGCTTTTGCTCTTGATGACAAAACTGTTTTTTTTCGAGAACTCCCAAGGATTTCTGAACATTGAAACGAACAACAATTTCTTCCATGAGTGTACGGGCCGTATCTCTGGAGATCTATTTCTTGCAATGATGTTGTTCTTCATTGATGTCTGGTAATTTTTGTAATGCGCTTCTTTTGAGTTGTCTGGAAAGTTCATGCTGCTACTGTTGATTAATTAAAAGACAAGATTAATCTTTCATGCACATGAATTAGTAGATTCGCTACACATGTCGAAAATCACCGAAATCACAGAAACAAAACATCACGAAAAACATGCATGCAACATGCAAACATGCAACACTGCGTGGACTACATATTAACCCATATTACGGAACCCGATCGGATTTGACATATCGCAATCCGACGAAATAAACTTTTGCATTCCGCATTTCAAGGTTGCAACATTTGTACAATCCGATAGGATCTGACTCGATCAGATTAAGGGGGATAGAGACCGAATTTCGGACGTTTCTTCGAGCTCCGAAAAAGTAAAACAAAGAATATTTTTACCATCCATTATATCACTATTCGTTTATCTATCTTTCAACAATAAAACGAAAATTGAACGAAAAAAAATATATCCATAATTAGAAGCTGATCAAGTGAGGGGGTTCAAAAAAAAGTTTTGCCATGGCGTACAAGATTCCAGCACTTTAGGTTCTCGAACAAATCGAACAGATTCTGAATCAGTAAAGATGCCACTATCGCATGAACCTCGGACAAGTCAAAAACGTGTTTTTTGATAAAATGGCGGTAATTTGAAGAAAAAAAATGCTGTTTAAAACATTTTTTCAAGTTTCTTGATTTTTTTAAAATAGTAAAGTTACAAAATCATGATTTTTTATAGGTTCATGCGATAGAAAGATACATACAGATTGTATTCATATAAACATAGATCGGATAAGTAGAACTTGAGATATCGTGTAGGCCAGTTTGAAAAAAACATGTTTCGAGAAAAACGCGTTTGAAGTTAATTGTTATGGCCGTACTAGATAAGATATCGCATCACTAAAATGGCTATAACTTGGTAAATAATGAGATTTTCGAAAAGGCTCTCCTATGGTATATTCTTAAATGTCTGAATTAGAGAAATATGAAGAAAAGAAATTGATTTTTTCAAAATTCTAGACTAGAATACCCTCTTAAAGAACGCAACATTGTGCTAATTTCAAATCCGACCGGATTCCGGAATAAGGGTTTATTTTACCGAAAAACACTTGAAAGGACTTATCTCAATCTGCGATTCGTTTCATAAACGCGACAAAAATACATATTTGTAACGAATTGGAAAGGGCAAATCATTTACAAGAATGTTGAGTTAAAAAAATCTTAGCAAGTGAATGGAACCCCGAAGCAGGTTTTCGCTTGAAGAAAGTTATGGCTGGGTCTGGTAGGACTGGAAGAAAATCTGTATCATGAGCATCTACCAAGCAACTAGTTTCGATGAATTCCAACAAGTACTGCTAGCAGCTGAACGTTTGAAAATCAACGATCCAGAACGCTTCTAGGGCACTTCTAAAACTCCACCCGCCTTACACACCAGATTGCATCTTCAGATTCTTAACTGTTAAGATTCTTGTAAGAACTTCAACTTACTGCATAGCATAAGTTCTGAGAGGATGGAATTCTCAAGTTGCATGAAGGATGCTGAAATACTCAGTTAAAAACGGTGCATCTATGATCGAAAAAATGTATGTCTACAAAAGTATGCTTTTGGTTTTTTCCTTAGAATCGGCACCAATTTTTCAGGACAATATTTAGCATGATTTAACAATTATGAGTTGTAGGTCAACGGAATCATCGATTACGATGATATTGCAGATGTTTTGTTTTTACTAGGTTCATTATAGCCATCAGGCACTACCGAACCTGTAAAAGCGAAAGTCATTGTTGTTTAGACGAGAAAATTCTGTTTTCAAACAAAGTGCTTGATTTCATTGTCTGATTTTTTGAAAACTCAAACAGCCAGCCAGCTTTAATAAAAATCCTCGAGAATAAGCTCACAATCGATATTTTAAAATGGATATGGAGATAACGTAAATAGAATTCGGAAAAAAATAATGAGCTCCCGGACAATGTTGAAAAAAATCGAAGATTTCAAGACAAATCGTTACCATTGGTAAGGCTATAATTTTTATCAATATACATATGGAATAGAAAATAGAAACAAACCTGAAATGAAATTTAAGCGAAAAAAATAGAATTTCTTGATTTTTTCCTTAAAACCGGAGGAATGTCCACGTGGACAACAGGGGGAGGGGTATAAGAAATGTCCACGCTTGTCCACGGAGGGGGAGGGGGGTGTCTAAAATCATGCTTTTTCTGTCCACGTGGTATGTGGACAGCCCCCTAGAGCGATGCAACAGGAAGATGAACGGGAACTTTCCTCGTGTACGCTGCTCATAGAATAAGTTATATATTATTATTATAATGTATTCTAAGTATGTGGAGTTAAATGTAATCAAATAGAATTTTTCAAATTAAAAATAATTTTTAAAAAACATTTTTACTATCCCTGATGATTATCTCTCACAAATGAGAAGCAAAATTTTCACTGATATTGTACCAATGTTGGACCAACAAATCGTAGTTTGTTTGACGTTTGTGCCTACCATTTTTCTTTCGTAATATGTACCAATGATTAGTAGGGTAGAAAATGACTAAAGGCTGATTTAGACGGTGCCAGTCAACGCGCTAGTAGAAGAATCCAATCACTAGAGTCTAGTTATTAGAGCCATGTAAACACCCGGCTTCAGTTACTTGCGCAAGTATCGCACAAGTAATTGGCCACGCCAGCGAATAGAAATTTTTCTAGATACTGGCGCCAATAGATAAATGACAATTTCTTCCAAACAGTGCGTCATATTAGACATTTGTGTGAAGTCGAAATGCCAGGCAGTTTCAGTGGTGCCATATATTTATTTGTACTGGAAGGGAAAAATCTTTTACGGCTATGGTGAAGACAATTATTAAACGGTGTTATTTGGCTTGCTCTGTAATTTGTATGTTTGTATGTTTGTAACATGTTTGTTTGTTGGTCCAACATTGTTGGTCCAACATTGGTACAATATCAGTGAAAATTTTGTTTCTCATTTGTGAGAGATAATCATCAGGGATAGTAAAAATGTTTTTTAAAAATTATTTTTAATTTGAAAAATTCTATTTGATTGCATTTAACTCCACATACTTAGAATACATTATAATAATAATATATAACTTATTCTATGAGCAGCGTACACGAGGAAAGTTCCCGTTCATCTTCCTGTTGCATCGCTCTAGGGGGCTGTCCACATACCACGTGGACAGAAAAAGCATGATTTTAGACACCCCCCTCCCCCTCCGTGGACAAGCGTGGACATTTCTTATACCCCTCCCCCTGTTGTCCACGTGGACATTCCTCCGGTTTTAAGGAAAAAATCAAGAAATTCTATTTTTTTCGCTTAAATTTCATTTCAGGTTTGTTTCTATTTTCTATTCCATATGTATATTGATAAAAATTATAGCCTTACCAATGGTAACGATTTGTCTTGAAATCTTCGATTTTTTTCAACATTGTCCGGGAGCTCATTATTTTTTTCCGAATTCTATTTACGTTATCTCCATATCCATTTTAAAATATCGATTGTGAGCTTATTCTCGAGGATTTTTATTAAAGCTGGCTGGCTGTTTGAGTTTTCAAAAAATCAGACAATGAAATCAAGCACTTTGTTTGAAAACAGAATTTTCTCGTCTAAACAACAATGACTTTCGCTTTTACAGGTTCGGTAGTGCCTGATGGCTATAATGAACCTAGTAAAAACAAAACATCTGCAATATCATCGTAATCGATGATTCCGTTGACCTACAACTCATAATTGTTAAATCATGCTAAATATTGTCCTGAAAAATTGGTGCCGATTCTAAGGAAAAAACCAAAAGCATACTTTTGTAGACATACATTTTTTTACCACATTAAAAGAAATTTAACCCCCTTCCTGTTGACCGATTGGTCTGAAATTTGGAACACACCTTTATCTCTGCAGTCATTATAAAACTGGGTATTTCATTATTTTAAAAATCCAAGATGGCGGCTGCTACAAAATGGCGGATCACATATTTTCTCTAAACCCTATCAATATAGGTATCAAATGAAAGGGCTTGGCTAGTAGAACACAATTATACATGAGGAATGCAAATTCAAAATGGCCGCCACCACAGAATGGCGGATTACATATTTTCTCAAAATCCCATCAACATGGGTATCAAATGAAAGGGCTTGACTAGTAGAACACAGTTATTCATGAGAAATGCAAATCCAAAATGGCCGCCACCACAAAATGACGGATCACATATTTTCTTAAAATCCTATCAATATTGGTATCAAATGAATGGACTTGACTAGTAGAACACAGTTATCCATGAGAAATGCAAATCCAAAATGACCGCCACCACAAAATAACGGATCACATATTTTCTTAAAACCCTATCAATATGGGTATCAAATGAAAGGGCTTGACTAGTAGAACACAGTTATTCATGAGAAATGCAAATCCAAAATGGCCGCCACCACAAAATGACGGATCACATATTTTCTTAAAACCCTATCAATATGGGTATCGAATGAATGGACTTGACTAGTAGAACACAGTTATCCATGAGAAATGCAAATTCAAAATGGCCGCCACCACAGAATGGCGGATTACATATTTTCTCAAAATCCCATCAACATGGCAATCAAATGAAAGAGCTTAACTAGTAGAACACAGTTATTCATGAGAAATACAAATCCAAAATGGCCGCCACCACAAAATGACTGATCACATATTTACTTAAAACCCTATCAATATGGGTATCAAATGAATGGACTTGACTAGTAGAACACAGTTATCCATGAGAAATGCAAATTCAAAATGGCCGCCACCACAGAATGGCGGATTACATATTTTCTCAAAATCCCATCAACATGGGTATCAAATGAAAGGGCTTGACTAGTAGAACACAGTTATTCATGAGAAATGCAAATCCGAAATGGCCGCCATCACAAAATGACGGATCACATATTTTCTCAAAACCCTTTTAATATGGGTATCAAATGAAAGGGCTTGACTAGTAGAACACAGTTATTCATGAGAAATGCAAATCCAAGATGGTGGCCACTACAAAATGACGGATTACATATTTTCTCAGAACCCCATCAATATGGGTATCAAATGAAAGGGCTTGACTAGTAGAACACAGTTATTCATGAAAAATGCAAATCCAGAAAGGCCGTCACCACAAAACGGTGGTTCACATATTTTCTCAAAACCCTTCAATATGGGTATCAAATGAAAGGGCTTGACTAGTAGAATACAATTATTTATGAAAAATGCAAATCTAAAATGGCCGCCACTACAAAATGGTGGATTACATTATTTCAGAAATTTATGGAAAATTATGAAAAATGCAAATCCAAAATGACCGCCATCATAAAATGGCGCCATGTTTTTCTCAAAGCCCATCAATATGGGTATCAAATGAAGATGCTCGACTGTTAGAACACAGTAGATCATGAAAAATCCCAACAAACATCGAAACATACTTTTAATTCTACTGTCATTATAAAACTGCGTATTCCATGTTCATAGAAAATTTAATTTGGCCGCCGCTAAAAAATGGCTGAATGGCTTGACTTGGAGAATACACTACACTATGAACAACATAATTTCGAAAAGGTCACCGCCATAAAATGGTCCACTATGTATTTTTTGCAATCCCCTCAATATTAGTATCAAATGAAATGATTTCACTAATAGAATACAGTACACCATCGAAATATTCCGAAGAAAGTAAGGTAAGAAACAAAAATTTAAAAAACACAATTTTTTTAATGGTTTTAATGTAGAGAAACTAGGAAATAAAATAAGTAAATTATCACATCCGTTCTTTCATTGATCTAGGGCAATGATGAGATTAAAATAACATCGTGGAGTATATGATGAAACAACTAACTGTGGATAATGGAAATCCAACGTTTATTTCTTACCTAATTTTCTTCGGAATATTCTCATGATGTATTGTATTCTATTAGTCAAATCATTTTATTTTATACCGATATTGAGGGAATTGCGAAAAATACATAGTCGACCATTTAGTGACGGCGACCTTTTTGAATTTATGTTGTTTATTATGTTTCGTGTTCTTCATGCCAAGTCATTCAGCCATTTTTAGCGAAGGCCAAAATAAATTTTTCAAGGTCATAGAATACGTAGTTTGATAATGGCAGTAGAATTAAAAGTACGTTCCATATTTCAGATCAATCAGTCAATAAGAACGGGGCAATTTTCTATTAATATGGGACAACCCTACAAACATTCAAACATACATACAAACAGGTCAAGCTGAATGAAACCATTTAAAAAGTAATTAGTTGTTTGGGGACTGCGGTCATTTTGGATTTGCATTTTTCATAAATTACTGTCTTCTACTAGTCAATCCCTATCATTTGATATACATATTGATGGGGTTCTGATAAAATGTGTAATCCACCATTTTGTAGTGGTCGCCATCTTGGATTTGCATTTCTCATGTATAACTGTGTTCTACTAGTTAAGTTCTTTTATCGGATACCCATATTGATGGGGTTTTGAGACAACGTGTAATCAGTCATTTTGAGATGGCGGCCATTTTTGATTCGCATTTTTCATAAATAACTGTGTTCTACTAGTCAATCCCTTTCATTTGATATCTATATTGATCGGGTTTAAAGAAAATATGTAATCCGCCATTTTGTGGTGACGGCCGTTTTAGATTCGCATTTTTCATAAATAACTGTCAATCACTTTCATTTGATATCCACATTGATCGGGTTTAAAGAAAATATGTAATCCGCCATTTTATGGTGGCGGCCATTTTGGATTTGCATTTCTCATGAATAACTGTGTTCTACTAGTCAAGCCCTTTCATTTGATACCCATATTGATGGGGTTTTGAGAAAATATGTAATCCGTCATTTTGTGGTGGCGGCCATTTTGGATTTGCATTTCTCATGAATAACTGTGTTTTACTAGTCAAGCCCTTTCATTTGATACCCATATTAATGGGGTTTTGAGAAAATATGTAATCCGTCATTTTGTGGTGGCGACCATTTTGGATTTGCATTCCTCATGAATAATTATGTTCTACTAGTCAAGCCCTTTCATTTGATACCCATATTGAAGGAGTTTGGGAGAATATGTAATCCGCCATTTTGTAGCGGCAGCCATCTTGGAGTTTTAAAATCATGGAATTCCCAGTTTTATAATGACTGCAGAGATCAAGGTGTGTTCCAAATTTCAGATCAATCGGTCAACAGGAAGGGGCTCAAATTTCTATCGATGTGGTAATGCGCTACAGACACACATGTTACAAACATACAAATTACAGGGCAAGCTAAATAAAACCGTTTAAAAACAGTTCCTATCGGTGCTTTATGAGAAAAATATGTGTTCTTACTGTACAGAACAAAACAAAAAAAAACTGAAAAAATATACCTTTCCGGATAAATCTGTACATTTGCCAACACTGGATGGTTCGACGGTACCAAGGCGCTTATATCAATGTATAACAGGTGAAGCAACATCATCACTTCAATAAGAAGGGGATTACGGTTTGTAGAGCGGGGGTTGTTTGTTTTGTTATTGCTAGGATACGCCATTTTTGCATTTTCACATGCGAGAGTAGTGGTTATGAGAATGAAATTCTACAAAATCATACTTTCTTTTTCACATAAATTCGCGAAACCCGAACATAGTAGGCATCGTTCGAATAAGCGTCGTAGCAGTTTGTAGAGAGCCGCCGGCAGCGTTCTGATGCTATTTGTAAACAATACCGACAGCATTTCCAATATGGCTGAAACTGCATTTCATATGATTGTTTCACCTGGTACATATAGAGGCGCCTTGGACGGTACAAGGAATATCAAATTCAATTCCCTCAACGTATACATGGAAGAATCTCCATTCGCGTTGACGGCATTGTGCTTCATGTGTTCGATTTGTGAAGCGAAAATGATAATAGACAATGAAATCATGGAAATATCAGGAAATTTATATAAAAACAGCTGATGAAGGTTCAGTACGACGTGTTTTAATTAGTAAATTAACAAGAAGTAAAATTTTTAATTCAAATTTTGACAATTTAAAACTGCCTCCGGACCTACAAAACCGATAAAGATTAATTTGCCTCCCAAAATGGTTATCGCCACCAGATGTCGCCACTGTCATTCGTCATCGAGGATAAAGTGACAGCCAAGCTGTTCAGTTGCTGAAAATGTGTATAAACGCACAGCACCAGTCAACTGGTGATCTAAATATGGCGTGCCGTTGACGTTCAAGTAACTGGCGCCAATTACTGGTCAATGTGTAAATCAGCTATAACGAATTGGTAACATTTACGAAAAAAATCGTCATATATACTAAATTTTCCTCTCAGTGTAGGCGAATAATAATCTATTGATTATCATAGAAAAAGGTGATTGCCATGCATACAACGTGCTATGAACTATATCTAAATTGGAAAATTTCTAAAGTAGTTATAAAATAAGAATAATTATCTATGACTACTGTAATAACACAGTAAGAGAATTGAATTAAAATCTTATGTCTATTAATAAAAATTCAATATCCTATTCTACATTAAAAACTAAACTAAAGCTAACATTTGAGCTTAACCTTTAACTGTTATCTTCTACGAATCGGATTAAAGGTAGAGGTGAATAGTCCTAAAATAATAGCTGAAGTGTGCTAATCAAGATATTTATTTATATATTTGGAATATCGGAACATCTCTTTCTTATCCATCGGCGAAAAGTAACAACTGGACATCCTGATGTATCCTTGTTAGGTCGTCTACAATCTTGATCCACTTGCTTGCTTGAATCAACTTCCTTCTTAGTTCCAGCCACGTCGGTTTGCAATCCCAATGCATCGTATATTATTTCCCGACTTAAATCCAGAAAACTTTCCACAAGGTCCATCAATAAATCCCTCGCAACGTCCCGTTTCCATTTCGGTATGGAAACTACGCCAATACGAATAATCAGTCTTGCCAACAGATTTGATTGTATCACACTTTCCCGTAACTTTCGAAGAAATTCATAATAATCGAGTGTTATTTGTGATCAGACCAATCGCACCGCTTGCCGTGGCAAATAGCAAACACCAATGTTTTGCATCACGAGCGAACCGTGGCAGAATACATTCACCATATCACCGAGATGGAATTGAGGAACCTCTGGCATTTGCTATCGTTCGTCGTCCGTTGTTGTGAAGTACAAAAATTATGATAAACAGAGCTACGGAATCCCTGCTTACCTATCTTTTAGACAAACAAATAGATAGTAGCTGTTGTCCACCCAAGGAACGCATCGTCATCTAATGGCGGGTTTACATTAGGGAGATCTATAGCTATAGATGGATTTATTCACGTGAAATAGGTGTAAACGGGTAAGAATAAATATGATACACTTATTCGAGGTATATATAACATGAATAAATTCAGCATATGTAAACGCTTGTGAATTTCTCACTGGTGAGAAATCACTAAAGTTGGATGCAGTTCTACTTCAGGTGAATAAATTCACCGAAGATATGAATATATTCATTATAGAAGTTCACGCTAGTGTAAACGGTTCATGCGATTTCTATAAATCTCATCATATTTCTTCATATGAATATATCACTAGTCTAAACCCACCCTAATATTGCTACTGCTGTCATCCAATTTCGTTGATAATCGCGAGCGATCTCCTCACAACTACCTTCCATTTGCTTGTAATGCATCAGGGTGATAGATAGCATCAAATCACCCACCAAAATGAAGTTGCCTGTTCAAAAAAGAACATCTAGTTTACCCTTGGTTCTACAACATAATGCCATCATGATATTGAAATGGCTACATTCATGTCGCAAATCCTTATCATCAGTCCACTCATACTACCTTCTCGCTAACTTGAGTGAGGGCTCCATCCGCGCAGTGATAGATGATAATTCATCCTACTTTGGGTTCCGGTTCCTCTGGATCAACCAGTGCTGTGCCGATGATGTAATAAGTATTCGGATCGTTACTCAACTTCGCCGAAATTAGTGACAGCATACCGTTATAATAACAAACCTTTGAGAAGCTTTATGGTATGCGAGACGACGTGGTGATTCACCCATCAGCACCGTTCGAATGTGCAACTTTTGCGTCTCATCAATTGTACCAATAACCGAATATTTCGGTTGCAAGAGCCAAACTGCCCTGATACGCTTCGGCATTAAGTGAGCACTTATGATTTACTTCCTTCAGATTGACATTCGAGAAAACCAACTTTTGGTTAGAGCTGTAAATAACAGTTGGGCGATCCGAACATGTGAACACTTTGTCGTCGAATGTGACCGGAACGTCGGCTGGGTTCCAAGCATAACTCTTGTTTTGGTCTTTTAAGTGCGATTCGCATACAACATACACGTCACGTTCACGTCCCGTCACGTCACGATACGTCAATGATTCTACCATGCAATTCTCATGAAAACATTCACATACACCAGCAACGTAACGACCCGTCAGCATACGTTCAACGAAAACGACCGGCAGGGTTTGTAGAAAAGAATAATTGACGGAGACGGACGGCTCGTTTGGTTTTTGTCTGGGCTTTGTGTCTCGGCTTTTGTTTTGATTTGGTTATACAGTAATTAACATCTACATCGACATAAGGCTAAATGAACAGATCTGTGATGCAACACGTTTAATTAGACATTTTTACCTCTAGTTGGACATTTTTGTAAACATTGAGTTCGGGGCCCAAATTATGGCCCCACATTGAAAGTCGCCACCAGTCGCAAATGTCCAATTACTGGTCAAAACCGACTCCAATGCGACACTGAGTGGTGTCTCAGCATATCGCTTTATAAGTAACTAACTGTACTTTTTATGCCAACATATCTCTTAGCTCCAAATTTCGGAGTGAAAATCATTCGCGATTAGTTGAAAGAATTATTCTATTTATTATTGTTATTGCCTAAGAGTCGGACTACGGGGTTTAAGCATTTAAATAATTGAATTGAATTTTTCAAAATTTAGAACTGATTCTAGGCATGCTGATTTGAAAGAGGGCATTGCAATTTAAAATTGTTGTAGGTGGCGACACCATGAATAAAATTAAATAAATCATTCGTTTGGCATTTGACGTGACGGTGCTGGTGGAAGCATTGACTGCATGTGTGAATTGGTGGAGACGTTGACGGAACGTAGACGTTCTTCTCCGTAACGTGCTATGTGAATCGCACATTAATCGGTTAGCATTTTTCCCCACGACGAAGAAAAAAAACTGAACCGTCTCCGAGGGCGCACAATAAATAAGAAATAACCTAAAGGTAAGCCATCAAAACAAAGCAAGGAATGATTTCTGAAATGAAAAGAAACAATAAATCTATTTTCCCGAAATGTTTCTCACAATCATACCTCCTCCGAGTTTCTCTGTCTGAACAAATTCAAGCATACGAAGGATGCAAGCAGAGATGTCGGACCACAAGCCTATTGCAACCAAGGCGCGTAGAAGTATATCCTAAGGTGGGCCAACTTGCTAAAACCACTCTTCAGCCATCTTGTAAGTCTACTGTGTTTTGTTTGTAAACAAAACACAATACGTTTATGCCCAAGCTCGCTCGTGATCAGTCTGTCTCTTTCACGCTTCAAGGAAAGAATTCCCCTTCTGCTTTCTTCCGTACTGTTTTCATATACCCCTCCCCTAACCAACTTAGTGACGAAACGGCCTCACCTAGTACCATAGACCCGTCTTGATTGCAACCAGTTCCGAACGGCTGGAGCTTTCGTTCAAGGGTGAGATTTCCAGACAAAAAATGATATTATTAACATGTGCAATTGACCATTTCATACCTCTTGTGCACCAACTTGCCTGCTTAAAATCGTCATCGTGGTAAACTACCGATTGTTGTCCAATCACATTTGATCCCCCAAGTGAAGTTGGCACCGGGATCAACATTGCTTCTGCCTCAACGTTATCCTGTTTTCAGGCGATTTTAAGAAAGTCCTTAACCCTCCTGTACTCGCGTGCAAAATCATAACACGTATACTCGCGCACGGTGTCTCAGACCGAAAATTGAACTTCTCTGTAATGTTGCCATTGTGTATTTTTCAGGTTTTATTGGCATTTATTTGAAGAAGAGGGTATTATTAAATTAAAAAACTTCAAAAAATATGTGTTCCTCGTCTTTATTATGTTTTAATAGTCACCTAATTCGCCTCCTCAAAACAGAGTAATTTTTGAAACTCCAACACAAATAACGAAAATCGAATTTTTATGTGTTATTAATTAGAAGTAATCAACTGAATATAATTCATGGAAATATAGAGAGCTATAAAATAACATAAAAACGTTTTAATCGATTGTGGTTTCATTGGAGTTAGAATCAGAACATAGCAAAACTGCATGCTCGAAACAAACATATTTTGTACATTTCATGCAGTTGTTGCGTGTTTTTCGAGTCTTTTATCGAAGAGAAGAATGTATAACGATCTTCTAGATAATCACCAGATGATAAAGGTTCTGGAATATAAAGTTTGCATATTTCTAATATTCTTTGTCTCTGTATTCTTGGTAAACTAAGAATTAATGCCTTTTTTTAGATGGGGCATAAAAAGATGATGTAAAAGGATTTCTAGGAACTTCCTTTTCTTTTTCTTGTTTTCTTGTCGATAATGAACCATTATAAAAAATATCCCCGAAACTGTAACTGTTAAAAATTACCATAAGCCACCGATTAGTTTATAGTTTACTGTTTACAGTTCTTTCACAAGTGAAATTATTTCACAAGTGTATATATGTATGACCATCATATTTAGCGAATAATTATATGAAAGTCAAACTTTTATATTTTGCTTTTGAATCTATGAATCTAACGACGAATAGTTAATATATGGTTTCGTTCAATCCAGTTACAAAAGGGACTGAAATAAAATAAGAATAGTCCGGTAATGATCTTATACATAATTTTCAATCAATAAAAATTCCACGCCACTAACATTTCATTTAACAATATTCTAGAATATGAAAAAAGGCACTTGTCCAAAAAAGTTACTCCTATACTCGCGTCGGTGTGTCAGAACGAAAGTGTTGAAAAAGTGGCACACGTCCCCTTTGTACCAACACATGCGATACGCTAAACGATGACGAACGACGAATAACGAAGCTAGAGAGAATCGCAAAGTCGTAGTGTTGATATTTTCTGAGAAATGAACGAATTATTGATTCCTCGGTCTGACAGACCAATGCGCGAGTATAGGAGTGTTAAAAACCGTCTCGTTGTTAGCCAAGACGGGTCTATGGTACTAGGTGAGGCCGTTTCGTCACTAAGTTGGTTAGGGGAGCGGTATATGAAAACAGTACGGAAGAAAGCAGAAGGGGAATTATTTCCTTGAAGCGTGAAAGAGACAGACTGATCAGGAGCGATCTTCGGCACTAGCGTATTGTATTTTGTTTACAAACAAAACACAGTAGACTTCCAAGATGGCTGAAGAGTGGTTTTAGCAAGTTGGCCCACCTTAGGATATACTTCTACGCGCCTTGGTTGTTAGCATGAACCAAACGTCGGTAATAGCTGTCAGTAAGAAGGAGGATTATCGGATATTTTTTCGGTAAAATTATGGGGTACTTAGCTTCGTATGGGGCGAATGAGGCAGCCCCAATACGACTGCCCATTCGGATAACCCCAGATTGATCGATGAATGGAGACAGTTTATATAGCGGACTAGTTCTATCCACCAATGACCTAACGTTTTCGTTTTCATTCATCCGTACATTTAGCACCGCTGCAGACGTGCCAAGTTTTCGGCATCACTGTATCTGCATACTTGAGTGGAATTTCGAAATGCACTGTGAAAAATGGGCCAGTCCAGGGGATCTCCTGCGGAAACTGGTAATTCTCTCGGTATAACTTGCCGAGCAGCTACTCGTACTGCATTTGGCCCTACATTGCCTATAGGGTAGCTTTGCCCCGACCCATTAGATCTATTAATAAATATATTATATATATATATATATATATATATATATATATATATATATATATATATATATATATATATATATATATATATATATATATATATATATATATATATATATAATATATTTATTAATAGATCTAATGGGTCGGGGCAAAGCTACCCTATAGGCAATGTAGGGCCAAATGCAGTACGAGTAGCTGCTCGGCAAGTTATACCGAGAGAATTACCAGTTTCCGCAGGAGATCCCCAGGACTGGCCCATTTTTCACAGTGCATTTCGAAATTCCACTCAAGTATGCAGATACAGTGATGCCGAAAACTTGGCACGTCTGCAGCGGTGCTAAATGTACGGATGAATGAAAACGAAAACGTTAGGTCATTGGTGGATAGAACTAGTCCGCTATATAAACTGTCTCCATTCATCGATCAATCTGGGGTTATCCGAATGGGCAGTCGTATTGGGGCTGCCTCATTCGCCCCATACGAAGCTAAGTACCCCATAATTTTACCGAAAAAATATCCGATAATCCTCCTTCTTACTGACAGCTATTACCGACGTTTGGTTCATGCTAACAACCAAGGCGCGTAGAAGTATATCCTAAGGTGGGCCAACTTGCTAAAACCACTCTTCAGCCATCTTGGAAGTCTACTGTGTTTTGTTTGTAAACAAAATACAATACGCTAGTGCCGAAGATCGCTCCTGATCAGTCTGTCTCTTTCACGCTTCAAGGAAATAATTCCCCTTCTGCTTTCTTCCGTACTGTTTTCATATACCGCTCCCCTAACCAACTTAGTGACGAAACGGCCTCACCTAGTACCATAGACCCGTCTTGGCTAACAACGAGACGGTTTTTAACACTCCTATACTCGCGCATTGGTCTGTCAGACCGAGGAATCAATAATTCGTTCATTTCTCAGAAAATATCAACACTACGACTTTGCGATTCTCTCTAGCTTCGTTATTCGTCGTTCGTCATCGTTTAGCGTATCGCATGTGTTGGTACAAAGGGGACCAATATATATATATATATATATATATATATATATATATATATATATATATATATATATAAATAAATATATATATAAATTAAAAGAATTATTAAAATAAAAATTATATTATCGTTAGTGTATTATTTATATGCCTATTTGGCCTATAATTACAGAGAAAAAAAGATTTATATACATATACATAATTTATATAAAGGTAGCGTAAAAAATATTTGTGGTACGTGGTACGCTCGTGTTTGTTCTTTCGTTAGTTTGTCCAAATTCTAACGGAGGACGACCTGACATATGTGATCGAGTAAATGACGTGTGAGGGATTGGCATTGTTCCAGTGGACGAGCTGACTGTTGTAAAACTACGCGATACTGGTAATGGTGGCTCTGATACCAGCGAACGAAATGCGTGAGGTGGGCGGTAATCATATGATGTGAACCTAGATTTTTGCTTCGGATTTGACGTTACTGTTGTAGGGTTGATCTGTTTTGTCTGGCTATGCTTTGGTCGCGTTTCTAACGGCATCATGTCATGAACTGACGAATAATAATAACCCGACGGCTGTGGAGTCGGCATTGGCTGTGGAACCAACGAACTTCTAGACGGAGGAACGTGATATGTCGCATTTATTGTAGGCACTGTTGTTACGGGACCAATACATGTTTCACGATTAGTGTGTTTCATACTCGGAAAGTGTACCGACGTTGATGTTTCGCCACTGTTGAACGGGATTGACGGGTGTTGATAACATGGCATAGCTGCCGTAACAGGTTCGAGATTCGTAACTGGATACTGCCCTTGTGTCGAAGAAAAGGTCACTGCACTATTTGAAATCGGCTTTGAAGGCTGTACTTGTACCGAAGTGGTCACATTGCTCATTGGAACGGCAACAATTACGCTGGATACTGGTGCTGGCGGTCGATGTGCTACTGACGCTAATCGTGCGGAAGAAACGATCGAAATGGTGTTGGGAACCGACACCGACGTTGACTTGTGCATAATGCTGGTTCTTGCCGAAACGTCTTTAGGAGTACTTGTTTTGTTGGACTCCGAAGGTCTTTGTACTGGAACGTTTAGTTCTACTAACTGTCCTAGGGCAGAAGGGTTTGACGGCTGAATAGTTGCTTCATCATTGTTCGGTGGACACCATTGTGGGTGATTATTGGACGACGCGGCAGCATTACTGATTGCTCCTTCAGTCTGACCTTTTCTAACCCACGACTCAGTGTTTTCTCGGACTACCTATCTACTAACCTCATTTCTGTCGCTAGCCCTGTCATCATCTCTATCAAGATCCGCTTGAAGTAGATCGAACTTTTGACGAATTAACGTTTCCTCTGCTTCCAATCTCATCTTTCTGATTCGCTCCTCTTCATCAATTCTTTTCAGCCGTAGTTGATTTTCTTCTTCCAGTTTTCTCAAATTCAATGCCAACTGGGCCGAACTTCGGCTACTACGAGATCCCTGGCTGGATCTTCTGGATCTGTTGGACGTCCGTTCATCCCTCTTTGTGCACCGCTTACACACGAAACTGCGATCGAGGTTAGCTATAGAATCGTTGACTCCTGCGCAGCTGTAGTGCACGCACCGATCACAACAGTCACACTGCACTAGGTTGTCGTACGAATTGGGACGATCGCACAAAGCGCAATTCTCTGTGCCTTCGGGTGGATTCTGGTGGACGTCCATTGTAGAATCCTTTGTTACTTCCATCGTATTCCGAGAAAACTGTTCTCGTTGTCGAAATCGATGGAATCTTTGAAGTTAATGTTGCGGTAAGCAAACACCGAAATTTTAATAGCTGTTAGTTACAGCTTCAAAGCTGCAATTTTTATTAATTTTTTCTCAGTTTTAGGTTTAACAAATTCAGATATTTCATACTCACATTCCAGTGTAAATTATGCTTAATTCTATTTTTTTTATCCCATTTATTTATTTATTAGGCTCATTAGCATTTTATCTGTAACAGAGCCGGGTTTTTATCGTGTACATGTACATATATTAATGTTTCTATAAATTGTAAATTACACAGTAGTAGTAGTAGTCATTTAGGCGTTTAGGTTTTCTGTTCCATCACATTATGGTAAATTACACTGTAGTAGCCATTTAGGCGTAAGGGTATTCTATGTGTTCTTCCATTGTTCAGCAGACCGGACAGCGGAGACAGTTGATATTGATCATTGTTGGGTTATTTATAGAACAGCAGCCCGATGTTTCTTGCAGAGCAGAGCAGTTGTATGGATGAATCGATCTTATTTCGACCGTGGATCGATCTCCATCGCTAATGATGATTGCGTGGACGTAGTTATTCTATAATAACACAAAGTTGGTCAATTGAGGGCCCTGAGTTTGAACTCACGATCGATCGCTTAGTAAGCGAACGCGTAACCAAGTGGCTACGAAGACCCCCTTGCTGCTCAATTCTATGCTACTATTTAATTTTTAACAAACTCTATGTTCTATCTGCTTTAGATGAAACGATTGTAAAATTCACTTAATTATGATACAGAATCTATTTTGGCACAAATTACCTTTTAACAGCTCAAAATTAATTTGAAAATTTATATATAAAGCGATTTAATAATTGTTTTTCACCGTCGGAAAAACACACTGAACATTTCGCCCCCCGCGCGTAAGAAAAGAAAGTGGAGTGAAAGTGCGATGGCGAGCAACGACGACGGGCAGAATAGTGTTGAACCCACGGGTGTGATAAACAATCAACGGCAACAAAACCAGCCGATTATCCCCGTGCCGGCGGTCCACTATCAGCAGCAGTTTATTCCCGTCTCTGCCGCCCAGCAACAGCAGTACGCGCCCTTCCCGCCCCACCAACCGCAAGCACAGGTCGGTAGCGATGTGTTCGTGTAAATTTTGCAAATGATGCAGCAGCAGCACCGAGAGATGATGACCCAGCTGATTCAACAGCAGCAGCAAAGTGATGAGAAGCATGAACGCTTTCTCCGTACGATCGCATCGTCAATCAACGTGCAGGTACCACCGAATCCGGAACAGATCCTTGACTCTTTGGCCGGCAACATCAAGGAATTCCGGTTCGAGGCCGACTCCAACGTGACGTTTGCGGCTTGGTACTCGAGGTACGACGATCTCTTTGAAAAAGACGCTGCTAGATTGGATGGTGAACCAAAGGTTCGACTTCATTTGCGAAAGATGGGTGCATCGGAGCACGAACGGTACGTGAGCTATATTTTACCGAAACTCCCGAAAAATTTTAGCTTTTTAGAAACAGTGGCTAAGCTCAAGAGCCTGTTCGGAGCTAAAGAATCGGTGATCAGCCGTCGCTACCGATGCCTGCAGATAGCCAAAAACCCGGCAGAGGACCATGTGGCATTCGCTTGCCGCGTGAACAAAGCTTGCGTGGAGTTTGAGCTGGGTAAGCTCTCGGAGGAGCAATTCAAGTGCTTGGTCTACGTGTGTGGTTTGAAATCGGAGAACGACGTCGAGATTCGCACCCGCCTCCTCACGAAAATCGAAGAGAGGAACGATGTGACGCTGGAGCAGCTTTCGGAGGAGTGCCAGCGGCTGTACAACCTGAAGCATGACAGCGCCATGATCGAATCTCCGTCCACGTACGACCAAGTACAATCGATACGAAAGTTTGGTGGGAAGCGGTACGGAAAGCGTGACCGTGAGTCACCGAAACATCCTTCTAGTGACACACCGACAGGAAACCAAATTCGCCATGTTGGTTTTGCGGTGGATTCCACTACGTTCGGGACTGTAGATACAAGAGCCACAATTGTTCCGAATGTGGCCAGTTCGGGCATCGTGAGTGGTACTGTGCCAGTGCCAAACCCCGAAAAACTGGAACGAGGCGCAGGAAGCAACCAGTGTCCGCCAAGGTGGTGGTCGTCGATGTGTGCAGTGTGCAGCAACGACGCAGATATGTCTCCGTGGGCTTTTCTGGAACAAAAATTCGCCTGCAACTCGACACCGCCTCAGACATCACCGTCATTAGCAGGGAGATTTGGCGGAGCATTGGCAGTCCTGCGTTATTGTCAGCAACGGTGAAGGCGAAGACGGCATCTGGCAGCATACTATCGCTCGATGGGGAGTTCGAGTGCGACGTCACCATCGGAAGCAGTACACGACGTGAGCTCATCCGTGTAACCGAGAAGCAGCTGCAGTTACTCGGATTCGATTTGGTCGACAGTTTCAACCTTTGGGCCGTCCCTATGGACACCTTCTGCTGCCACGTGTCTGGAACGCCAGTGTGGACAGGTGCACTCATGTCGTCTTTTCCAGAGGTCTTCAGCGAGAAGCTCGGCTTGTGCACCAGAACAAAAGTGAAGTTGGAGTTGAAAGAAAACGTTCGACCCGTCTTCTGTCCGAAGCGTCCGGTAGCTTACGCTATGTATGATACCGTTGATCGCGAGCTCGACCGGTTAGAGAAATTGGACATCATCACCCCGGTCGATTATTCGGAGTGGGCCGCTCCGATCGTCGTAGTCCGCAAGTCCAATGGCTCCATCAGGATTTGCGGAGACTACTCAACGGGTTTGAATGCAGCTCTCCAATCACAGCAGTATCCACTTCCACTTCCGGATGACATCTTCGCCAAGCTGGCTAAGTGTAAGATCTTCAGCCAGATAGATTTGTCCGACGCCATCTTACAGGTGGAAGTTGACGAGCAGTACCGTAGTTTGCTGACGATCAATACGCATCGTGGTCTCTACCTCTACAACCGCCTGCCGCCGGGTTTGAAGATCGCGCCTGGCGCATTTCAGCAGCTCATCAACACAATGTTAGCCGGACTGAAGGGCACTTCTGGCTACCTCGATGACGTCATCGTCGGCGGAGAAACTGAAGAGGAGCACGACCTCAATCTACGGGGTGTCCTGAAGCGAATCCAAGATTTCGGATTCACGATTCGTGTTGACAAGTGTTCGTTTCGCAAGCAGCAAATCCGATACTTGGGGCACATCATCGACAGTCGCGGGTTGCGACCAGATCCGGCGAAAATCGAGGCGATCACCAAGTGGCCGCCTCCGACGATGTATCCGGTGTGCGATCGTTTTTGGGGGCCATCAACTACTACGGCAAGTTTGTCCTCAACATGCGCATGCTACGCTACCCGCTCGACAATCTCCTCAAGGTGGAGACGAAGTTCAGCTGGAGTCCGGAGTGCCAGAAAGCGTTCGACCGGTTCAAGCAGATTCTCTCGTCGGATCTTCTTCTCACACACTACGATCCGATCATCGTTTCTGCTGACGCTTCATCCGTTGGACTTGGGGCTACCATTAGCCATAGGTTCCCAGATGGAACCATCAAGGTGGTCCAACATGCATCCAGGGCGCTCACGAAGGCAGAACAGGGCTTCAGTCGGTCCGATCGCGAAGGTCTGGCCATCATCTTCGCCGTCACGAAGTTCCACAAAATGCTCTTCGGACGGCACTTCCGTTTGCAAACCGATCATCGCCCGCTGCTTCGTATCTTCGGCTCTAAGAAGGGAATTCCAGTGTACACTGCGAACCGCCTGCAACGCTTCGCCCTCAACTTGCTGCTCTACGACTTTGAGATCGAGTACGTGTCCACTGAGAAGTTCGGCAACGCAGACCTGCTCTCCCGGTTGATCGACCAGCACATCAAGCCTGAAGAGGACTACGTCATAGCGAGTCTCAATCTGGAAGAGGATATTAGGTCAGTAGTAACTAATACGGTTAAAGTGTTGCCTCTCAATTTCAGAGTCGTTGCGCAAAGCACCCAAGCAGATCCGCTGCTCCGTCAAGTCCACCGCTACGTTCAGAACGGCTGGCCCCAGTCAACACTCGATGGGTCAGAACTTCGCCGGTTCCAATCAAGCCAGGAATCGCTCTCTGTGGTGGATGGGTGTATTTTGTTTGCCGAACGACTCGTCATCCCGTCGTTGCATCGGAAACGGTGCCTCGAACAGCTGCACCGTGGCCATCCGGGCATGCAGCGAATGAAAGCCATCGCTAGGAGCTACGTGTACTGGCATACGTTGGATGCCGACATCGTCAGCTTCGTCAAGGCATGCCAGCAGTGTGCGTCTGTAGCTCGATCACCTCCTTACTCTTCACCGGTGCCGTGGCCCAAATCGACCGCTCCGTGGCAACGCGTACACGTCGACTTCGCCGGTCCAATCGAAGGCGACTACTACCTGCTCGCTATCGATTCGTTCTCTAAGTGGCCCGAGATCATCCGAACGACCCGCATCGCATCTTGCGTGGGTTGTTCGCGCGGCTGGGTATGCCCGTAACCTTGGTCAGTGACAATGGTACCCAGTTTACCAGCGCCGAATTCGCCGATTTCTGCGCTTCCAATGGCATCGAGCACCTCACGACAGCACCGTTCCATCCACAATCAAATGGCCAGGCGGAACGATTCGTGGATACCTTCAAGCGAGCCATCAAGAAAATCCGAGAGGGGAGAGGATCCATTGAGGAAGCACTGGATGTCTTCTTGCTGACGTACCGAAGCACGCCCAGTCGTGCTCTGCCGGATCAGAAGTCGCCATCTGAGATCATGTTTGGTCGCAAAATCCGAACGTGTCTCGAGCTTCTGCGTCCACCACCGGTACGTGTCCCAGTGCCAACCGACGATGACCGCAAGCAATCGAGGTCCTTCAACCGAAACGAGACCGTGTACGCCAAACTACATGGTCGTACCGGTTGGAAGTGGGCTCCTGGTGTCGTCGTCGAGAAGATCGGAGACGTTATGTACAACGTGTGGGTCGAAGATCGACGAATGCTACGCTCGCATATCAACCAACTTCGGAGTCGCCTTGCTGCTGGCGCGATACCGAAGCAACCCACTGTGCATGTCATCTTAAACCAGCATTCGCTGCCGCTGGACATTCTGCTGGATGCCTGGGATCTCTCAAGCCAATCACCAGGTCCATCTTCACCAGAGCCTGTCTCCAGTGCTGAGAGAACCGTGGTAGGTTCCGGGCCGACTCTTGCAACGTCTACGCCACGTCATGGGGTCTCGGCGTTCGTCCCGTCATCAGCATCGTCATCATCAACAACAACAACGCCAACATCGACAGAGTTCGAGTCCGCTGTCGAAGTAGAACTAGCTGTAGACATCCCTAGGCGCTCTTCACGACTACGAAGACCGCCAGTAAGGTTTGATCCGTACCACCTCTATTAAGAGGGGAGATGTTGTGGACAACCCTATTTTGCCGCGCTCGGATACGTTATTCATCCGACGCAGCTCAGATCGCAGGGCTCGCGTGCGACAGCATGACTGTCACTGAGCGATGCTGGAGATGCGCATATATGTGTTTTTAATGTGGTTGTCACTTGTTGTTGTTTACATTGTTATTGTTGTGGACAGAGTCATTGTTTATCGTCCATAGTGAAATGTATCGTTTAGTCATGTCGTGAATAAAGTTTGTTTTTATTTATTGTATCGTGCGCGTTTCATTAACCCTGTCGTAATATTGTCCCAGTGCAAGTCCAGGGTCCCGCGGTACAAAATCACTATTTGAGAAATAGTTATGGCAGCGCTTGCTATGTTGCTCGGAAACCCACCATCTTCATTACCTTTTTTTCCAGGACATTGGATTGGTCCACGATAAATGCAATACGGTCTCTCCCTTTCCACAGTCCTCTGTATATTTATACCGTTTCCCCTCGCGCATTTGTTAACGACACAATCACACCTTTAGTATATATATACACACCTTGGGTTGGTCGTGAGGGCGATAAAATGTTCCCACCGTTTAGGATGACAAATTCGTAAACTGTTATATTTTGTGTGTACTACTTGGTATACGAAATTCGTGTTTACCCTAGTTGTGTGTGTGTGTGTGTGTGTGTGTGTGTGTGTGTGCGTTCAGTTTGAATTGAGGCGACCCATTCGATTTTCATTCGTCCAGTTGCAAAGAGAGTGTCAGTGTGAATACGTCGTAATAGCGAGTTAGATCGTAACGGGTTTACTCGTCCAGTTAAGAAGAATTGGAAAATTGGAATAGTCAGTGAGTGTAAGAAATCAAATAGAATCGCGAGTCGGGAGGTATTCTAATAGGGTTTGCTTGTTTGTGAACAGTTTCTTAGAAGCATCTGGCGCCAGAGAGTGAATCTAAACCATAAGTGTAGTTATATCTTTTCAAAAGGAACTAAAATTCAGAGTTCTTTAAATTTTGATTGTGTTAAATTGAATGTGATTCTAATGAGAAAAAAAAATAACAAAATATCGATGTAAAACAGAAAGTTGCAATAACGCGCAGTAAGGGATATCCTTTAGTCTGAAGATATAGAAAAGATATTCAACGGCCAATTCCGAAGTATTTCTTTGTTCGCATTTTCGAGAGGTAAATACGAGGAGAGATTAATTCATTTCATTCACCGTAGCTGGTCTTTCAATTATGAAACTACCCGAGCTTCATGCTCTGTAAATACGCCATTTTGTTTCTTTTACGTCACCACGGGAGGTAATAGATATTCATATACCCATCAGGGCTCTTGAAACGACGCAGACGTTTGCAAAGGCACGGAGTGTTATTTCCAATGAAAAAAATAACACACTCAAGTTATATACAAAAACGCTCATATCAAACTGGTTTCGTTTGCTTCTTTTTTCTCTTATTTCTAGAGCGCAACAGCGGTTGTCACGAATACACACACTCGCTACATGTTTCCTGCAGATTTCGCAGTACCTAAATCTGTATTGTAGAAACGCAGTGTATGAATCTGCCTGCGGAGAAGTACATCCAGAGTGTGGCCAAACTGTTGACACGCACACAAGTCACGATTAGGCGCGAATTTGTATGTGTGTGTAGTAAGGCAGTGCATCGACGAGAGAACAAAGAAGACTATATTGAATACAAACACGCAGGGAAATTGTGCGAAGCTGCAGTTTTCAAGGAAGATATTTATTGATTCCGTACTATTTCTGTGATAGTGTTTCCTGTTTCTTGACGAGAAGAAGAAGCCTTCGAAGAATATTTGCGCCGGAAGGTTGAATATCCATCCCTGAAATGCTGAAAGTAAAAGTAGCGTTAATGGAACAGTGACCGAGATCTGCTGCTTATGTTCGCTGGAATGAAAAAAAGAAAGTACTCAAGGTGAATAAAAAGTTTGGGTAACAACAAACATCGATTATCAGTGAAGCTCATCGTAGCAAAAGTTGTAAGTCTTAATCGGCGCGCTTGATTATGTTGAGTACTCTGTATTTGAAGCCAGTGCCAGCATATTTACTCAGAAAAAAAAGCAACCAAGGAAGATAAACCACGCTGAAGCAAAATAATATCCAACAACTGAGCAGTGAAATTGAAAATACGCATGTAGTTTATATTTGAAGATTAATAATAAAGTGTGATAATAGTTTTTAAATCATAATCGTAAACAATTGACTGGAAAGGAGCAAATCGCAAGCAAAAGTCGAGTGAATTACTAGTAAGTGAAGTGAATCCATAATGACCAACTCGCACAACAGGGCTGACAAAAGCGGCGGTAATGTCGAACGGAATTTCAACAATCACAGTCCACAACAGCTGGGCGGCAGTAATGGTAAACGAAATAACTTCGCTACTAATAACAGTAGTGGAAATGGAGCGAGGGTACAAAAATCGCCAAGCTCGAACTATTTTCGGAGCATTTCAACGTTCAACACTGTTGTAATATCAAAATCGACGTCGCCTGTAAGTAGCAAAGGCGGAAATAACCACCAGCACGCTGGCTCGCCCAATAGACGGTGTCATAGCTTTAATAATTCCTCCACCACCCATCAACGGTCAAGTCCTGGTGGGGTTAGCTTCAATACATCACATGGAATGTATACTGGAACGCTGTCTGGATCACCACCCAACTTTTCCCATTTCGCTGGTAGCAAGTGTTACGATGCTCCGGCACCCACCGCTCTACCAAAACCACCCGTACACTGGACGTCACCAATTCAATCCTCCGCTTCATCGGTAGAATCAACATCGGATTCTTCAGGTACAACCAATGTCAAACCAACAATTTCAACGTCTATTGTCAATAAAAAAGTTAGCGCAATATCGTTTGCCAAGGCGAAATCCTCCACGAAACCAGCGATGTCATGCGCTACTTCGGTAGCCAAAGCAAACGTTGATTTCACGCACAATCTCAAAATGATCCTGAACGTTCAAGCTTAACCAAGAAATGTGCCCGGGGCCAAACGAGGTGCGGATTGCATTGTGTTCGCGATGCCATGATCGTCGTTCAACTCAATTCATAAGTAGTGGCTCAGCAGAGAGTGTTAAAGCAACAACACCACCACACCAGACCAGACCAGACCGAAGTAATATCGACATCAAAGCAGGCAGGTTTTTGTGTGGATAAACACACATATGAATGGAACAAAATAAGTTTTGTTTCTAAATCTTGAAAGCAAAAACCACCAATTCAAACTTTATATGCAAAACACACCAAATTTATCATCATCGAATTAAATTTTACATATTAACAACAATCAAACAAGCAGGAGCAGCCACAATGGATGAATAATGTGAGTTGAAACACATGTACTAATATTGATTATTGATTATGGATTCTAGTTACACTTATTTTTAACATTAAATTTTAAATCGGAACGTGTGACACTTTCTGGTCACAAATGATCATCAGCCATTGCAAAAGGTATCCTAATTTTTTTATCTTCATTTGGGCTTTATTTTGGCGGGCGTGTTACAGTCAGTCCAGCATTGATTCAAAATAAACTTTTTTAATTTTTGTCCGATAAAAATTTTCCGTGTAACCATTTCAAAAAAGCTATTTGTTTAACTTCTTTTTGTCATTTGAGTGCGTTGATATTTGCCAAACTAATGCTGGAACACTGTAAAAGGTTGCCAAAATCGTGCTACAAAATGTTACTTTTGCATTATATAGTCATTTTCGTTGTTTTCAATTTTATGATTGTATAAATAGTTCAGTATGTTTCAAAACCTCACTGAATATACATTATATTGAGGTTTGTTCCTTAACGAGACGATGATTAAGATAATTAGTATATGCATGATCAACAAAAAAAACCAAACACGCTGATAAAAGTAAATACTTGTGTTGTGGAAACTTAACCTTCAGCGCAATTATGTTCCATCCATTTTTTTTTTTCGTTCAAACCGTTGATTCATTGATTATCAAAAACATCTTTTCTGTTTCAAATGTTCAATAAGCTTTTTTGTTCGATCCACTGGTCAATTAACCATTCTCGAATTGCGCTCGAGATAAAGTTTCCATCGATGCAACAGGGAATGCGTGATTTTGGGTAAAGTTAAAGCAGCAAATGAAAAAAATGCATGAGGAGGAAAACAAATACAGTACAAAATCGAACTAATTAATGTATGATTTATAATAATAACAAGCAAATCTAACTCCGATCGTAAGAAAATGTTTGTGCTAAGCAAAACACTGAAGTGATGTGATGATGGAAGGAAGGTAAACCAATTGTAGTGAAAAGCGAGAAAGATGACGAGTGTATGTGACAATATATAAAAACAAACGAGAATCGAAAGACTTTTCACTAATGATAATAAGTAAAATCAACACAATTAGGAACACACACACATTATGACGAGGAGGATTAGGATGCTGATGGTTCGACACACACACATCAAGTGTGAACAAACAAACATTCTCGTTCACTCAGCAAAGCAAATGCATCTATAAACAGTTTTCTTTTTCTTTTGTTGAGAATCTATTTTCGACACCGATAACCCCCGAGAGATAGAACCATTTTGTGTTTTGTTCGGTAGTTCGGTGTCGATTCTATGTTCTCGTAATGGAAAGAACGATGTTGAAGAAGAAGGATTATTGTAATGCTGGCCTTGACCTCTCGAGGGCGGAGTAAAACATTTCCTTTTTTATTGCTAAATCTATTTTTATCATCAGTACGCGCATTTGATAATTGTTTTGGTATCTGAAGAGATGATCTCTTGTAAATATAGCACAGTTTTGAACATGTTAGAAGAAAGTGTGCCTTCTAGTATTTTTTAGCAGTGGAAAGTAAACGAAACCCTCGATTAATCTTAGTAAAGTTCCGTTACTCCGCCCTTAAAAATCTCCATCAATTCATCGACAACAAACATGATTTGAACTCAATTTTACCACTGAAAAATTTTGTGAAAATGTGAGCAAATCATATCTGCTATTGATGATCATTGTGTATGTTACTTTTTCACTCTCTCCCTGTCAGAAAAAAATATATTTTGCACATCAACTTTATTTTAGACCACAAAAATTTAATATAAATTGAATTTTTGTTTGATCTTTGACATCAAGAAAGTCATTAGTCCAGTGCAATTAATTCGATTTGGAATGGCATGTATAAAATATATGGCCATCACTCAAAAAATATATACGCTCTAAAAATTTCACTGAAAATTTTATTGAATCAGATGCGCTCATCCTCTAAATTCAACACAGAACAACACAGAGAAAAAAAGCGAACGAAGAAATAAACCGAGATACGCAATAATTTTTTTTTTCATTTTTTTATATTTTATATTTTTCAAACAATAATACTGCAAATATTCGTTTGATCTCAATCGTCTTTTAAAACTTATTCTTAAATTAATCTCAAGCAAACAGGAGAAATTGAGCTTGGAATAACATTTGATGAGCGATTTCTAGTTCCAAAGCAACTGAAGCTGTCGGTTGGTCGGTTGTTGAAATGGACTCAAACGATGCCCATCAAATGTTAATCTACGGACAATTTTATAACACCAATTGGAGAATCGATAAGGATTTACATTGAGAAGCTTCTTGTTTTCGATACTGATACGAACCTCAAAATTTGCATGAACAAATCAGATAAATTCGATTAAGGAACTAAGGTTTATCAAAGGAATTATTCAGAAGAACAAATTATCTATCCGCACACACACTCTAGTAAACTAACTTTAATTTCAATACAATAGCTCACAGTCAACAACCTACAATGGAATTCTACAGAATACTAATGTATCAAATTATAGCTGAATCGGTTAGTAGTTTGATAAAGAGAAGAATCTGTTTTGTTAAGGAAATGTGATGTTTGAGTGCTTATCTATATGAAATTGGATACAAAGTATCGTTTTTTTCCTATCGAAAACATTAGTAAGCGGACATGTTGTACCCATTCAGACATAATCGACAAAAAAAATCACTTTAGTTATTTTTACATTTCACACTTCAATGAAGAAGGTCAGCAACAAACATACAATTACACATATTTTGGGTATAATGTTTTCAGTTTAACCACAAACAGTTGGATTTTGGATCGTCTTCCTTCCACTGTGAAGAGTTCCGCTTCAACATTCTGGTATCGTAACTCCACCATATTCTGCACAGCAAAGACTTTTCAAGGCTTAAACCATTCTGTAACGAAAATATATGCACCGCATCACAAACCAGGTTTTGCAGTCTTGAAACTATATCATTGAAAATAGAAACTGCAAACAATGCTTCAGAAAACTATTTTAAAAAGTCATTACTTAAATCTGCGCAGGTGTGTTTTTAAAATAGTTATTGGCAAATATTGTTAAATGTCATGTCATGACCAATATTTGCTCTATATGTTTGATATATGTCCCATGGACGTATTTTTCGTCAGCTTGTGCCAAAATCACTTTCTGTGTTGGAATAAGTCTTATGGAGGATTCGTCCATGTTGCGCACTCATGTAGAATCTTCTAAGTTGCTGATATCTGCTTGTCGGACGTAATCATCTACCTCCGAAACCACTCCCGGATTTTATGCAACCGTAAGTTGCAGTGAACTTAAAAAGCGCACTTGGAATTCTTCCCTTGATGTCGGGATGGCGTCTTAGGAAACCATTCAGTCACTCGTATCCAGCAGCACGTGCTTTCAATGGCGTTTCCCTTTCAATGGTTCGAAGAAAATATGCACCGGGCGTCTCCGAACGTTTCGTGTCAATCAGAAGCTCTGGATTTCTCATGGTGTCGTTATACAAAAAGAAAGAAATCCATTTTATTCTATACAATAAAAACTTATTCAAGTTGTACTGTATAGATGAAAAAACACTATTAAAATCATTTACAAATATATCAGCATAGTATTCCT
This sequence comes from Toxorhynchites rutilus septentrionalis, assembly GCF_029784135.1. Classification (NCBI taxonomy): domain Eukaryota; kingdom Metazoa; phylum Arthropoda; class Insecta; order Diptera; family Culicidae; genus Toxorhynchites; species Toxorhynchites rutilus. Next base: position 248,383,319 of record NC_073746.1, read on the forward strand.
TGGGCCTTGATTGAAGCAAAATTATTCACACATCTTCCGGAATCCGATCGGATTTGAAACTCGAACGGATTTTACAATTCTATCTAGATTGATTTTCTCTTTACTCTGGAAATCCAATCGACTTATGCAAATGTAGCAACCTTGCCTTGACGCAAAGCGAACTTGAAGATAATTCATCCATATTTGTGAAATAATTTTCTTTAAAATTAGCATGCACTAAGGCAGCTTAGAATTGTTAAAGTTTGAATCAAAATAATTATTGATCGTTTTTAAATACTGTAGTCCTGATTTTTACTTAACTATTTTCTGATAAATTTACTGGTATTTTCGTTAAAAATTTATCAGTACTATGACATCAATATCAGTTAAATTATCATTCAATATTTTTTCACAGCTTGCACAAAATATGTTACTCTATTTCAGAGAACACATATTTCATACGAAAAAAAAAAATTTTCATTTATAATTTTGTCACCTGAAAATCCGCTACCATTTTCGTTTTACACAAACAGAACGCGAAATTCGATGTCGTCACTGTTGAATTGCGTGGTAATGTTGTAACATTCGCACAACCCGGTTGGATTTGACTCGATCGAATTTCAGCAATGCGAAATTGAGAACCGTTCGGGTGATTCTGACTCATTCGGCTTTCAAGGTACGGGTGATTAATAACTTCTTTAAAATCGATTGCCTTTGCTAATTCCTTTTCAACTGGCAAGATCGACAAACTGTTCAGACGAGATTGCGACATAGCCGATCTCAAATGGTTTCCCTATATTAAAAAAAAAAAATCAGATTACTTTTCGGATCATACTGCATCTACAAATCGTGTACCCGGGTGCAGTCAAAATTTTCTGGTGAAATATTGGGTGATAACAAAGACAAAAGAACAAACTATTCAACAGTATTAATACGCAATAGTCTAAATAGTCAATTGGTGTATTTAGTCTAAAAAATCCGAAAGTGTGCAGAGATAGGTAGAGTTACGGTTTACAAAAATCTTCTCTTGAAACTATTCAAAATACTAAACTCGACAGTTTGATGTAGACCTGTATTTCATTCTTAATAACCTGGCGGCATTTTATGGTGGTACCTGTATTCTAAGTCTTTTAGTAATTTCACACGCTTTGTGATTTTATCTTTTCTTTTCTTCTAGTCCTATCGTTATTGAAAAATAAAAAAAAACATAAAAAACATCGATATGTCTGAATGATGTAATATTTCGCTTATTTCAACCGATCTGTAGCAATGTTACACTAGTTTTTTCTCCGAATATCATGATTTCCCAAAGTCAAAGCAGGAAAACCATCTTCAGAGCAACAGAAAACAATGAGTGAAGGAACACAAAATCTGCGATATGTATAAATAACACAACCCATACTGTTTTTACTTTTATTTTGAGAAAAACATCAAGAGATGTCGTGCGTGTACTTGTGAAAAGAAGTCGAAGCGAAGAGAGCCTCCATTAGATTAATAGTTTGTGGAATGTGATGTTGTAAACTCACACGCATGCACGCACGATGCGAAAAACACAGCAGGCATTTCGAACTGGTTTTCCTGTATATTATAGGAAAACGGTTTACACAGCATGATTATAGACATGAATTTCAAAGGCAAATTGGAAAGTACGCTGTGTGCGCGTGGGTATTTTACTTTGCTTCGTGTGATACAACAAGGCGAAACGATCAAACAAAATCAAAGATGTTGAGATTGTAACAACAACCCGCAAAAAACAATGGAAAATCCCTAGGTTTATAAGCAAACAAACATAAATATTAGGAGCTACACACATTATAGAGAAGAGATAAAATGGTAGAAATGTTTATAATTGTTCTGTGATCCCCATTTCTTCTATTGTTGTTACTGCTTTTTTGAGCGTCACATTTGCGACGAGAAACACAAATTTGCGATTATGATTCTAGAGAAACTGAACAAAGGTAACCGGTAAAAGGCAGTAGCAATTAACCATATTTTGATTATTTTTCCAATATACCAATCGAGTCAGCAAATAATGAACTCTGCACTAGATGTTTGTAAAGAAAAAAGAATAATATTGAACATATTTTTGTGAAGGTTAATCGCCGTCATGTGCTGTAACGATCTTAACGAATCAGAGTATCTCAAAAAAAAAATCCGAGATGTGATGGCGTGTATCAAACAAACCTGTAAAATTTTCATCATTTGTAACTTGTGTTCAATCACAATAAGCATTTTTGTTAGTATCATGGAAAATATTGTGATTTTTTAGATTTAACGATGAAAAATGTCACGAATGGAAACATAAATCTGTCCATTCAACGAAAGAAACATTTGAAAAGTAAAAACCCTACGAAGAGAAAAATAAATCTTCAATTCCCCTAAGATCCCCTTATCGTACCCTGGCACACTGTCTCCCAAAGATCAAGCGATATTTCATAATGCTTCATTCCTTCCCTCACTCTTACCTCTTTCCTCTATATCCTCTCCGGTCCACGTGTTCCACCTCCTCTAACATCCCCCGCGTGGACCACCCAAATGTATTGAAAAGAGTTACAATAAAGTTTTCTAACTGAGGTTTTCTAATAGCTGGACTGATCAGTGATCAGAAACAAAGGTGAGTAACAAAGAGGAACAAACCAATAAAAGAACTATTTCAATATCAACAGAGGTCGAACATATGGTACATTTCCTCGAAAAAAACATGTATCCTTGAAATAGATTTTTCTTATCCAGGTCAGCGGTTTAGAAAACTTGGAAATCCAAATTTCTGAAAATGAGTTTGAAATCATCAAGTCCAGATCTCGATTACACTAGCTGAATTTATACCTTTATTAATTGCCTATTTTCGACCTTCTTAGACGCATACTTTCACAATAGTTTCATTATATTGAAAGAAATCTCCATACACTGTTTCATAACGTTAGAACTACTCTTATTTTTCGAGTTATTAAACAGCTCGGTCGAAATGATGCATATAGAATAGGGAACAATCACTATTTTCAAAAACAAAACTAACTTCATTGCTTCAGTCAGGCACGAAACAGTTGAATACACAAAAACGTGAATGTTTCATAACCATATAACCGGTTGGAAACGTAATACAGGGCGGACTCGTTTATATACCGTTTCAAATTTCTTTTCACTGTCCCCTTTATTCCGCGCGGCGAATGAGGTGAAATGGCTCAAGTCACTGCATTCCCGTAGGCGAATGGCGTGACTATAGTCTGTCACTAGGTGAGATTTGAAGTCGTCTCCTAATATGTTATCGATTCGGGTATCAAAAAGAAGTTGAATAGTAAGGTAGCTTCCACAATGAAGCGAGAAACTTTGCTATCTCACGTCACTCGCCGCGTGGAATAAGCGGGTGTATATGAATCCGGGCTCGGTTTGCCTTTGACTGGCTCTGCTTCAAAAAGTGTGCTACGTAGGACGATTCTGTTGTTTCCATTTATAAGATGAGAAAATTTAGTGCAGGATATAGTCCATAGTCTTCCATTTATAAGATGAGAATATTTAGTACAGGATATAGTCGCGAAACATCTGAATTCAGCCATTCCATGCCAAACCGATACAGGGAAACTTCGATATAACGTACCCTCGTTATAACGTACCCTCGATATAACGTACACTTTTCAAAGTGTAAAGGAAATTTTTTTTCTGATAGAACAATGAATTATCTGTATTGTGATGCTAAAACAAGTTTTGTACCTTCAATCAATCTCGAAATACAGCTGGTTTTGTGATTCCAGATTCTAAATGAATCAAGCTTTAATCAACAGTACGAAGGGAATCATCATGAGAAAGGCTGGCTTCGTCTTCTGATTGAAGTTATTCATTAACTTGACTAAAACAGCAACACAATAATGTATTATAGACTACGTTTGTGAGTACTTTATTATGCATCGATATAACGTACAATTCGATACAACGTACAATTTTGAAAGTGAAATGTACGTTATATCGAAGTTTACCTGTATAGAGTTTTTATTAGACCCGTTTTTTCAATTTTTTTTATTAGGGTGCCCATTTCCATTTTAGGGTTATCCAAGAAAACATCTTTCCCCCATTTTCCGAAAATCACGTTTTTCAAAAATTCATAACTTTTGAACTACCGGTCCAATTCCAATGATCAACATATCAAATTGAAGTCAATTCTAGTCTTTTCTAAAAAAAATCAGTCTGTGATATAAATGGATTTTGTTTTCGTAATTATTGATTGTTTTTGTTTTTATAGTTAACATAGTTAACATAGTCTTGAGTTATGATTTTTCAATGTGCACCGATGATACGAAAAATCATTTCCTTTAATTTGATACGTCGATCATCGAAATTGATGTAGTAGTTCGAATGTTATGAGTTTTTAAAAAAAATCATTTTTTAGAAAAAAGAGGAAAAAATGGAAATGGTCACCCCAATGAAAAAATAAAAAAAAACGGGTATAATGTGTAGATTACCACTTTTCACGAAAATCTGAAAACCATTACATTGGTTTGACATGGAATGGTTGCATTAGTATCTTTAAAAAACATTTTGGAAGAGAGGTTTATCCTAAAAATACATATTAAACATGATCATTTCTATAAATCAGAATAAAGCTCTCTAACCGCTCTACAATTTGTTCTTTGACATCCAACTTTTATCTTTCTTATTTTTGCTGCAATATCGATATAAACAATTCCTGGTGAAAATTCAAGCAAAATAATCAAAAATCACGATTTTTACACCACTGTACTTAACACTTAAATTTCACCTTAACCTTGAAATGTTACATTTTTTCTTGAAAAAATCATATTTGAAATATAATTATAATATAATACAATATAATAATATAATTTTTTCGAACTATATAATCGAGTCAGTATATAGGGCCCTATTATAGACATCGAAGACGATGGGCCTGATTCTCGAATAGACTTCGAATACACTTCACGGTGGAAACGGAATGAAACGTATCCGCGATGACAACGGTACGGTGTAATATTTTATATTATCATCATAATATAAAATTATCTTCAGATGAAATTTTTGTATAAGATTATTATATCACACGAAGAAAACAAAGTTTTCCACTCACATTGAATACCAGTTTGATACGAAGAAGTTAATTTTCATTAATGATTTTTTTATTTCAGAAGTGCTCATTCTGCCTGAAAACTCATTATTATCTTCGACACTTCACTAACTCGTAAAACGTAGTTCAGTGGCGTGCCGTTTATTCTGTTTCCACCGTGAAGTGTGTTCGAGAATTAGGCCCGATAAGAATTTTGCTCGTTAGCTCTATTGTACTATTATAGGGCCCTATTATGTAAATCAATCGAGAATTCGATCCAATCACTATCATTATTATCACACCGAGCAAAATTTCGTATTTTGTAAATCGAGATAATTTCTTACCGAGCTCGAATTTCATGTGTTGCAATCGCATATATTTAAAGTAGTGCGAGACCAATAACTCTTGAAATAAAAGCAAATAAAATTCAGTTTGCTTACCAAATTGTAACTATATATATTACCTTTGAAACGTAGTGCAAGAATTTCTCGAGTTTTGTTTGTAGTTAGACAAAAACCTATTTTAATACAAAATGACAAATGCGTACTTTTGCCCCTTGTGAGGGCAAAGGTGCGCACAGTACGGGGCAGAGTGCGTACTTATTGAATTGTACTTCTGAGGTAAAATAAATGCTTTATCAGGCCTTAATATGCCGCCGTCAAACTTACTCTGCATAACAGAGCGTCGCACCGATACTAGTGCAATGTCGTCCGCTAAAGCAAGTCGTTGAGGTGTTTCATCCTAAGTTTACGGTTCGGTTCACGGTCGACAGTGCCCTTCATGATCTCGTCGATGACGAAGAGGGACAGCAGTGATAGAAGTACGAGGGTGGTCCGATAAGTACTTAGCCTCATTGCCCGATGGTGTCAGTATCGCAAGAGAGATCACTTATCGTGAGGTACATTCTCGTAAACGGCTACTGTCAAAATTTCAACCGAATCGGACTCGTAGTTTTGTTTTGACCGTGTGTGGAAGCGGGCGTGTCCGCGGATTTCAGAAAAATGGAAAAAATGAAAATTCCGCCATCGCCACGGCCAAATTGAACGAATTGCACTACGAACTGTTGCCCCATCCACCATATTCTCTAAATTTGGTCCCGTACGACTTTTTTGTTTCCAAAGTATTTATCGGACTGCCCTCGTAAACATCCTTGCCTAACACCAGCCGCTACCCGGATTTCTTCGGACAAGACCTGTGCAAAACGGCACTCAAAGGCCTCGTACTGATTAGTTCATCCGGAACTCCTTGGCGTCTCAGGGAGCTCCAGAGGTTATCGTATTAGAGGTAGTCGAAATCTTTCTTGACGAACACCAGGTGAAAGAACTTCCGGAATTCATTGATTTGCTCGATAATGATGCGCAGTGTAGCAATGTGGTCGTTACCAGGGTTGCCAACTATAATTTGAAAAAATCGAAAGAATGAAAATAAAAATCAGGATAAATCAGGATAGATATTGGGTTGTCCGAAAAGTTAGTGTCGATTTTTAAGAAAACAAAAACAGCATTTTTAATCAAAGCATTATAATTTAATTTTATATCCATGATTCTGTTTCACAATCTTTCGCTATCTTTCACACAGCTTAAATATTCTATCATCCCGGAACATGTTTGCTTCCTCGCATAAAACTGCTGCGAGCCATACATGTGAGAAACAGGTTGCTTGGTAGTAGCTCATAATACAGATTCCATTCCAAATCCCACCAGAAACAGAGTATATCTTCCTTCGGGTGAAGAACGGATATGTAAAAGAATTAGTAAGCATTGTATAAATCTTCGCATAATCGGAATGCTAGTGTTTCACCTGACTTTTTTTATATTTTTTCCGAAAAACCTACATCATCACTACAGTCAATTGCAGGGAAATCAATATTCAAATTTTCACTGAATTCATCATCCATGCTATGGAATAAATCTTTACCCAACGAATGAGGAAAGCATATCAACAGTGGAAGACTTGTTGAATTTTTCCTAATTTTTATGATATTTAGTACGACTATAGATATATCTACCATAGTCCCATCATTAAAGTTTATTCTACTTTGAATCAGACGAACAAATTACATATAAAATCTTTTTATATTGACTGTGAATTCAAAATTTTTCTCTTGAGTAATTTTACACTTTGAAACGTTTTCCTACATTAACAACTCTGGGGATACATCTACATACACATTATCCTCAATAAATCAATGTTGTTCCTCAAACTCAATCTCGTTATAATTTCATAAATTCGTCAGACAATCTGGTTTCATGAATTTTTCTAGCACTGTTTTGGGAAGACACGAAACAATTGAGGTCAGAGATAAAAAATTTAAGTACAAAGTTCAAATTAATGTATGATATATACAAGTGCGAACCGGTCAACTACCATGACAGAAAACTTTGGCTGGTTCCTATATTTATTACGAATAATGTAAAGAGTACAAAAATCAGGATCATTTAAGAAAAATCAGGATAAATTGAGAGTTCGTCAGGATATCAGGGAGCGTGCTAAAAAGTCTGGCAAATCCTGAAAAATCAGGAAGGTTGGCATCTCTGGTTACAGGCCCTATCAGCTCTAAATCCTGCCTGCTGCCATCAGAGCGTCGCCTCTTGCTTCTCCTTGATCGTGTTGAGGATTACCTTGCACATGACTTTAAGAAATACGCACAGCAGCTTGATACCAGTTGTCGCATTCAGCCCTTTGGGACCGTGATAAGGATGCCCTGCATCCAGTCGACCGGGAATGCGGTTTTTCAGATATTTGCAAATAAATGATGCAAGATTGGTGACTACCATACACTGCATGATTTTCATATGTGTGTGTACAAGCGCTGAGCGTAAACCAAAGGTTTTGTATTTTTCAAGTGTCAAGTTTCTATAAGACCAGTTACGTTTTTCCGTTGCTTTAGTTGTTTTGATCAATAAATCTGGAAAATGCCGAAGAGAAAAGTGCTCACGGAGAGAAAAGAAAGACAAATCGATGCATTTCACCAAGAAAATGTTGGTATCAGAGGTTTCTCGTCGGATTGGACAATCCCATCAAGTAGTGCACAATTATTTGACGAATCCTCAAGGATACGACAAGAAGGAGAAACAGCTCCACGCAAATCGAAGCTCTCTGGCCGGGATAAGCGGGAAATAGTCAGAACAGCTTCGAATACCTCAAAATCGCTTATGCAAATAAACCAATATTTTAATTTTAATGTTACGCTGGTGACAATTCGTCAAGTTCTGGTAAAAAACAAGAAGTGGATTATATTTTTGATATAACCGCAAAGTGGACGTACGACTAACGTTGACTTAGCAATAAATAAGTAACAAGCATATAAATCTTAGACATTTCATCTTTCGAATAAAGTGAGTATCATACCACTTCGTTTAGCCAGAAAAGAACCCCGTGCTAACCATGTCATGCTCCACTTGGTCTAACCACCTTGCTCGTTGTGCTCCTCGTCGTCTCGTACCAGCCGGATTCCCGATGAACACCATTTTTGCAGGATAGCTGTCCGACATTCTTGCAACATGTCCTGCCCAGCGAATCCTTCCAGCTTAGATCACTTTCTGGATACTGGGTTCACCGGTGAGTCGCGTGAGCTCGTGGTTCATCCTTCGCCTCCATACGCCGTCCTCCTGTACACCGCCAGAAAAGAATTATTAACGCTAAAAGGGGGAATCGATTCCTCCTTGTGAATACCCAATAACCCCCGATAACAACGAACGATTGCAGCATTCGTAAACAAATATTGATATGTAATATAATCGGCCTGTTTCTGCGCGGTGTTTGAGGTGGGATGACAATTGTCACGTATGTCATTGATGGAAGCGTAGCAACTTGTAACTAACGTTACTATAACAACATCGCAACAGTTGTTTGTTCATCGTAGTACTCTGGTATATTAGAAGTAGTCAAATAAAATTTTCATTCCAATTTGTTCTCTCAACTCGACCAGACGTTTTTTATTTCCACTTAATACTCTCAACAGGTTATGGGCCTGCGTTTTATGAAGAATTGAAAAGATGGAGAGGACCGGAATCGTCAAGTTAACCAACGAGAACTACGATTCTTGGAAGCTAGACGTTGAATTCCTACTCGTTCGGGAAGGCTTGTGGAAGTATGTAGTTCCTGGGACGAAACCGGAGCTGGCTGCTGATCAGTCGAATGCTGTTGTGGTTGCTGCATGGTAAGATGGTGATCAACAAGCTCGTGCGACGATTGGGTTACTCCTCAGCCGGAGCCAACACGGTCACATCCGGAATACAACAACTGCCAAAGCCGTGTGGGAAAATCTCAAGAAGCAACATGAGAAGAAATCGCTAACTTCAAAAGTGCATCTCTTGAAACGAATATGTGATCTGAAGTATCACGAAGGCGACGACGTCGAAGAGCATCTACAGAAATTCGAAGATTTGTTTGAGAAGCTTTCGAACGCCAGTACGAAACTGGACAGTGATCTTCAAGTGATCCTGGTCTTCCGAAGCTTACCTAGTTCCTTTGACGCGCTGATAACGACTCTGGAGAATCGATCTGAAGAAGAACTTACGCTGGAAATCGTGAAGAATAAGATCATCAACGAAGTTCTGAAGCGAAATGAATCTTCATCAGCGGATCCAACTGTGTTGAAAGCGGACGGGAAAACCAAGAGCGTGGTGTGTCATCATTGCCAGAAGGTTGGCCACAAGAAAAGGAATTGTAAGCTGTGGCTGAAGGATCAGGATCAGAACGATCGAAACCAGAAGAACGGTAATACCGTGGATGATCGAAAACCTGTCCCCAAACAACCGAAGGCCAGAATTGCAAAATCGGAGGAAGAAAAGTTTGCATTCAGTGTCTGGGATGATGCTGCCGTGAATTGGATCGTTGACTCAGGTGCAAGTCTGCATATGAGCAGGAATGAGAAGTATTTTGTGAGCTTGGAAGAACCGAAGGACGATACACCACGTTTTGTAACGGTTGCGGATGGCAAAAAGGCTGCTGTGAAGAGGATAGGAAGCTGCAAAATAAAGTGCTACGGATTAAACGGTGCAGAGAAGGAAATCCTGCTAAGCGATGTTCTCTTTGTTCCGGAGCTCGATATGAACTTGGTATCCGTCGGAAGGTTGGTGCAGAAGGGCGCTAACGTCACGTTTGATGAGAAGGGTTGTACGATTGCGAGCGGACAACGAATTGCTGCTGTGGCACCTCGAATGAACGGTTTGTATCACCTATGTCTAGTAGAGAGGACGAACGTTGTCACCGAACAGAACCATGCGACGGACTGCATACACGAGTGGCACCGTAAACTAGGACACCGTGATGTTCAGGCCATCCTTGAACTGGAACGTCGGCAGTTGGCTGAAGGCATTAAAGTGAAGAATTGCGGGTTGAAGATTACCTGTGAAACCTGTCTGCAAGGAAAAATGGCTCGTACACCGTTTCCAAAGAAGGCGAAGAGGAAGTCCAAGGTGATTCTCGATTTAGTGCACAGCGATCTTTGTGGGCCGATGAACACGGTAACACCTGGAGGACGTCGATATTTCATCACTTTTATCGATGACTTCAGCCGCTATTCGACGGTGTACCTGTTGCGGGAGAAGTCAGAAACAATCGATGCGCTGAAGGATTTCGTACAGCAGATGAAAATTCAGTTCGGCAGGCCGCCAAAGGTAATACGGTCGGATCAAGGTGGCGAATACCGAAGCAAGGAACTCATGGCATTCCTGAACAATGAAGGGATTTTGCAGCAGTTCACAGTAGCATAAACTCCTCAGCAGAACGGCACTGCCGAAAGGAAAAATCGTTCGCTGGTGGGAATGGCGAGGTGTATGATTCTGGACAGCGGAATGGATTACCGATACTGGGGTGAAGCCATTAACACTGCCAATTACTTGCAGAATATTCTGCCGACGAAGTCAGTACAGAAGACGCCATATGAAATTTGGAAAGATATCAAGCCGGACATGAAGAAACTAAGGGTGTTCGGGTCTCCTGCATATGTCTATGTACCACAGCAGAAACGGAAGAAGCTCGAACCCAAGTCAGTCAAGATGACTTTCGTTGGATATTCGGATCAGCATAAGGCGTGGCGGTTCATTGACACGACAACGAATAAGATATTATTCAGTCGTGATGCAACTTTTCTGAGTACAAGTTTTGCTGATGGACAGAAGTGTATAAAAACAGAAGAAAAAGAAGATGACGTCGTAGTTTTTCCGCTAACACCGAACCCGTCCAACACATGGGAAGCAGAACGACCACCACAACCAGAAGACGATGATGAGGATGAACTTCCCAGTGACGACAGTATGTACGAGGATGCTGATGATCAAGATCTCGACGATAGTGAAGAAGAAGATCAGGCCCCGGACGTAATAAATGGTATCCAGGAACAGGAGGAGCAACTTGATTTGCCAAGAAGATCAACACGTGCAACTAAAGGAGTCAAACCCGATCGCTATGGTGCAGATGGAAGAATGGTTCAGCAACAGTCCAGGGAACCATGTACGTACCATGAAGCCATCAGTAGTGCTGATAACGCATCCTGGAAGGCAGCGATGAAGGATGAACTTAAGTCATTGGAGCAGAACGGTGTGTGGGAGCTCACTACGTTACCTCCAGGAAAGAAAGCCATTAGATCCCGGTGGACCTACAAGAAGAAAGAAGATGAGTTCGGAAGGGTCATCAGATATAAAGCCCGACTGGTAGCCCAGGGCTTCACGCAACGCTCTGGACTCGACTATGATGAGGTGTTTGCGCCTGTAGCGAAGCAAGCAACATTCAGAGTACTTTTGACCATTGCGGCTAGGTGTAATCTACTAATAAAACATGTGGACGTGAAGACTGCATACCTACCTGAACGGGAACCTCAATGAAACTATCTATATGAAGCCACCACCAGGAGTGCAGAAAGAAGATGGTCAAGTTTGCCTGCTGCGTAAAAGTTTATATGGCTTGAAGCAATCCGCAAGAATGTGGAATCAGAAGCTGAATGAAGTCCTGTTGCGAAATGGTTTCAAACAAGCTGTGGCGGATCCTTGTCTATACGTTCGGAAGCGGAACAACCAAATGACCTATCTCTTGGTATATGTAGACGACATGCTGCTGGTAACTTCAAACGAAGAGATTTACAACGATGTCATCCGGAGATTAGGTTCAGAGTTCGTGCTAACGGAGCTAGGTGACGTGAAACACTTCCTTGGAATTCAAGTGATCCAGACGGAGCATGGCTACAACTTGTGCCAGAAGTCATACATCGAGAAGCTTGCTGTTCGTTTTGGACTGGCGGAGGCGAAAGGATCAAAAATACCAATGGACCCCGGATATATACAGCAAAAGGAGGAGTCGGAGAGGCTTCCCACTAATGACAAATATCAAAGCCTCATTGGTGGTTTACTGTATTTGGCTGTGAATACCAGACCGGATATAGCGATAAGTGCGTGAATCCTTGGAAGGAGCGTCAGCCAACCGGTTGAGAAAGACTGGACTGAAGCTAAAAGAGTGTTGAGGTACTTAAAGGCTACAAGCAACCATCAACTTAGGTTGGGAAATGGTACTCAAACTCTTGAAGCCTACGCAGATGCTGACTGGGGTGGCAACGTCAAGGATCGGAAATCGCACTCCGGATATCTCTTCCGGCTAGGCGGCGGTACGATCGCATGGTGTGCAAGGAAACAGACGTGTGTCGCACTGTCCTCAACAGAAGCGGAATATATTTCTCTTGCCGAATGCTGTCAAGAACTGATCTGGTTTAGGAAGCTCTTGCAAGACTTCGGAGATGCTGTGAAGACCCCAATTCAGATCTATGAAGATAATCAAAGCTGCATCAAGATGTTGACCAGCAACGGAGAAAAACGATCAAAACATATTGACACGAAGTTTCATTTTGTAAAGAATTTGGCTGAACGGAATGAAATCAGAGTCACCTACTGTCCAACGGAAACTATGCTGGCGGACATCCTTACGAAGCCCTTGAACAGAGTGAAACTGGAGGATCTACGTGAGAAACTAGGAGTTACATCAGTTAGCGATGAGGAGGAGTGATGGAAGCGTAGCAACTTGTAACTAACGTTACTATAACAACATCGCAACAGTTGTTTGTTCATCGTAGTACTCTGGTATATTAGAAGTAGTCAAATAAAATTTTCATTCCAATTTGTTCTCTCAACTCGACCAGACGTTTTTTATTTCCACTTAATACGCTCAACAGTCATGCGATTCCACCAGACGTATGCCGTGAGAAATCTCACTTGAATGAACTCTCACCGTATTCCCGCTCTCAAATATACGTGATGATTGTCACGTAGGTAACGATTTCTAGGTGACAATCGTCGATATGTCTTGAGGTATCGACAGCGCATAAAAACAAATGTAAAATGGAAGAGAAATAATAAGCGTCGTTTTGGGTCGTATAGAATCGATAGTAATGGTATTGTATGTATCAATAAATTCAATTTATCTTCAATTTTCACAGTGCGAGTGACAAATTGCAAGTAGTTTGAATTTCGTGTGAAAGTGGTAGTGAATCTGTTATCCCTCAATCGGACGAATAAGCACACCGGTATTATTTCCATTGCATGAAATCTATTTATTTTCTCTAAAATATATCCATCATCATCGAACTGCATATCCATTTCAGAAGCGTTGGTATACGCCGGAGCCGGAGCCAGAGCAACAATTTAACACTGAGAGCGCAGAGAGCAGCAGCAACTAAGGCCAAAACAAACAAAAAATATCTGACCTCTCTGAGCGAAACAAATAAGATTCTCGGATGCCAGATGTTTTTTCTCAAATATATGCGATAAAAATTTGAAATATTTGTAAATATGTGCTAATGTCTGACATACTTGACATACATACCATAGCTTCGTTTATCATATGGAATCAATAATGTTTTGTCACTGTTTTAAACAACCTGCAGCAGGAATAAAAGGTTGTGACAAAAGTTAAATGTATGCAAATTCGTGAATATATGACGAATGTGGCATCTCTGATCAGATTTGGCAACCAGCAAAAAGAACGCCTTGTCACTTGCTATTCATTCTCTCACATACATAAAATGAACCTCTCCCGGCATCCGATACGATTGTAGGAATAGCGTGAGGAGAGTTGCGTGATGGTGATGTGACAATTGTCATCTCACCTCACACGCCGCGTAGAATCAGGCCGAATATCCACTTCGATAATAACCACTACACCATATCTTATCGTGTTCTTCACTATCAAATCCATAGTCGATGGCACCCATCGGTTTTGAATTATCATCGATACCTCGGATTTCACTAAATACTCCGTTAGGTCCGACTGCAGAGGAGAAACGACAAACGGAAGAAAGAGATGTTGGAGGTTGAAAGGAGATTGGCAGAAAACATCTGCATTTTATGTTTCGAATAATGTGATTATCATACCACTTCGTTTTGCCAGAAAAAGATTATTAATGCTCAAAGGAGGAATCGAGTCCTCCGAGGAAATACTCAACGCATATTGGAATCGACCATTGATTGCGGCATTCGTACACAAATAATTTTATATCGCAGCTTTCATCAAAGTGATTTCTTCGATATGGTGAAATATCCACTATCATATATTTCGTATTCGTCATTATCAAATCCATAGTCAATGGCACCCATTGGTATCGAATTATCATCGACACCACCATTTTCGCTAAATGCTTCTTTCAGTTCGACCTACAAAAACTTTTCTGAACTCTAATCCAGAAATTTGGTGTCCCTGAAAAGGGCTGTTGATTATATGCTAAAGTACTAAGATAATAATGACGAAAGCGGAAGCGCAGCTGTTTAAGCACGCTCTCCTCGTATACGATGGCTGGCCGGATGTCCTTGGCCTTGGGTTTTGCGTGGCTTAGCACTGCTGGATGTCCTTGGGCATGATCTGACGCGCTTTGCGTGGATATCACACAAATCTTCCAATAGGCATCCTGCAGTGCCATAACCGCGGAATTTTGGAAGCGCAAGTCGGGTTTGAAGTCCTGGGCAATTCCACGAACCAAACTGCAAAAAGGTAGCTTTCGAATCAGCAATTCGGTCGACTTTTTTCACGACGAATTTCACGCAAAGCGACGGTTCCCGGTCGGTAGCGATGTGGCTTCTTCACACTTCCTGCGGCTGGTGCGCTTTTCCGAGCTGCTTTCGTGGTGCCTTACCACCGATAGATTTACGAGCTGTCTGCTTGGTCCCAATCAAACAAGTCCTTACGGTGCGAGAGTAGAGATAGGAATGATCGAAAGCAAACGAAGCGTCATGTTTTATAGCCATCCGTTCGGTTCAACTGCAGAAGAGAAATTAAATTGGAAAAGAAGACCATAATGCATAGGCGTCTGAATGCGACCGTCCTCATCTCACATCGAGCGTATGCAAGTTTATATACGGTTTCAATAACCTGTTTTCTAAGCAATTTTAAAGCTATTGAAACAAGTTTTCGGGTCAATAATTAACAATCATATAACTCGTGGACATTTTGTCTTTCGAATGAAATGATTATCGTACCACTCCGTTCAGCCGTTCAGCTCCGTTCAAAACCTTGCAGTCCGGCGTAACTCTCTCGTTTTCGAAACTTTGAACTTACACCCCGGTACAGAAATAAAAGACGTAGTCCTACGTCAAAATCCTCACATAAAGAAGGCTTAGAAGGTTAAAGCTTCTTATCTTACACCATCTCACATCGCAAGACGCCTGAGTTTTGCCAAAGCTCACATGAATCGACAGTCGGACATCGTATTTTGTGACAATGAATGTTTCCATAAAAATACATTTTGTTATATACCATACCGAAAAGTTCTTCAATGTATAGGTTACCTTCACTGATGAAAAATAGTTCAATGTGGATGGTCCTGATGGATTCAATGGGTACTGGGTGATTTACGGAAGAAGAAACAGTATTTTTCAACCAGGAATGTTGGTGGAGGCTCGTGTATGGTTTGAGCGGGATTCTGTGCAATCGGAAAGCTCAAGATAGCTTTCACATCATTCAAGGATTACATACATGTTCTGGAATCCTCTACCCAACTGTTTTTGCGTGGATATCGCCACAAAATATTCACATTCCAGCAAAACATTGCTACTATTCATACCAGGAAGGAAACTAAGCAATGAATTAAGGATCAAAAACTTAATTTTTTGGACTGGGCGGCTTGAATGGCAAGGTTGCCAATTATTATCATGTAAATCAACCGATCGTTTTGAATTTTTCATTGATAATACTTATGAATTTTGAAATGATCTTATAGAAACTGGACAGCTGAAATTATCATATTTAAGCACAATAAATAAACAAACAACTTTTTTGAACGAAACTAACGTTAAATATACGTTATTCTAAGCATTCAACAATGTATGAATCTATCTTGTTGAAATTATAACTGTTTGTGTTGCAACAAAATATAATCAGGGTGGTCTTATAGAAGTTGGACAGAGTGTACGATCGACCCCCGGAGCTTTGTGGCACTTCGTACTTTTGATCGTTGCTTCTATCTCTATCAATGTCTCTAACGCTTCAATTCCAGATCGAGCTGTATGTCCCCGCGACTTTGTCGTCCCTTCGATCATCTATCTTCTAGGTGTCCTCCGGGTGCACATTTCACCCAGGATATTCTCGATGAAGACGTTCTTGACAGCGGTCCACTGGTTCTCGACGCTGCCACAAGCAGGTACATCCTCGGCTCGAGACCCAAGTCCATCCACAAATGACCTTTTCAAGTTAGAATCTTCCAGTAGGCGTGTGTTGAATAGATGATCAAGCTTTTTCTCTTTCCGTTGAACCCGCACTATGCATAGTCGGATTTTTTCGATGAGAAGATGATGATAGGAAACGATGTCGGGAATGCATTTGCCGCTTGTCAAGCAGACTCGGTCTAAACATACTGATGCAGATGTGGTCGATTTAGTTCTCACTTGTCACTTGAGATTCACGTGACTTTGGGTGCTGGTCGATGGGGAAAGAGCGACCCCAAAATCACCATGTCGTTGCCACGATACAGTGCATGTAGGCCTCGGCACCCCATGACGCGCTCGTAGTCCGTGTTGTCGGGACCAAGGCGCCTCTATATATACCAGGCGAAACAATCATATGAAATGCACTTTCAGCCATATTAGAATTGCTGTCGGTATTGTTTACAAACAACTCTGGTGAAAATCTCTACCCGGTTGGAAGAACAAGAAAATCATCAGAACGCTACCGGTGGCTCTCTACAAACTGCTAAGACGCTTATTCGAACGATGCCTACTATGTTCGGCTTTCGCGAATTTATGTGAAAAAGAATGGATGATTTTGTAGAATTTCATTCTTATTCAGTTCATCTACTACTGTCGCATGTGAAAATGCAAAAATGGCGTATCCTAGCAATAACAAAACAAACAATCCCCGCTCCACAAACCGTAATCCCCTTCTTATTGAAGTGATGATGTTGCTTCACCTGTTACACAAATCGGAACCTATCTTCGCGTTGAAGTCGCCCATCAGGATCTTGTCCGAAAAAGAACCTGCAACTATTGAAAACCAGAGCAGAGGATCCAAAGCCCTTAAAGAGGATGGTTCTAGCAGATGTTATCCATGGTTATTATGTATAAACTTATGGATAAACTCTTTATCGCATCTTTATCGTCATCACAGTTATGGTCTTGAAACGGTTGAAACAGCTAGAATGAAAAGGGTGCGTAATGTCGGGGACATAACCTGAGTAACGTAGGACTAAACTGCCTTTGTGAAATATATTTTTATTATTATTATTTCGGATATTATTTTAGAATGCATCGAACTGTATTATAATAACTCTTTTTTGAAAGGTTTGATGTCCCTGAAAAACGCCGTGTTTATAGAGTGGTTCCAATTTAAAAAACAGAACTCGTGGTTTTGAAAAAAAAATATTTTTGAACGTCCTCGATGAAATCGTGATGTGTTATAGGGGCAAAGCATTTTGTGCTACCAACAAAAACAAACTTTTTGCTACCGTTATCTGCTGCCGTTTTGCGATTTCACTCCCTCGCCGCGCCACTCGTCGCTCGCCACTCTCGCTTGATGCAATTTAGTAAACTTATTAAACTATACTTAAGTCGTTTTTACGCGGTTTTTGGAATTTACGCGGTTTATTTTTACACGGACTTCGAAATTTACGCATTTTTTTACGCAGATTTCGGAATTTTCGCGTTTTTACGCGGATTCCGAAATTTATGCGGTTTTTTTGTGCAACACGCATCAATCGCGTAAAAATTCAATATGCTAATTGATGTTACTTTTCTCGAAACAAGTTTGTATCGTATAATTCACTGTTTGTTAGATTTTACACGGATTTTGAAAATGATCCGGTTTATTTTTACGCGGATTTTGGAATTTACGCGGTTTTTGTTTACGTGACACGTATCCCCCGCGTAAAACCTCGAGCACTTCGGCGGCCAGGTACTTCATAGCCGCGGCTGGGTATACTGGTGCACCGGCATCAACCCGCTCGGCATAGTTACTCTTGCGGAGCAATCGGTGAATACGATCAACGGGGAACTGCAGACCTTCTTTGCTTCTTTCCTTCTTTGTCATGTCCTGAAATCGCTGCTTGTGTTGTCTTGTTGATGCGATGCGATACAACCACACTGGTGTACGGCTTGGGCTAGAGACGTCGGTTAATCGTTCGATTAATCCAAATAATCGAATATCTGCAATTATAATTGAGTAATTTTGTATCGAATAATAAAAAATCAAAATATGAATACATCGAATAATTATCACAGTTTTCGCGATCAATGAAAAAAAGAATTATTTTCAATGTTAATACATTTTTAAGTTGAGAGTTAGACTATGCAATTTTTTTTATCCAACAGCGAGCATCTATCATCGACGACCAGACAGACCACACGGTCAGACTAACAACCTGATACACCATGCAGGCTTCGATTATATATGATTTTAGTGCTGTCCTGCTCACTTTCAAAGTGAATTATCTTCCGCAGTAAACCTCAGCTATTGCCACTGCGAACCATAGTGCTATTCTTGTCAGTTGTTCGTTCAGTTTATGCATTTCACGGCGTTTCGGAAAAGTGTGGATATCGCGGCGTGAATTTATTTAATTATTTTGAAGAATATGATGATTAAAAATGGTCAGCCAGCCGAAAAATAAATTCAGTGCCGCATGGATCTATTTCGGAAAAAATAAAAAGCGAAAAAGTATAGTACAAAATTTGTCTAGCCGTTATAGAGTTTTGTCGAAATACATCGAATATGCTGAACCATGTACGGTTGAAGCATAAAATAATCCCCTGGTGATTGAGACCGTGGAAACATAGGAGACTGGGAAGTGGAATTCAGCGTCTACAGGAGTAAAAAGCGGAATTGGAGGAGGTGGTTCAAGTTTCCGTACTGAAGTGGTAGTATTCAAATTCAGAGTGCCAAAGAAAATTTAGCATACTAGTGGTCACGATTCTTTAAATATACTACTTTTGAACTAGTAATTATAGGGACCTAGCAGAAATTCTAAAACAAATCTTCTATTGTAACAACATTCGAAGAACAGGTAATTTTGGACAGAAAAAAGTTGTATGTTGGTGCAGTAAAAATATTGTGCATAATTTTCATAAGGTGCTCTTTCTTCAATACTCCGCAAAAAAAATCATGAATTGGTAAATTTACCAACATACTGAAAGACCATTCTATTCAAAATCCATTCCTCTACACTCCAATGTTTATTTTAGAATTGTATTTAATGTAACTTTTAAAGTTATGACATGATAATCTTTTTTATTATCAATTTATATTCATTATTATTACAAGAAATAAATATTCGCTCGATCTATCGAATACTGAAAGGCAATTATTCGAATGAATCGAATATTATAAAAAGCATAACGATTAATCGAATAAACGAGAAATTTAGACATCTCTAGTATGGATGATAATGATAACTTTCTCAGGGGTCTGCACGTTTTGTACTCTAGCGGTACACGCTCACAGAATATACAAAACGGCAGACTCAACCAAAGGGGCGGGTCCAACGAGACGAATGAACGAACGGTTTAAAGCAAAAGGGAGCGGCGGCAAAAAATATTCGGTACGATTAGTTTGCTCGTTGTGTTCACACGCAGTTCTTTCCAACAAACTAGAGATGGGCAAAACAGCTCACTTTGATGAACGGTTCAGTCACTAACCGTTCTTCTAAGTGAATCAGTTCTTTTGAACCGTTCTTTCGCTCTTTCGTCCAGCGGTATTAAGAACAACATAAAATGTTAGATGGAACCCAACATCAATAGACAACTATTCATTGATATCGTTGGATTGGAAAGTTCACGTATGATATTTATATTTTTGAAATTTAGTGGGGAAAGATAAGATGCTTCTTCTTCTTCAAAAGTCGCAAACTGTATGTGCAAATATGTCTATCGGCCGACAAAAGTATGTGTAATAATTTAATGCGAACAAAATATATGCAATTTTTCATATTTTCTGTTTGGACAACACACAGGTTCCATGTAAGATCATATTTCATTCAGAGAAAAAAATTTAGCAGCGATTTTCATTAACAATCAATCATACAAACAATCACGATAACACGTACACGCAATAGGCCAAACAATGGATTGAAGGCAACGAAAAAACTTTTTTCTCAACTTGCCCTCACTATGAGATTTTATGTTTACCTAATTCATGAATCGCTCCAGATTCCCCCAGTTTTTTCTGATAATCAGGAAGTATATGAATATTACGCGGAATTGAAAGAACACAAGAAATTGAAAATATATTGCTTTGCCTTTAAAGCTACGAAAATCTAATTTATTTTCTAACCAAAAATTGAGTATACATTAATAAAATAAACCCTGCGTACATGCATTTTGCTCATAAATGGCAATACTGTTTTATTTTTCTAACAAGCGTTCTCGTTATATTAATCTATTCCGTCCAGCACAAATCCGTTTAGCTGCACTCGTCCGTTCGCAAACAGTTTGCCCGCAACAAACACTTCGTTCTCAAACAGTTCACTCTTAATCAGTTCTTTCCCATACAGTTCACTCGCAAACAGTTCGTTCTTAACCAGTTCGTTCACAAACAGTTAATTCTTAAGCCGGGTTCAGACGATGCGAGTAGGCATACGAATCGGTCAGTTACTGCAGTGCAGCTACTCACACCGAGTGAACACATCATGCCAGTTAGTGTCATGTGTAATCCGGCGTACGAGCTACTTCAAAGTTTTTTGAATTTACATTCACTCGCATCCCTTAAAACGTCAAAAACAGAATTTAGCGCTCGAATCAGGGATGCCTAATGTAAAGAAATTTCTCTATTTTTAAGATATTTGAAAATATGCGAAGATATTTATAGACTTGAAAATTATTGGAAAAATTATTGGTTTTCATTTTGAGATAGTTTTCTTGAGAATCTCTAATATAGAATCATTACCAGGCACAATTTTCATTCAAAATTCTCTCACAACTTGCAAAAAAAAGGTATTGTTCTAAGAAACAGAATACATATTCGATTTAAAAAAGTACATTTATATAAGTATTTTTATACACGGTCAGCGTGTATTTCGCGATAAAATTGTGTAATGATAAATGCAACTGAAAACCTGAGACGAAAACTGCCAATAGAGAAGATTTTGGGTCAATCATCTGTCAAATTCGGACCTAATTGCTGTTTCTGACTATTTGATGGACAGTTGAAAAATCTGGCATCCCTGGTAAGCAAATGCTGTAGTCAGGGGTTAGACATCAATTGAATAAAGGCTACCCAAAATCAAAATCAATATGGCGTCATTTGTTTACCAACATATCATTTGCGAGGATTGAAATCGTTGAAATCACGGAAATAGTAAAAATAAAGAAAAATGCACTGCTTTATTTCTAACTGCATGAGCGATTTCATGGAGTTGGAGTATTAATGGAGTTTAAAGTTAGCCACTATTCGACTATATAACCGGACCGAGTTGTAAACAACAGTGATTGACAGAACCAA
Organism: Toxorhynchites rutilus septentrionalis; assembly: GCF_029784135.1. Lineage (NCBI taxonomy): Eukaryota > Metazoa > Arthropoda > Insecta > Diptera > Culicidae > Toxorhynchites > Toxorhynchites rutilus. Next base: position 248,405,250 of record NC_073746.1, read on the forward strand.
AATGTCAGTGAACCGCAGCAATATTGGGTACACTGGCAATATGAAGGATTTGACATTTTAGTCATACCCCTGGCTGTAGTATCTAGTTTCTCGTCAGCAGCTCACACTGTGTGAACGGACAAGGCGAGTCAACCAATTGTCAAGCGAGTTCACCGACCCAGTAGCTGCTCACTGTCAAGTCAGCTACCAGCAACGTATAAATGGACCTTAAAGCCGGGTTCAGACGGTGCGAGTAAGCATACGAGTCGGTCTGGTCAGTTACTGCAGTGCAGCTACTCACACCGTGTGAACACATCATGCCAGTTAGTGTCATGTGTGATCCGGCGTGCGAGCTACTTCAAAGTTTTTTGAATTTACATTCACTCGCATCCCTCAAAACGTCAAAAACAGAATTTAGCGCTCGAATCAGGGATGCCAAATGTAAAGAAATTTCTCTATTTTTAAGATTTTGAAAATATGCGAATATATTCAAAGACTTGAGAATTATTGGAAAAACAAATAAAACTCTCATAGTTTCTAAACGAAATCGTTGTTATTTCGTTTTGCACGCTGGCGAGGCACGCTTTCTTTTTGAGATAGTTTTCTTGAGAATCTCTAATATAGAATCATTATCAGGCACAATTTTCATTCAAAATTCACTCACCACTTGCAAAAAAAAGTATTGTTCTGAGAAACAGAATACATATTCGATTTAAAAAAGTACATTTTCATTCACTATTTTAATTTTTGACGCGTATTTATTCCACCTGCAAATCTACTATTATTTTCATTTCACAAATTTGTACACGAAGCTGCTGACAAGGCGAAATAAATAAAGTTTTAAAAAATCCTTTGAACCACCATTTATAGCATCACATACTTCCGGAATTATCTTATCTATGGATGCTTTCGAGATTCTAAAAAATATCGACAACAATCTGAACGATATTCCAGAAGAACTCTTGCAGGTTGCACTCAAGAGTGTATCTTGGCGTTGTATTTGTGGAGTAATTAAATCCAACAGTTTTTCCAGGTTCAGGTTCAGGGTAATCTCGGGAATCCTCATCGTAGAGTTCCTTCAATATTGTATTTGTTGTTCCTTTTCTTTGCATCCAATTCCTGGCCCGAATCCTTTTTGACGTAGGACTACGTCTTTCATTTCTATACCGGGGTGTAAAATCAAAGTTTCGAAAAAGAAAGCGTTACGCCGGAGACCGAGATTTCGAGCATTAATAAAGGGTGTGTCACATCAAATTGCATCACGGAAAAAACACACAGTAAACTAAAAAATAGACAGTAAAATAAAATCTATTAAACAACTTTTGGCATTTTCTTTTTATTCATACTTCGAGCCCAAGCCCGTATGCTCGCACCTTCCTCTTTACCCCGTCCATAAGGTTCTGTGCAACGTCAGGTTGTAGTTTTTTTTGAACAGAAATCCATTTTCTCTTGAAGTCCACCTCCGATTTGACAACTTTTGGGTTCTTCCGGAGGGCCTGCTTCATAACCGCCCAATATTTCTCTATTGGGCGAAGCTCCGGCGCGTTGGGCGGGTTCATTTCCTTTGGCACGAAGGTGACCCCGTTGGCTTCGTACCACTCCAACACGTCCTTTGAATAGTGGCACGAAGCGAGATCCGGCCAGAAGATAGTCGGGCCCTCGTGCTGCTTCAATAGTGGTAGTAGTAGCACTTCTGTAGGCAATCCTTAAGGTAAACCTGCCCGTTTACCGTGCCGGTCATCACGAAGGGGTGCTCCGCTTTCCGCAAGAGCAGATCGCTTGCCACACCATGTACTTTTTGGCAAACTTGGATAGTTTCTGCTTGCGAATCTCCTCCGGAACGCTGAATTTGTCCTCTGCGGAGAAGAACAACAGGCCCGGCAGCTGACGAAAGTCCGCTTTGACGTAGGTTTCGTCGTCCATTACCAGGCAATGCGGCTTCGTCAGCATTTCGGTGTACAGCTTCCGGGCTCGCGTCTTCCCCACCATGTTTTGCCTTTCGTCGCGGTTAGGAGCCTTCTGAACCATGTATATACGCAGGCCCTCCCGCTGCTTGGTCCGCTGGACGAATGAACTTGACAAATTCAGCTTATTGGCGACATCCCGGACCGAACTTCTCGGATCACGTCTAAACTGCTTAACTACGCGCTTGTGATCTTTTTCACTGACGGAGCATCCATTTTTGCCGTTCTTCACCTTCCGGTCGATGGTTAGGTTCTCGAAGTATCGTTTTAGTACTCTGCTGACCGTGGATTGGACGATTCCCAGCATCTTACCGATGTCCCGATGTGACAACTCCGGATTCTCGAAATGAGTGCACAGGATTAATTCACGACGCTCTTTTTCGTTCTACGACATTTTTCCAAATTTACGAAAAATTGACAGTGAAGCATGGCCAACGTGATCTATACACTCTTATCTGATTATAAGTGAAAGCTGAAGATATAATTCCTAAAAATTAAATTTCTACAGCGTGTTTTCCGTGATGCTATTTGATGTGACACACCCTTTAGCTCCTAAACAACTGAACGAAATGGTATGATGAACACTTCATTCGAAAGATAAAATGTCTACGCGTTATATACTTGTTACTTTTTGATCCAAAAACTTGTTTCAATAGTCTTAAAATTGATTTCAAAACAGGCTATTGAAATCATCAATCGGTATATAAGCGAGCGCCATTCGGAAATCCACTCAGTTCTAATTGAACAGCGATTGGAGTATGTTGTCGCTGTTTTGGTGAAGCTCTTCGTTTATCATGAAAGCGCGAATGAACGGTGTCACCAAGAGCCTGTTTGAGCACCTTAGGCCAGAAGGGAATCCATCAGGAGGAGAGTGATGCCGCAAATGGTTCCCCGGGAAGATATCGGAGCAGCCGCCACACACACATACACGCGCGGAACTCTTCGTTTGGATGCCATTCAGCATCAAGAAAATACCGGAAAGATTCAATCGTTGCTGAAAAATAATCTGCCAGTTCCCCTGGGAACTGAAAAATACATTCATGCGAAATAGTTCATTTTAGTTAATTTTTATCCATGTAACACTGCGACCAAATATTTTTCAATTAAGTGCCATTAACAGGTGGTTATCGAGTTAGCATTAACCACTGGTGAGCTTCGAGTATCGAGGAAAATCGGGAAAAATCTAATCGTTGCTGAAAAATAATCTGCCAGTTCCCCTGGGAATTGAAAAATACATTAATGCGAAAGAGTTTATTCTAATGTTTTCTATCCATATGACACTGTAGCAAATACATTTGGTTTTGTGATTTTTCAATCAAAAAAATGTTTCGCATCGCGAAAATTATATAATTTTCAATTGATTATTGTTCAGTCGCCGAAAGTTTCAAACTCAGAGAGTTCATTCCCCTCTAGTTTGCCTTCCAAATTGCCATAGTAAACCACACCTTCTCTCGATTCAATCACGCACAAAAAGCATACTTAAGCGATATTCTGGTGGTGAAACGCATTCATTTTTCGTGATGACATCGACAAGGCAACATCGTTATTGAACGAGCTGAACGAGGGGAACGAGCTGGACGGCGAGGGATCAAGAGATTCATTACCTGGCCTAACCTGAGTTGAAACACATACAGTTTGTTTGGAACTGTGAGGGAGCGCAGAAAAGCCGATCCATCAGAAGAAGAGAAGACGACCGAGAAATTATCAGTACCGAAAAACGGTTCCATTTGAGATATCGAAGCGGCCGCCACAACACACATATATATACGTACGGAACTTCTTCCGTTTAAATGCCATCCAGCATCGAGAAGATTCCGGAAGAATATTATCGTTGCTGAAAAATTATCTGCCAGTTCCCCTGGGAATTGAAAAAATACATCCATGAGAAAGAGTTTTTGACGTAGAACTACGTCTTTCATTAAGGGTGCCAAATCAGAAAACAGGTCACGTTTTTATGAAATAAAGTTAACGTTAATAACTATTTTTTCCGCGAACGGATTTTGGCGATTTACATACTAAACGAATCGGAAATTCCGTAAGATTTATTTAATATGCTATACATTAGAATCCCCTGGTTTTTAAATGGTTAAAATTCATGAAAACTTTAAGCGTTTCCATTTTCCCATACATTTGTTCTGTTCATTTGTGTGCTTTCCCGAACAGAGATGCCAATAACGAGCAACCTATCGACGACCAACGGAGGGGAAATCGTAGGATTTAAAGTCTCCGTGAACAAAGGAAAAGTAGAAGAATGAAGGGGAATACTTGCCAAGAGTATAAACAGTGGATCTCGCTGAGGCAAACTTTCATTCGGCATCGGACTGTTGAGTAATCCAGTTCACTTTGCTTTTGCTTCGATTTAAGATTGGACCCAACCAGTGGTAATCCAACTTGGATATCGTCGTTTGGCTTTTCTGTTCGTTTTTCGCGTTATTCGTATCGTGTGTTTTTCTTTCCGCGTCGTAAATTGGACGCTTCACGTAGTGTGTGATGAGCAAGAAGAAGAGGAAGGCAGGCTCGAGCCCTGCAAAAAACGAACGCATTGCCAGGGGCAATAAAATTTCGAGGCAAGCGTCATCCAATGATGCACGCGATGTTGATGCAGTGAAAAGCGCTCGCACTGAACCGAGCCTTCGTGAGTGTGACACCGCATCGAACAACAGCGAAGTAGGCGATTTCGGCACGTCGGTCGAAAATGTAAACGCTGTTACCCAGACAGCAACCAAAATCAAGCTCCCCCCGCAGGTGGTGAAGGCGGTCGTTCATGAAAAACTCATCAGCGAATTCGCATCGATGGGTGCTACAGCAGAGTACAAGCTGTGTGGCATAATTCAGTTTTGACGTACGTCTTGCATTTCTATACCGGGGTGTAAAATCAAAGTTTCGAAAACGAGACCGGAGACCGAGATTTTGAGCGTTAATAGCTCCTAAGGGTGCTCATACACTGTTTGACCGAAGCCAAATATTTGACTCTTTTTGACAGATAAAATTTGGTCAACGTGTACTGATCAAATATATTCTACACAAAAGACGACAAGCAAATATTCAATTATTGGATGCCTAAAATATTTTTTCAGTCTGTTCTTCGAACCTGTCGGTACATGGTTAGGTTACCTTGGATATTTCAGTTGATTTTTTTCCATGTTCGGTGTTTGATACTGTTTACTACTTTTTAAAATTGAAGAGTGGCAAACAAAATAGTGTTTGTACAAATATCAAATCAAACCTTATCTGTCAAAAATATCAAATATTTGACCTCCGCTCGCCGAAAATTCCAAGGGATTGCTAAGATGGCCGCCTTTTGTAGCCAGCATAGAAAATCATGAGCATAGAAAGCATAACCTAAGATTAAAAATGAAGTGCTCCGCGCGATTCTCCAGCAGTGATTTTAATTTCAAATCGCCAAGAAAGCTTCCGGATAGGTATCCAAATATCGCTTTTCAAGGGAAACTATCCAACTTAATCAAATATTAACACATATGACTGCAAACATTAAACAATACGTGAGCCCCCTAAGCGCGAGCCCGTTTTATGCTGCCTACGCTCAATTTGCATTGGTTGGGATAGGGTTGCCAGAGCCCCGGAAAATTCCGAGCTCAGAGAGTTCATTCCCCTCTAGTTTGCCTTCCAAATTGCCATCGTAAAACACGCCTTCTCTCGATTCAATCACGCACAAAAAGCATACTTAAGCGATATTCTGGTGGTGAGACGCATTCATTTTTCGTGAGGACATCGACAAGACAACATCGTTGCTGAGGATGCTGGACGGAGAAGGATCGAGATCTGCCCTGAAACTGTAAGGGAGCACAGAGAAGCCGATCCTTCAGGAGAAGAGAAGGTGACCATCAAAGCAGCAGCTACACACACACATACACGCACGGAATTCTTTCTGTTTGGATGCCATTCAGCATCGAGAAAGATCCGGGAAATAATCTGCCAGTTCCTCTGGGAATTTAAAAATACATTCATGTGAAAGAGTTTATTTGAATGTTTTCTATCCATGTAACACTGTGACCAAATATGTTTCAATCAAGTGCTATTAACAGATTGTTATCGAATTAGCATTAACCACTGGTGGGCTTCCAGTATCGAGGAAAATGTGGAAATATCTAATCGTTACTGAAAATAATCTGCCAGTTCCTCTGGGAATTTAAAAATACATTCATGTGAAAGAGTTTATTTTAATGTTTTCTATCCATGTAACACTGTGACCAAATACATTTGGTTTTGTGATTTTTAAATCAATCGCAATTAACAGGATAGCTTCTGAAGATTATTCTTCCCCATCAGTAGGATATTGTCGTATCCAATATTGGATGCATAAAACCTTGTACCTCCAACGTAACGCTCTCGTTTTCGAAGTCCCCCAAATTTTCATTTATTCATTCATTCAGAATGGATTCAGATTCAACTTCAAACAAAGGATCACTGAATCAGCGATAGTCCTACGTCACCATTGCGGTTATACCATAGATATAACTCACTTTCTGTTTTTTCCAAGCAGTTAACATTGTCTGTTTTCCGTCATCATAAGGGTTCGTTGGTGCCTTTGAGAATGCATCAATTCATTAAACTGACGTTATGGCGAAGCAGGCGTTAATATTGTGCGCCAAAAAATTATTTGGGGAATACCAACTATCTTGAATGTCTTACTGGAATGTTATAAGTTATTTGGGTTCGCGTGTCAGTCGCAAAACTGCCTTCAACTAGGATTGCATTTGCACTAATATTGATCATAATGAAGTATTGCTACTGTTTTCGAGGTTGTTATTAACAAAAAGAGTTTATTTCGCTTGTTTAGTCACCAAGAAAGCAAATGTCGTTCTGGAATTTTGTATGTGATTAGGTTTCGCTTGCCAGTAGCAAAACTTCCTCCACTAAGGGTGACAGCTACGCTTCTCTCGAGCATGAGAAAGTAATGCTTTTTTTCGAGGCCAGTAATATTAAAAGGAGCGTATCTTTTGAGAATAGCGCAAAATGATGCGAAGTGTTTATATTCCTAGTAGTTTCAAGCCACTAATGTATGGCTCTGTATGCATGCTATGGCGAACGCTTGTTTGGCGCTTGGTTTACGTTGTACGAACGATGCCTAGAGGTGCGATTGCTTTGAGGCGATACTAAATAACATGTAACATGATATTTTTTTTAATAAATCGTTTATTTTTACAGGCTCAGTTACATAAGTTTAAAGGAGCAAAACTTCTATCTGTGTTGTTACAAGTATATATAAACATTTTTCATTAAGTCTATAACATGATATTTGATACTTGCAAGTGTTGTCATTGTTGTTGTTCCCATGCGGTGCAAAAGATATATTGATGTAGTTATGAGATGTGGAATAATGGTGCTGGTGCAACATGTATATAATCGACTGTAGCCGAGTTTATGACAATTGCGAAAAAGGCCACCGGAATAGCGTTCGAGGTAAATTTTCAATGCATGCAATGCCGAAGGTATAAACAAACAACTTGAAATTGGTTTCCTTTCGAGATTGAAACAGTTCTATGTAGGTGATATTCATCCGACGAAGCTTCCGTCAGTATCTTTGAACGAAAGTCTCTCGGTTGCGCAAGGATGTAGTTCGGCCACATCCCCCACGTCAACAATGCGGTCGTATCTTGGACACAACATCCTATAATTTTTTTAAAATGTTTTCTAATATTGTACGTCTATTTCCTAACTGGACACGACGGTTAGTAATAGTCACGTTTCAAACCGGGGCTCTGGCAACCCTATCCCATCCAATGCAAATTGAGCGTAGGCAGCATAAAACAGGGCTCGCGCTTAGGGGGCTCACGTATTGTTTAATGTTTGGAGTCATATATGTTAATATTTGATTACGTTGGATAGTTTTTTTTTGGCAAGCGATGTTTGGATACCCATCCGGAAGCTTTCTTGACGATTTGCAATTCAAATCACAGCCGAAGAATCGCGCGGAGCACTTCATTTTGAATTTTAGGTTATGATTTCTATGCTCATGATTTTCTATGCTGGCTACTGAAAGGCGGCCATCTTAGCAATCCCTTGTTTCAAACGGTCGTAAAAATAGTCGCGTTTGCTGTTGACAAATAAATATGTCAAGAATGACAAATCTTGCTATCGTATTTGCTCAATATTTTTAAAGTGTGTTCGTGAAATTTAAAAGATTGATCTCATATGAGTCAATTCTTGAAAACATTCAACATTATCAGACCAGTTTCAACACAAAATATTATTGTTGGTACGGAAACTACTACCTGGGATTATGACGAGTCAATTAGTTCCTGGATCGCGGATTATGAACGAGATGGAACGAGAGAAGATCATGCGCAACCGAGGATACTAAATTATAGGACGGAAGTTAATGTTTAGAGGAAAATGGTGACGGAAGCCAAAATTTTCGAGTCTGGGCAAGCAGCCATACTTTAATGTTTTCAATTATGCTTCAATGATTTTTCGATTGCTGTCGGAAAATGCTGTTTCCAATGGTAACGTAGATCATATCCAGCAGGATAATAAGTTTTCAGTGTGGGCAATGGACGGCTTCTTACCAGATCACTGTCCATTTTACTATTCAATTGAAGTTGATTTGGATTGATTAGGGGACAGTTGAACAGAAACTTTGAAGAGAGTGATAATACGCCTCAATCGATTGCTGTTCTAGCCGCATTTACCTAATTTATCTTTATGACAGCACAAAAATGTTCTAGAATGCGGTTATACTTTTGGTGGTTGATTCTATCCATCGGCTATTTATTAATAAAATGCAAAAATGATAAATATTTTTAAAATTTTATTCTTCTTTAGATCCGTGCTAAAATAAGTGATTATTATCGTCAACATCTATAACTTTCGGTACTAAATTTCTGCTGAATTCATTTTCTTCTGGCGGCAGCGAAGAATTTATTGCATCCAATAATGAACGAGAATTTTTTATGGAGATCGATTCATCCATACAACTGCTCTGCTCTGCAAGAAACATCGGGCTGCTGTTCTATAAATAACCCAACAATGATCACTATCAACTGTCTCCGCTGTCCGGTCTGCTGAACAATGGAAGAACAGAAAGAATACCCTTACGCCGAAATGGCCACTACTGTGTAATTTTACCATAATGTAATGGAACAGAAAACTTAACGCCTAAATGTCTACTACTAACTACTGTGTAATTTACAGTTTATAGAAACATAAACATATGTACATGTACACGATTAAAACCCGGCTCTGTTACAGCTAAAATGCTAATGAGCCTAATAAATAAATAAATGGGATAAAAAAAAAATATTATAAGCCTCTTGTAGACCACGACGTGTTGATTGAAATTGGTTTCCTTTCGAGAGTGAAACAGTTCTATGCAGGTGATATTCATCCGACGAAGCTTCCGTCAGTATCTTTGAACGAAAGTCTCTCGGTTGCGCAAGGATGTAGTTCGGCCACATCCCCCACGAAGCGTATATCACTACAATGTGTAGTGCATTGTTCTCAACTGTTCAATGCAGTCGAAAATTTATTAAGAGGTTGGTGCGCTGTTTTTTTTGTTCGTAACCCAGTAATTTTTGCTCACCATTTCCCATAATATATGTGATGTAATCGCAACGGAATGTTGAAAGATTTGAATTTCAACTTCACATCCACACTTTTTTGATAACAACTTGGTGTTCATTCTCAAAGCATGTCTGTTTTCTGTATATCGGGTTCGACAAATATTGTTTACGAAACGAACGAATATTAAACTTTCAAACAAAAATAAATCAATAGTTTCCGTATTCCGTTACCGATTGATTAATGTACGGTATTTTCATAGCCGTTAATATCGTGTCCTGACCCCAGGAACTCCAAATTACAAAATTACACCAGGAAACTCGTTTGAAATGTTATCTATCTTTTGGAAAGCTTCAAATAAATGTTTATTATTAGAGAAAAATACTGCAAAATTATTTCAGTTCATTCGAGAAATTCCATATCAACAATTTTTTCTAAACACTGTTCCACCAGTTCAATTTATCTGTGATTTCTCGCTTAACTTTTGAAAAGGTCCTATGTAACAAAAGTAAACAAATCGAGTTAATGGATGCACGCTATTAGTTTTCAATCATTGAATGCATTACAAAAACAATCGTTCATGTATCTACCTTCTTCATCTTTTTATCGCCGATACAAAAAATATCCAATGTGCAGATTCGCATTTTAAGCACTCGGCTGTTACTTCGGACGCCACTTTCCTCCGACGCTCGGAACGTCCGAAGTAGCAAAGCAGTCAAAACAACACGATGTCGTACTTCGGTCGTTTTGAGTTTTTGTTTCTTACGGGCGTTGTTAGCGGTTTCAGTGTAATTCAACGAGTGATAATAACAATAATCTGTCTTTAGAACGAAATGCTGATATTTGGATTGCTGTTTAGTAGTTAGTTTCAGATTCTCATCGTGCAACGTAGTATCGAGTTAGCATTAACCACTGGTGGGCTTCGAGTATCGGAGATTATCTGGGAAGATGTTATTGTTGCTGAAAAATAATCTGCCAGTTCCCCCGGGGAATTGAAAAATACATTCATGCGAAAGAGTTTATTTTAATGTTTTCTATCCATATAACACTGCGACCAAATACATTTGGTATAACATATAACACTGCGACCAAATACATTCGGTTATGTGATTTTTCAATCAAGTGTGATTGGCAGGAAAGGTTCTGAAAAGTATTCTTCCACATCAGTAGGATATGTTTGTTTCCAATATTGGATGCGCGCGCAACGGAAAATGTTTCGCATCGCGAAAAACATAATTCTTGTGTGGCATTAAACTGCCAATCATATAATTACTCAACATGCATCATAATGATGTGGAAGTAACGACACACCATCCACTCACCCCTCAACCGTCGGTTTTCCGTTCGGTTCCCAATCAGTCCACTTCGTTGCTACACATCGTTCGTGTGGTGGGTGACAATAACCGAATGAAGTCATCATTTGCGAAGGCAGCGTTCTTGAGGTAAGTTGTGGCGGCAGTTGTCGCGCATTGGGTGACTCCAGATAAATGGCCAGTTCGCACACTGGCGACCGTGGCAGGTTTTCTTGCTTTTAAATTGGCAGGGAGTAAGCGAACCAGTAACTATGGCTATTGGGAATCACCCAATGTGTGGCTGTGAAAAGATTTTCGACAACCGAAATAGGTGGAAAGAATTTTTCGTTTCTTTGGGAGAAAAAAATGGCTGCCAAGCGAAGCGTTTCCATGGCATTTTGTGTGTGTGTGTGTCGTCAGTGCTCGGTTAGTGCAATGGTGATTTTTTAGTTGGGCATATTTGGATTAATTCAACAATTAAAAAAATTAGACAGTGAGCAATAAGAGTGATTCGGCTCGGGATGAGCATCAGTCATATTTATGACAAGCATTGAGGTGTTTTGAGTTTTTTAGACTCGACAATTGAAACAGAAAAAAATCGTTTCTTTGGAAGGTGAAAAAAAAATGGCTGCCAAGCAAAGCGTTAGTACTGTATTTTGTGTGTGTATTGCTCGTGCTCGGTTAGTTCTATGGTGATTTAGGATTACTTTTAAAAATGAAAAATCTGACAGTGAGCAGTCAAAGTGCTTTGGCTCGGAATGAGCATCGAGGCGTGTTGAGTGTAATTTCTCTCCTTGATTACTCGGGACGAGTATCGTTGAATCATTTCAATACATCGGGACGAGTATTGGTGAATTATTTCAATAGCTCGGGACGAGTATTGATGAATTATTTCGATGGCTCGGGACGAGTGTTGGTGAATAATTTATAAGCTCGGGACGATTGTTGGTGAATTATTTCAATAGCTCGGGACGAGTATTGATGATATATTTCATTAGCTCGGGATGAGCGCTAACAAAGTTGATTAATGGCTTGGGACGAGTCACATTAACTGTATGGTAGTTCAGAACGAGCACTAGTGTTGCTATACTGCCATAGATCGTGACAAGTAAAATATGAGTTCGAAGTTCAGGAGTTTTCAAGTTCGATATGTGGAAGTGGAAAATGATTATGTTGCGCGTGTTTTGTTGAAAATTGATTAGGAAATTTTCTGAAAAGGGTGGAAGTTATTGAGAAAAAATCTTTTCTTTATTGAATGTAAAAGTGAATTCTGCATTAACTCACGTGTGTGTTTATTCATTTTAAATTTTCAGACAAGTTCAACATCGGAGAATTCCTAACTGCACGATTCACAATGTCAAACCCAGGTAAATATGTTCTGGCTCCGGTATACGAGAGCGATAATTCGTATGGGTCAGCAGACGACCAAGTGTACAGTCCGGGAAAGTACGTCCGTGCCACTAATCCAAATGAAAGCAGTGTCGGTTGCATATATGATTCACAAGATGACCCTTACGCCGCTGTGGTTGATCCGGAAATGGAAAATCGGGAACTGCGAGAGAAAGTGTTGGAACTGGAGAAGTCTATTGCTGAGCTTGCTGATTCCAGTTAGTTGTTAGTTGTAATGTTGAAGAAACCAGCAATCCTACAACACCAACATCAGGATCAATTTCAACATCTGCTGTGACAACATCCGACAAAAATTCGCAGGGCATCAGATGGGACAATATCAAACCATTTCCAAAGGGTGTCCCTGCCAACAAAATGTGGGATGCTTGGACAAAATATTTCGAGAACTTCGAAATTGCTGCTTCCTTGTCGAATGTATGCGATCCGATCAAACGATCCCAGCTGCTTTATATATCCATTGGTGATGAACTTCAAGGAATTGTGCGTGCAGCTAAGTTGCGCCCTGTCTCCAACGATCCAAGTTGCTATGAAGTATTTATTAAGAACATCGACGTATATTTGAAGTCATTAACCGACACCTCAGCTGAACACGATATGTTTTCGTCCATTCCTTAAAGAGCTGAGGAATCGGGAATTGGCTAAAGCAGCGAGGACATATAACTACGATACAACTTTTGTTGTTCAGTCAGCAACTCGGGATGAAGCGCTGCAGCGTGAGTCTCCATCACTCGGAGAATCAGCATCAATCATGGCGGTGTCTCAAGGTTTCTCTCGCGATACTGGGCTGAAGCGTAAACACAGTAATGTGAACAATAGAAGCGTTGGATCCAGGTGGAATCAAATTGGAGGAGGAACGAGGATGGCTTTGCAGCGTCACCAGCGATGCTCAAGATGTAATCGGGCAGCCCACGGTAACCAACAGTGTCCGGCGATAGACAAGAATTGCAACAGCTGTGGACGTCGTGGCCATTTCTCTTCAACTTGCCGACAGAAACGAGTCAATACTGTGCAGGACAGAAGACTTGAATCTGGCTCTCCCGGTGAATTTAATTCATCACAGGTAAAAACTGATGAGTTTTGATTAAAATTTTGTTGTAAATAAAATCTTGTACAAATATCACACTTTTGGCCTTTTTAATTCAACGTGGCTCTCTCTCTCTTTTTTTTGGTCCTGCATTTCAGCAAATTAACACACTCTCCCTCGAAGACGTATTGGTCGACTGTACCGTTGGATCTTCTAAGGCCATAAAATTCCTTATTGATTCAGGGGCAGACACTAATGTTATTGGTGGGAATGATTGGCACAGTCTTAAAGAACAACTGCAAGCTAGAACTGTAATACTTGATCCTCTCAAGTTGTCAGGAAACAGAGGTTTGCGTGGGTTTGCCGCCGAACGACCAATGGTAGTTGAATGTGCTTTCCGAGCCAAAATTCAGGCAATTGGTTGCCAAACGCCGGCTATTATTGCAGACTTCCTGGTGGTAGAACAAGGTCGTTGTTCGTTGCTTGGTAGAAGTACTGCTAGTGACATGGGGTTGTTGAAGGTAGGAATTTCTTCTTTTCCCTTTGTTTCCTAA